>NC_057718.1:31118271-31154670 GCF_004010195.1 Chiloscyllium plagiosum | reverse complement strand
ATAGGGGCGATGTCAGGGGTGGGTTCTTTACCCAGAGAGTGGTGGGGGCATGGAATGCGCTGCCCGTGGGAGTGGTAGAGTCGGAATCATTGGCGACCTTTAAGCGGCATTTGGATAGGTACATGGATGGGTACTTTATCTAGGTTAGAAGTTCGGCACAACATCGTGGGCCGAAGGGCCTGTTCTGTGCTGTATTGTTCTATGTTCTATGTTCTAATTAAGGGACAATGGCTGTTTATGGACAACAGTTCCTTCAGGAAGAGAATAATGTTTCATTTAAGCATACAAGGAAGCCAAAAAGAAACCACCTTGCAGGTTTTTTTCCTTAGTCATATTACAGATTGCATATTGAAATTTGAAATGGTAGGCTCTTACAAGCAACTGAAGAGGAACAATGAAAACTGTGAGGTGTGAAAAAAAAAGGGCCTGTCCTTAACAGATATTCACAACATTATGTATTGCTACATATTCCTTAGAGCATTTTATAACATTAAAGGGAACCATATAAATGTAAGCTGTTGTCATTCATTCACTAATCTTGAATTTGCTGAAATTTAAAGCACTTAATTTTCTTGTCATTGGTACCCTCTCCCAACCTGGAGCTTTAAAAAATTTTCTTTGTCCTCAAAAACAATGTGTCAAAACTTGAGAACACTGGAGACAGGCTGTTGCAGTGTTATTGGTGACAAAGTACAGCAGCAGAATCTGAAAAACTTTAGGGGAATTGTGTTGAATTTCTTCCCCTACATTTTTCTCCAACCAAAATGGTCAAAAAGTGGTGACATAGTTTCTGCCTCAACCATTAACCTTTGAAGTGAATGCTGTAGTCTTTTCTAAATCTCCTGTGCTTAATTCTGTATCTAAAATCCCTCATTCCACACCTCTCAACTTCCTTTTCAACAATCTACTTCTCTTTAACCATTCCATTACTTTACAATAAAACAGTGAATATCCAGTGAAGTCTGTTTTTTTAATGAAAAAAGACCCAACTTTCCAATTCTTTTTGTCATCTTTGTATTTCCTCATAGCAAGCAGCAGCCCAGTCAATATATGTTGTGCACTTTCTATAAGGATTCTCTAATCTTTGTCCAACAACAACCTTTTACTCGGGTTAAATACAAATAATTAACACATATTACAAAATCAAGTTTATAATATAAGTAGTACAACACAACATTTCCCAAAATGTGATTAGGATAATAAAGAGGATGTACATGGCCAGAAAGTAGCAAAAGGGTAACCAACGCAAAGAGATTCTAAGATATTAACAAGGCAAGTGGACCATGAGAGAATAGCAGAAATTCTAGGTCATATATTGGGATCAGAGAACGACCAAAGATTAATATTAAACAATTAATGACAGTTATTGGTGACATAGTACTAATAAAACCACTTGTGCTTAAGGTAGATGCATCACATTTGACAGATTATATCTGCAGACCACAATACAGAAACTAGCAAAGGAGATACAGGAAATGAAACTGCTGGCAAAACTCCACAAGTCTGGCAATATCTGTAGGGAGAAAGGAGAGTTAAAGTTTCGAGTCCAGTGACTCTTCATCAGGGCACTACATTCAGTCTGACCATAAATGTGTATTTAGCCAGATGACAGGGAATAGGCAAATGTAGAAAATGAAACCAGCGATAAGCCAGAAAATTAAAAGCCAGTTAACCTTACATCAATGGTAGTTAAACTACTAAAGTTTATATTACAGGATGAAATTACCAAACTCTTGAAGAACCATGATTTAATCAGGGCCAGTCATTATGAATTACTGAAGGCCAGAATGTGTTTGACTAAATTTGTAGAATCATTTAAGGAAAAACGTAAAGGATGGATAAAGGAAATTTAATAGATGTGGTTTATATTTTATTTTCAAAAAAATCATTTGCTTATATAGTACAAAAGAGATTAATGGAACATGGTATTGAGGGCAATGTGGTGCAAACTCTGCTGTACGTTACACTTAAAGGTGGAGTGACCAGAAAGCACGCATGCTAAAGTAAATAAGCTCTTTACAAGCTTAAACAGAGTCCACTCACCACAAGAACTGTATAGAACTACTGAAATAATTATTCACTCCAACTATTTTAAATCTCTTCAAGGCATCTCTTTTTGCTTTTTGATAATTTTGGCAGCACTACGAGAATGACAACTCTTCTGCTGTGACCCATTAGAAGGCACTACTGTAAAAAGAGTCAACATGTAAGCATTCTTCAAAAAGGTGAAAGCCAGGAAATATTATTGAGTCTAAGCAGAAGGAATAAAACTAGAAGTTTACATCTGTAGCACAACAGAGGCACAACAGCATCAATGTGTGAATCCTCTCCTGTAAACATCTAATTTCCCACAAGAAGGTGGGCATTATTCTCCTGGATATTCAACTATATCAGGATGATGTGATTCTGCTATAGTGAAGGGTGGGAAAAGTGTAAGTCTCAGTAAGCATGTTACAATCAATGGCTTGAAGAAACATCCTCTGAAGCTATCAATCAAAAAGAAAGTTTTGCAGCTCTTCAAAATGGCTGAACTCCTTCCAATCCCAAAAGCAACTGGGTCTGTTTTATTTTGATGTAAGGGCTTTATCTTGCATTTTAAATCAATACTACCACCAATACACTGAACAACCAGTTTAGAGTATCTTACGCAGTGTGTTTCGGAACATACACTATCCCTGATGCCATTTGCCGTTCATCATTAAATTAAGGTCTTAAAGTAACACTTCTATTTTGTCTGTACATAAGATCATAAGAAATAGGAATAGGAATAAACCATTCAGCCTCTCAAGCCTCCTCCACCATTCAATATGATCATGGCTGATCTACAATTCCTCATGTCTATATTTCTGTCTTTTCATCATAATCCTTATTCCCCAACTGATCAAGAATCTATCTATCTATCTATCTCAATCTTAAATAAACAGTCGAGTTCTGCCCCCACAGTTCTCTGTGATAAGGAGTTCCAAAGACTCACAACTCTCTGAGAGAAAAAGATTTTCCTGATCTCAGTCTTAAGTTGGCAACCCTTTTATTCTTCCATAAAGGTGAAGACACCCCAGTCCTTCCAAACCACAGGACTGCTTTCTCATTATAAAGATGATTGATGGTGAATTAACCTGAACATCATCAGTTCTCAGGTGAGGGGAGAGGTTTAGAAGGAGAATCCTTCATGATAACCTTAAATGGTGCTACAATTGAACCCATGCTGTTAACATCAGCCTGTATCGCAAACCAGCTGCCCAGCCAACTGAACTAAATGACCACCATATTGGTGCATAATAGGTCATCAAACAAAGCTCTTTAGCACAGTGTCTAAGGCATGGTCATTCTAGACTACTGTCTTCTCTTACATTGATGTCAGACTCATATTTGGCTTCATCATCATAATTTACATTCATCTCATTATACCATAGTAAGTTACCCACTCTGCAAAAATGGTATAAAAGCAGAAAGCCTTGTCCACACTAGCCTGTGAGAATTCTGTGAGCAGAGAGTGGAAATGAATAAAGAAAACCACAAGTTTAGTGATTTTATGACCATTTCTGACAGTTTAAGTTCAAGAATTGACTCAAAGTGTCTGTATTTTTCTGAACAGTCTTTTTTTTATTTAGATGCCTTCAACTGTCTAAACCCTAATCTGTGAAATGCCCTTCCTAAATTTCTCTGCCCGTTTATTTTATTACTCCTCCTTTGAGACATTCCTTAAAACTTACTTCTTTTTGTCATCTATTCTTAAATCTCCTTACATGGTTCAATGCCAAATATTATTTGATCATCTTCCTATGAGGCATTTTGGGCTGTTTCACTACATTAAACGCACTATGTAAGTAAAAACAATTGTTGTTAAAACAACATAGACATACTGCTTAGGGGTATGTAAGTTTTCTTGGATGTATCAAACCCAACCAGTCTCTCAGAAAGAAATAATTATCTACTAACTGCAATATAATTTTTTCTGTGGTCTTTGATACTGTGTGAAACTGGCAGACTAAAAGTTATTCTCAGAGCCAAGTTATCTTCCATGGAAGTTAGGCAATAGAAAATTATTAAACCAATCCAAACAACTGAAGCAAATTGTCTGAAAATTAGAATTAATTCAAAACATGTTTGTATGTCTAGTGTGAAAGTACTGCTTTGTTCTAGTGCATCAAGCTGGCCTGGAATACTGCACAAGATGCTGACTTCTCCTATTCTGCACATCAAGAGAGTTACACATATCTCTGAGCAAAGGCTTGGTTAAGACTGTCAGGAAAGAAAAGCAAGTGTTTCAAATTCCTAAATTTGGAGAAGACATATTTATCATGAGAAAGAAGGATACACATTTAAGCAGCACTTCAGAATGGCCCAATACCCTTTAGAGTTGATGAAGTGTTTTTTAAATTGTAGCCACTTTTGTAATGTAGTAGGCATGGAGGCCAATTTACATACAGCAAGCTTGCAAAAGACCATGAAGTTGATCACGGGATAGATACTGACCAGAACATCAGGGAAACTACTCGTTTTCTTCTATGAAAAAGTAATATGGGATATTTTGCATTCACTTTTGAAAGCAGACAAGACCTTGTTTTAACCTTCTCAACCAAGAGATACTCACCTCTTAACAGAACAATAATCCATCAACACCACATTGTAATATCAGCCTAGAGTGGGATTTGACTCCACAGCTTGTGATGCAAACAGCAGGAGTGCCATCAACTAAGCCACTACGTTGTTCAAGAAGTTGAGTAATTAGTGATGATGAGGAGGTGGTGGTTGAACAGCCAGAAGTATGGATGTGATGCTGCTGGGTTTCCTTGCATTTGTACCAGATTTTTATATTCTGACTGTAATGAGGTGATGATATGAGAATGGGGGAGGGAAATGCAATATTTCAGATATTGCCTTACTCTTCTCAAATATTACTGGGCGGCAAGGTGGCACAGTGGTTAGCACTGCTGCCTCACAGCGCCAGAGACCCATGTTCAATTCCCGCCTCAGGCGACTGACTGTGTGGAGTTTGCACATTCTCCCCGTGTCTGCGTGGGTTTCCTTCGGGTGCTCCAGTTTCCTCCCACAGTCCAAAAATGTGCAGGTTAGGTGAATTGGCCATGCTAAATTGCCCGTAGTGTTAGGGGCAGGGGTAAATGTAGGGGAATGGGTCTGGGTGGGTTGCACTTCGGCAGGTCGGTGTGGACTTGTTGGGCCAAACGGCCTGTTTGCACACTGTAAATAATCTAATCTAATCAGCGATTCCTTGCTATCACAGAAAGGCTCAAACAGTCAGACCAGTACACCCATGAATGTATGCCCCTCAGTCAAAGATTCTCCTCTGGAAACCTAACAATTAACCAAGTGTATTTACCCCTTCCATTAGGGATTCTCTTATGCATATTCATAAGGTCTTGCTGCTCCTTAGGATTAAAATAAAAATTCAATCTTTTCATGAGAGCTTATGTGTGCATATGCATGCACACAACGTCATGGTTACAAACATTGCCAGAATCTTCCTGACCAGGTTTCCACTGGATTGGATTGCTGTGAAGCATTCTGGACTATTTTTAAGAGGATATCCATGGAAACTACAATTCCTTTGATGTACCTTTCTTCCGGATGGGCACATCCTTTTGCATTAAAGTGGAAATTTCCGAAATCAATTGAAAATGTGCAGCTCAACTGCCAGACTCCATATAGAAGGGTAGGTATCAAGAGTGGCTTAATGACATTAAGGTGTAAGGGGACAGCACAGGAAAATGGCATTGAGGTAGATGTTCAGCCATTATCTCAAAAGGCACAGCAAACCTGAGGGATCAAATAATGTACTCTGGCTCTTATATTTCTGTTTATAAACCATCTGTGAGTAATACTTAACATTAACAACTAATTGAATTCATATTTTAGTGGCTTTGTTTAGAATGTTTTTCTTTCAATCTTATGCCCAGCTAATTCAATTTGAAGTCTTATTTGGTAAATATCATTGGTGGGTTGAGGAGTACTATTAACATTTCTGCAGATGGGTTTCTTCTTGTTGGTGAGTTGTGCTGTATATTTGGTTATTTACAAACAGTTGAATATTTGATTGCCAACAACAGGTAAATGGTTACTTGGCCAATCAAGATTTGTTTTTGAGAGGTGACACTTTGGATATGAGGGAGCAGCTGTGCTACAAATGATTGATGACCCCACTCCGCAATATCTCCCCACGAATATACATTAGGTGAGATAGTTGTAATTGTCTAGATATATGGCTCTTCAGGTTCCCCACCTCGAAAAAAAAAGTCCACTTAACAGTCATACTTTCATGGAGTTTTGATGTTATAAGCGGCAGCACCTACTGAACAAAATAACCAAATCTAGAGAGGACAAACGTGACAAGAACATTTACTGGAAGTAAAAATAAATCTACACTTCTGGTGTAAACAACAACCAAAAAAAAAACATTTTAAGTACCAATCATACTTACAGGTGCTCGAAGCAGTGGTGGTTGTCAAAGCGCCACTTTTTCTTCGCGAGCACTTTGCTGCCCGGAGTTTGCAAACCGCGTGCAATGAACGCGCATCCCGATGGCCAAATAGGTCGCGCGCTCTGCTCGCGGCGCCACCACAACTGCGCGCAGACCCTAGGTCTGAGAACAGTAGCTCGAGAGCTTGGCACAACTGCAAAGGCCCATTGAGGTAAACGGAGATTTTTTACAAACAAACCTGTAAGGAAATTTTTCTTGTGGGTTGCGGAGGCGGTTTTAACCTCTCTCAAACAATCGGCCTGGGGGCATAGTCCGTCGGTTTAAAACATTAATTGTGGCTGATGCGAACCAATTGCACTGAGCTGTGACATCTTTTGCATTTTGCTGTCCTGACGAACCGCAAATAGACGGACGAAGTAACACGTGAAAACATCTTTAGGACATTCTAATTGCAACCTAATTTTCATTTAAAAACTGGTGAGCGATTAGAGTCAACGCCCTTAATGGGACTCTTTAGTTTATAAAAACAGACTGGTATAATTCTCTCAAATGCGGAATGAAATTTGACATTTCCGAATTGTACCGAGGAGAAGTGGCAGTGGTGCACACCCTTAAGTCAGTTTACCGTAATGCAATTTTGGTTTAATACTTCAGCGCGGGATCCATCTCCGTACAGTTTCTATCTGTGATTCGTTGTAAACATCACATTGTTTGGTATTCTTAAAGAGGACCACGATAATCCAAGAAAATAAATAGATTATTGAAAAGCTGCTGAACAAGTTGTTAGATCCTTAGCAGCGCCAATTTTCCAACTATTTGATTACTAAGAAATCAAACGTGCCCAAAGAAATCAGTGTACAGCAAATAAGTCTTTAAGGGTTAGCTATCTGTATTTACAGATCCCAATAAATAGATCTATGTAATTATCGTGATTACGTGGGACTCGTGTTGGACCAAATTCCCTATGTGTACATTTTTGGATTTGGTATGTGTATCTGCTAATTGCAAGTGTAAAGAGTGATAATATAAATACAATTTCAGGCAATAATGGAGCTGTATATTTATTATTTTGCTGAATGGACTCCAGGCTACGCTATTGGGTTGCACATTGAATTAAGCAAAATCGTGTGCACAGATGGTGCTATTCAAACCTACACAATTATAACTTTTAATTTCTTATTTTCATTTCTCAGTATTTGACTGCTTAAATGGCACTTAGTTATCTTTAATTAAAACCATTTGGACAACAGATCACCAATAAAGCAAGCAAATATTTGTAATGCGGTGAATTGCAATTGCTTCTCATTATTAAAGTTGGTTGTCAAATATACAATAACCCATTTACAAGCATTGAAAATTATGTAACTAAATTACCTACAGTATCATTCAATATATTGTGTCTGTGATAGCAATTTAATTTAGTAAAATTGAAAACAAGTTACTGCTATTTTTATTTGATTATGTGGCAACATGTACAAAAATGTTTTGCCAAACCTTTGTGTATTTTGCCTAATACAGGGTCAAAACAACTGTCATGAATTTATTCAGGGTGGTGAAATCAGTTCTTCCTATTTCAATTATCCAACAAATAGTCAAAGCATCCTGATAGGAAATATAGTAGTAATATTCTAATCCATACAACGGGGCCTCTATAATAAATGCAAAAAAACTTACATTATAATGTACAAAAAACAAAATTAAATGTGCAGAAAATCAGCATATCAGACTACACATTACATTAAAGCACAAATCATCCTACATAATTTAAATTAGGAAGATCTCAAATGTAAATGACTTATAACATATAATTTTAAATTTACAGCTTTAAACAAAAGTAAATGACATTTTAGGCAAGATTATATTTAATCATGTTCAGTAAAAACATTTCAAACTGCAACCCAATTTCTGTTGCTCTACTGAATTAAAATACTATACTTCAAATAACTTCTGTCTCGGTTGTGAATATCATTTGATATAACATCTCCAGTTACAAATCTGAATGTCCTTGCATCATGAAATTTAGGTTATTATAGTACTGAAATAAAATACAATATTGATATTCTCATCTACTTTATGAGGTAATTTGTAATTATTTGAGCAACAATAATATACAGCCATGCCATCCATATAAAGTACTCATCTTTCTGCTTCAGATAAATTTTCAATGATTGCTTGAGGACTTATGATCTACTATTATCATGAGGTAGATTTTAAGAGCGTAATTTGAGTAACACAATGCAAAACTATTTTTGTAGTTTTGGGGATTAATCTTAGAAGTTATAGTTTTGACAAGTTACACTTTTTATTGATCTCAGTTTGTAAAATAATTTTGTTTTATTTTGATTGTTAGTTATAGCTTTTCCTTTACTTCTGGCTGTTCCTACATTCTTCTGATCCAGCTGGCTGCATTTTCCTTGAAATTTGCTGAAGTTCTGTCATTGTAACAGAGGTTGCCTGTGGAGTTGGATCAGGCTACACATGGGCAGGAACATTGCAGTTTGACCCATCTAATTTAAAATAACTTTGGCAGGTTAGCATACGTATTATTTTACTTATTGTTCTCATTTCAATACTTCTTTATGATAGACTGTTAGTAGTAGCATCACTCAATCTGTTGTCAATATACAAAGTTAAAACATGGTTTCTTTCACAATACACACTATATGTACATGTGAATTAGGTATACTGTGCATTAGATTGCACACAAACTTGATCATTTATTGGTTTTTAAAAATGGAGAAAATCGATCAGGATATACTTTTGATCATATTAGAGTATGATGTCATTTACTGCTGCACACCTCATGTCCAGACCCCAACCTGGCAGTTTATTTCATTTTGGCACGACCTTTAACCATTAAGATATGACATGTTATGAATAGCTGGATCCCAATAATTTCTAGGCCCAATTCTCCAATTTTTCCTTTTTACCAATTTTCTTTTAAATTCATTTTGGGTTTGTCTTCCAAACTCTTCACTGGTCTATTTATACTATCTTCAATTAATTTACAGTGCAGTAAGAAGTAATTCCACGTAACACCTCCAAAGATGTTTTAAACATTTTGTGATTGGTCTGTATTTTACTGCTGTTTACCCATCCTCTTTTTAAAATATATTTCATAAATACTTTTCCATGCCCTCTTCATTAATTAACTATCATGAATCCTACTTCCACCATTACCTCTAGTAGACTTTGTCCTCATAACCTCCAGTTTTAAAAAAAGTTCTAGTCTGTATTCTTATGATGAACTAGCATTTTCATTCAAAGTAACAACTAAATGAGCAACTACTTTGCTGACCTATTTAGCAAATGTTAAAAAGGGAAATCTCTCTTTCTTGGTTTCCTACCACTGTTGGATTTGTTTACTGTAATCATAATATATTGCATACACTCTCCTGGTTCTCAGAAACTCTCACACTTCTTAAATGGCCTCCCAGTTACTCTTTACTTCTTTATTTTTCTATCTTGATTGCAGATTTTCAATATTTCCCTCAGAGCTTACAGCAAAGAAAAGGCCTTGTCAGCTGAATCATGGAGTGTATCTCCAGTGTGGACAGGACAGGAATCTATACAACACAAATGAATCCCTGATAGTCCATTTATCACTACTGATTGCATTTTGAAATTGTACGAGCATATAACAATGCATAAACTATTTGGTTACCACAGAGCATACTGTCAGGAATCTTCGTATGAACAGCCTTAAAATTTTATGATATACAAAAACAATTAAGTGAGTTGACCGACACATAGCCCATCTCATAATTTTTACTGATTTGTCCTATTTAGTCATTTATTTATTCATTGTAAACTACTAAGTCCTAGTGTATATGTTGTAGAACCTGAGTTAAAATCTGCAAAAGAGGAAATAATGATTAATAATAATGATTAAATTAAATCCATGAAATAATTATATACTATTTTGAGGGCAATTGCATGTTATCTTGTTTGTTCAATGACACCTTATTTGAGTGCTGTAAGCTGATTTGTTAAGGTTGTCCCTAATTATTAAGTGAGGATAATAGAGCTGTTCTAATGATAAAGTAATAATGACTTGATAGTAGTGTGATATTAATATGCATTCAGGTTTATCTAATCGGAACATGTTACATAACAATTTATTACTTTTGGCATTTTGAAATAGATTGGAGAACCAGATGTAAATATTTCTGGTAATGGATTTTGGATTCCAAGACAAAGATCTAACTCATGTTCAAAATTCAAAAGCATCATTCAATGATTGAACTATATGATGAAATCAATGCCCTGAAATCAATTTTCTGTTATTTTACCTACATTCTAATTTGAAGTTAGTGGAAATAATTTTTTTTTATTTATGCTTTTTAATACACTTTTGACAATGCTATGATTAATGTCAACATGCAAGATTTTTTGGGGATTCACATCATAATATCTCCCTAATTCAGATATAATCCAGTTCTGCCATTAATTAGCAACAGTTAATGCAGTCAGTATACATTACATAACAATGAATGTACATATTATACTTTCAGATAGAAGTTAGAAAGCAAAGCTAGTTGACTTGCATTCGAGCTGATCCTTCAGTCATCAAAGTCTGCTCTCCATTTCCCCCAACAGTAAACATACTATTGCTTAAGGCTACTCAGTCTGCTAGTGTGATGTCCTTAATTTTCAAACCTAGGTGGCCCTTTACGTTTGGACATTTTTGCATAATTATTTTCTTGCTATATGTAAAATTCACTAGGATGGAAAAAGATTATATTTCATAAATATGGAATTGTTAATGTCAGTTGTATTTTTGACACGACTATTTCAATATTTATCTGCATAGTTTGACTATTTATGTTTTGCAAAATGCCCCTTGTTCCTTTTTTGCTGTTACATAATTGAAATGTATTATGTGAAAATAGATCAAAACTCCATTGTTAAGCATAATCTGATTATTTTTAACTAATAAAACTGAATGTGATCAATAAAAGGCTTGAATTGTGCTTCATATTCCATTATATTTCATGCACAGTTATATCTTACATTAATTCAATTACAGCAAAACCAATAACTAATAATAGTAACAACAAATTAAACCAGTGATCATTAACTATTACAGAATGCATCATGTAAAGATTTCACATTCCTATTGATGTATATAGAAATGATTGCAAATGCAATGAAAACCATGCTAATTCATGACTTCACAGAAAATAAAAAAAACAAATCATAAATCATAATTTACAAATATAGATGAGAACAGTGTAAAATGCATTTGTGCTTACTATGGGGTAATTTGTTTGTATTGTGCCTTAAATTGTGCGATAGGAAGCGGGAAATCCATTCATGAACAAAAGTACATCCCTAAGAAAATACTTTTCTTCAATAGATAAGATATTCCATCATAGAAAGCTGATCTTCTTAGCAAACATGATCATGGATAAAAGTAATTTATATTTGAAAAATAACACCCATTTATACAAACATGTATGTGCTTAAAGTGATTTTGAAAACAGATTGCAAGAATATTTGCATTTTTAATCACAAAACTGGCAAAAAAGATACAAATAGTAATCCACTAGCAAATCACACTTACTAGTCATGTTACTTTTTATGCAAATGTAATATGAATTAGAGGTTATAATTCTGTTACTGTTCTTATGAGTATGCAACGGCAATATATTCAGTTGTAAAATTACTTGTTTTGGTATACACGAGTAATTAGCCACTCAGCAAAACAAGAACTTCAAAAGATGTTCATGTTTATAATGACAAATATATAATGATAAAAGAGAATAAAGTAATATTACATATTGATGGGTTTATTAAGTACTCAATTTTTGCTCTATTTTACATTATGGCAGTTGATTATCTACTTAACATTAGTAAAATGGATAAAGATTATGGCAAAATTAATTTGGCTGTTAGAAAGTAAGGCTTTAGTGCTGTTATATGGGGTGCAATGTGGTTGGAAGTACAGGAGAGCTGCACAGTATACGCTTGGAATCAAATGAAAAATAACTGACTTGCACTTCACAAACATAATTTCTAAAAATGCTGTAAAAATTGATGGATTCGGCATTGTAGATCATATTTTATAGACAATAAAACAAAATAGAAATTCTAGAGAAACTCAGAAGATCAGGCAGCATCTGTGGAGGGAGAAATAAAGACAACAGGTCCGGTTAATGACCGTTCATGAAAAACGGTGCAATAATCTATATGTCATCCACTAACTAAGCGTGGACACGCGTGGGGTTTGAATTTTTCAGTGCCTCTATTCAAAATCGCATAAAACTACAGTTAATTTTCACGGCATTGTGTTGGATTTTAGTTAGCTTTATGCATCTTAATGTATCAGGATTAAAAAGAAACTGATCAGGAATGTCACGTGTTTGGATCGTTGTAGCGGAGTTACATAGATCAGAGGTCACGTTCGGCCAGATCTGTAATATTGATAAATAAATCTGAGTTTGCCCCAGTTAAGATGGTATGTGTGTGCTTCTCTAAAACGGCCCAGGGGCGGTTAGGTTATTTAAATAATGTATTTTATTTTACCAAAGCAGCAAGCAAGTGAATTCAAATATTCTCAATTGCAATCACTTTGTTCGTAGGGGGCTGTGCGTCAAATGGCGCCTAATGTTCGGAAGAAAGTTACGGAACTTTAAAGAAAACATAATTTATATAAGTCAATTGTGACAGAAACATTGGACGGGCAAATTATCACATGTAGAATTTTGAACTCTCCATTTGCACGTCAGGTTGCATTATTCTACCTAGGTCTTTAATCCTGCCGAACAGACGGACCGTTTCTGAAAATGGGACATGCTGGTCAGCGTAAAAGTTACATGATACTTTGAAAGTATTTGACAAAATACGAACTACTGCGAAGACAATTCCGCGAACAATTCTATGAAATCGCAGACTTTGTCTTTAGCAATATGAAGAAATATTTGCAGTTACATTAATCGCGTGTTAATTGAAGTTTGAAATGTAAAAATATTCAGACTGCATGTCAGTAGTTACATTAATTGGAAAAATAAGTATATCGTTTTAAAGACGTTTTATACTATTATTTTGGTGAATTCTGAAACATCGTGAAGTAAAAATATTACGTGACATAATGGGTCTGTCATTTTCCAATGGCAATAGGAAGGCGCTTCCATCACTTCAGCTTTCTTCGACATCTTGGAGCAATCAAGCAAATTAAGGCCGGTCGACCTACCAGCTTCTCGGGTTAGTAGTGGGAGGTTGTCAAAATACGGGGCAACCATTAGTAGAAACGTGATATCCATTCATCAGCAAGTCTAATCACTGGTCAGACTCCGCCGAACCCTCAAGCTTTCCATTCTCAGATATGCAGCCCTGGCACGAAGGAGTTTACAAATATTGTCAAATTGATTCTTGTACCGTCACTGAGCCTGTCATTCGCTGCTTGGCCACCGAAGCTTTTCGTTCCCTCGGACGGTTGTTCGTTAGTGACAATATTGTTTTCCACCAAACTAAGAGGATTAACTTTGAATCGTAATTAAATAGTAGCTGTTAGGACGCCGGTGCAACTTTCCACTTTGTTTTAATATCTGTCGGTTTTTTTACCAAAATAGTGTTCTCTGGTCATAGTCATTCATGGGCTATAATTTAAAATATGTTTTGATTTATTTTTGTTTGCAAGTTTCCTTTCTTTTAGTGTCTAATAATTTAGACCTCCGATTTCTTTCTATTATGTCAGCCGTTTTATAGTTAGTATTATTTGAATCTTTCGTTTTTCTCATTTCAGTGGCAATGGGTGAAACAAGCCGCCCCGCGTATGGACTGAATTAAGGTGAATATGCCTTAATGTTGTTTTAAGATCTAAACTCATGATAAGCAAACCTAATTGGTATAAGTGACAGAGCTAATGCGGAAATAACCGTATCGTTCTTCTCTCTCGCTCTTTCCTTTTCTCCCTCTCTTCCGGAAAAAGAAAGAGGTTGGTTTCCATTATGTTACAATGAATCTCGCCATGAATAAAAACTAACACTTTAGATAAGGAAATTTATTGAATAACGTCTATGCAATCTTGGAATACATAAATGCAAATATCCTCAAATCTTCTCCAAGTGCACTTGTCATGAAGGGCTGCGTCATTTGATTCAGCCCTCGGGTTTCCTGGAATATTATCAACGAATTAATCTGCATTGTTCATTCAAAGGGGGCGATCCACTTCGACAGAATCCTAATTCACCACAGACCCGAAAATGTTCTCCCATGTAACAAAATTGCGCACAAGTTGTAGCTTGTGTTGACTAAGGAAGTGTGGTATTAATGAAATGCATACTTCTTGAGATTAATAGTAAGTTATCTTATATCACGTCAAATTAAAACGTGCAACCGCTTATTACTGGTAAATATAGTGGAGAGTTTCTGTAAAGCCTAAAGAAAAACAGTGCATTTAAAAACAAACAAAAATGAATAATTTGGGATGAAAAGAAAAGAGTTTCCGAATTTAGTTAAGATAAATGACCAGGATGTGGCGGATCAGTTGAGAGCGAGGGAAGCGTAGCGGAAATCTAAATCAGGTACATTTTACACTCTACCCAGAAGTTAAATAAATATGGATAATTAAGCTGTAACCACAGGATAAATTTTATTTGTTGCGCACTCAGAACACAACATAAATGTTATTTTATCGGTAATGGTTTACTGTTTTACACAATTTAAAATGCTGGTACGAATTATTAGGAACAGGTTTAACCCCGTTGTATTAAAACTTTGAAGTTTCTATTACCACAGCTCCCCAAGGTGAGAATACGGATTAAATTGACAACTCGCCAACAGCTGTTTTAAGCCTTTGTTTTCTAATAAACTCTTCTAAGCAGCTCAGTCTGTTATTGAGGTATGGGAAATGGGACGTTTTCAAACTATTTTTGGAGCAAAAAAATTCCTGAGTGAAAAAAGTACTGAAAGTATAAGCAAGATTTAAACTTGGCTTTGAAAGTAAGCCTGTCAGATTGTGGATCCACGCTTTGTTTTGTTCATTCGATAGGTACATTCTGACTTGTTTTGATCCGAAGTGTTGCTGACGCACAAGTTGTTGGACGAGGCGTATAATGGAGCAATGGGCCGATTCAATGTTCTGGCCTTTGCTGAAGTTGTTACCTCAGATTTCTAACATTGCCCCCGGCAAAGAGAAGCATCTGTTTGATTATTCCGACCCCGAAAAATAAACACACAAGGCACACACCGTCACTATCGCCATCCTTCCCTCATCCTTGTTGTTAAATGACACGAAATTAGGATTTGCAAATCCGAGAATTAGACACATATACTTAAAAAAAGATTGTATTGGATTACATGAATTAGTTCTGCTTTCTTCTCTCCTTCCCCACTAAGATCAATCACACATTGTAAATTTCGGTTCTGAAGTTAGCATTCATTTGACACTGGTGCAAAAATCACGTTGTGACCAGTACAGTTTTCAAAATTATGGTTAGTTCTGTCTGACTGATTAATGCAGGTATTCATAAATAAAGTAATGCTTCCAAGTAAAAGCATCTTGTCAATAGAACTCCAACCAGTGATTAATATGTGAGTTCGCATTCTGTTAAGATTGTGCGTTATCAAAATCCCATCTATTTGTTTAAAGTTGGATGATGATAAAAGCATACTTCATTATAAAGTCATGAGGCGACAACCCGTTATTAATACAGTAGTTTCTGTTCAATTTCAATCAGATGAAAACTAGATTATACCTTCTCCCTCCCCACCATTCCCCCATCCCCCATCAAGTTCCCCTCCCACGCCATCGAAACCCTGGGCAGAAAAGCATTGTGGGAACTGTAGTTCAACTACCACGATCAAAGTATAGCGAAGTATCAGAAATGTAACTACAGATACCAGAGCTCAACGCGATCAAGACCACGCGTTATTTCCAGATCACTGGCGCCACCCTTGTGTTCTTCTATATCGTTGCCACAAGAGAGGAAAAAAAACGCTATCCTCTGCGGCTTATTGCGATGTCAATCATTGAAGAGATTCCACGAGGTTCTTGTCAAAGCAGCTGAAACAAATAAATACATAGACAAGCAAAAACAGAACAAGAAGCGAAAAAATAGTGCAATAAGACCATTAAAGCGTGGCTTGTTCTTCCTTTCGTCGATTCGATTGTCAAACTGGAATTATATAACGTTGTGCAGTGTTACAAGGTAGGTCTGGAGCTGCAAGCTGTTCGCTCAGCTAGGGAGACACCTCAAAGGGGATCGGGTTACTTTGAGTGACAGCGTCTCCATGGTAAATAATTTGACTAACTATTGTCTTATCCTCACCATCCGTAGGTCAGATAACCAACCAATCAAATTCTACATAATGACTATTCATGCCAACTTAGAATAATATTATTAAAAACGAAGGGAAAGCACTCTGGACGTCTTCAAGTGCAGTATGTTGGGTCTCCTGTGAAAGAAAGATTTTTTATGCGTCTACAAGTAAAACGCACGAGCAGAGACTGTAACCTTCAAGCAAAAGAGCGACACAGAACACTTTTTTTCCATTAGGATCTGGATGTGTTTTTAGACTATCTCAAGGCGGGGGAGATATGTCGATGCTTCCAACTTTTGGGTTTACTCAAGAGCAAGTGGCGTGTGTGTGCGAAGTCCTCCAGCAAGGAGGTAACATCGAGCGGCTCGGCCGCTTCCTGTGGTCACTACCTGCCTGTGAACATCTGCATAAAAACGAGAGCGTCCTCAAAGCCAAGGCCGTGGTGTCTTTCCACCGAGGCAACTTCCGCGAACTTTACAAGATTCTGGAGAGCCACCAGTTCTCTCCGCACAACCACCCGAAGCTGCAGCAGTTGTGGCTAAAGGCTCACTACATCGAAGCCGAAAAGCTGCGGGGGCGGCCGCTAGGGGCCGTAGGCAAGTACCGCGTCCGGCGCAAGTTCCCGTTGCCGCGCTCTATTTGGGACGGCGAGGAGACCAGCTACTGCTTCAAGGAGAAGTCACGCAGCGTCCTGCGAGAATGGTATGCTCACAACCCGTACCCTTCGCCCCGGGAGAAGAGGGAGTTAGCCGAGGCCACCGGCCTCACCACCACCCAGGTCAGCAACTGGTTCAAGAACAGGCGACAGAGGGACCGAGCCGCCGAAGCCAAGGAAAGGTACGAGTAAGTAAAAAAGCAATACATAATTTTCACATTATTAAATAGAGCTGTTTAACTCACTTCGCTCGGTACAAACCGCGGCATCTCTCGTTTGCAGCAATCCTACCGATATGTGTGTCTCCACCACCGATTCGGGGCCCATTCGCCAGCTGGAAGTGCGTTGGTTTCAAATTGTGATTTTTATTTGGAAGAGAAGTATGCTCGAACTGACAATAACCTCAGGCACCGAAATGCAGGGCAGACTCTGCTTGGGTTCGACTTGAAGCCTCCACCCGGATGGCGAGAAGCGAAAGCTTCGGCTGCAAAAGAAAAGTTTTAACTTTTTTATTTGGCTTCGAAATGCCACAGTGGAGGATGAAAAACTCCGGAACATAACCTGGCCCGTGGGATACATCGGCTTCTCGGTGAATCATTTTAAAAGCGTGTGTTGTGCAGCCAGTCGCTGCCGAGCGCCGTTGATTTTGTTTATGGAAAAGTTAAATTTTGCAAAAGTGCCTGGTTTACTCTTTGGCGCCAGTTCCTTGAGAATACTTTAAAAATAAAGCAACGGCTTCAAAATCGGAATGGTGCTAACTGTAACGCGTTCAGTGCCTCCAAGACTTATTCCGTCAGTCAGTTCCCAACTGCAGTGTTAAGTCAGAAAAGTTGTGACTGACTTCAAGTTCTTTTTGGCGTCTTTGACTCGCGCGTTGAGGATATTCGACTTGATTTTTCAAATGGCCTCCGCGTTTAATTGGGGTTGTTCCTTAATTCTTATTCGGTTTATTCTTTCTCATGTTTGATTTCTTTTCTCGCTGTCTCTTTGCCCCCGCAGAGAAAACAACGAGAACTCGAATTCCAACGTTACGGCCGGCGGCCACAACCAAATGAATCATTCGATGAATGGAAACAAAAATATGTTAGCGAGCTCAGACGAGGAAAAGACTCCGTCTCAAACCCCGGATCACACTTCGAGCAGCCCGGCGCTACTCTTAGGATCCCTGGGCCAGAGCTCCAACACTAGTCTGCAGCCTCTACACACTCTGGCCGCGCCTCCAGGTCCTAGCGCCGTTGCGGTACCCAATTCAGATGTTATACACCACCATGCATTACAGGACTCCATGCTCAACCCAATGTCATCCAACTTAGTTGACCTTGGCTCGTAAAAAAAGAACAATTTCCTTTTACCTGCGAATAATTAAAGACACTCTCAAGATTATCCTTTATATATTTTACCTGACAGTTAAGCGATGTACATAAAAAAAACGTTAGTGGATATTTTGTCAACCATGGGAAGGAAAGATGGATATAGCTATTCGAGTTATAAGGTACTGTATTAGATCACATAAGAGATTGATGTAGCAAAGTCTTAAGGTTTTATATAACGGAGGATGTCTTTGTTTAGACAAACAAGTTAATATTTTACTGGTCACAAAATCACAATCTCGGAAGTATTGCTCTCAATTAAAATTACACTACAGCACATACAGTCACATGCACACAAATATATATATATATATATACAGGTTACAAGAGTGAGTAGATTTGTAATCGCGTGCATAATGAGCATTTTAAGTTTTGATAAAATATGATAAAAAGAATTAAAAACACGCTATAGGAAGATCATTTACATGTAGATGAAAACTGTACAGAAAGCTGGCTTTCCTGTAGTAGAATGCGTGGAACGTGTAATCGCAGCTATATTGAACTGAAAACAATCCGTAAACATATAATGTCATTTCATCTAGCATTAAAAAATATCTCAGTCAACAAGAAGGAATGCTCTCACTCTGCATAAAAATTGTTTTATTACTGTTTATATTACGTGACTACAATCTTTGGAGGCGAAATCCTGCTTATTTTATAATAAAAACAGAGCACAGCTAACATCCGATACGTTTGCTTTCTTCCCTCCTGTCCCTTCAATTATTTAGCAACAATTTAATTAGATTTTTTTTAACATTGACATCGGCACGGTTTTGTATTATACGATTATTCTTTATCTGCTAGCATATGCTCGTTATATAAGGGATGGCGGCGCTTCCATCGAACGCGTTTACCATTGGTGAACGTTAAATGTCACACCGTGAGATATATGTTAAATTTGCCATTGGGTTTATGTGAAGATTCCAGGTGATTATTGTTGGTCTAACTATAATGCCAATATAATGCAGATAAAGAAAAAGGGCTGGAGAAAAAAAAGTGCCCAACGGGCCTTTAAAAATCTTGATTACAGCTTATTTAAAATCACGTCCAAGATGAGAAAACGATCCACACAAATCCCGTTTACTAGTTACGCCAGTGAAATATAAAACGTCCTGAGGCTCCATTCCTTTCTCAATCTCATGCGGCTGCAGATTTACGTCCAGTACAAAAATACAGATGGCTATTTTAACCCCAATGTAACTCAGTATTTTTTTTTAAACCATAACAGTATAGCCCATACCGTTGTCTCCATTTTTCACTTTATAAAATAGAAAGAAAATATTTTTAAAATGTCTTTATTGGGTATGTGACGTTATTCCAGAGTTGTCAATGTCTGCTTATCTAAATATGTTGAGCACACATGTCACTCTGACTGCTGTTGAGTGCACTTAATGTCATTTGAATGCTCCAGAAATGTTAGCCTTCTCGCTGTAATGTTATTCGCAAAGTCTCTTATGATAACTGATGAATGTGATCATATAATATAACATGGTTATCCAACATGATTATATATCCATGGACTAAAGCAGCTGCGATATCTGGCTTCTCTTATGCTCCGGATACTGAAATAAATTATGTTGAGCGGTGTGTAGACTGCAATAAAGAACTCCCGGTCAATTGCACATTATTGAAGAAGGCGCTACGTGCATCTTGCTAGTGAAGTAATCTTAATCTAGGTTTAAAATATTATAGTCAATGGTCTTTTCACTGCAGTAAGATGCAATGGCGAAGGAAGCTAATTGTACGTTTATATCTGCACTGGGCAAATAAAGTCTATAACAAATGTGACTCCAGGGATAAAAACTATTAAAGTTAGCATAAGTAATAGCAGCCATTTGTTCTCGGACACTTGCAATACATCATTTGAAGCTTGAGATCTCTTGTTTTCTTTTATTTTGGTATCTGGTGGCGATTGTGAATCTTTCTATCTACCTATTTATTTGCCGGTTTGTCAGTCTGTCTTTCAGAATACCGACTTGGAAGCCTATTTTGACTTAGTGTATTGTTAGCCTTTACATTGTTAAAAATCTTTGGTGTCTCTGGTTATAAAACCACGTTATGATACAACATTTACGAGGGATCCTCCATGGCCGTGATTTTAATTTTTAAAGGGTATCGTGATTATCTTCAATCAAATGCTAAGGTTCACGTAGTTGCCAATGATGATAGTCACCCAATTGCTTCCTCTGCGGTTTTATCGGTTAATCGACTACTGCGATAAAATGGAACTGCGTTACAGAAAAGTAATAGTTGCAGTGACGTAGTCACAGATAAGGACGGAGGGGAGTTACAAACGGGCTTGGAAAGGATAATAGAACTTGAAAATTGAGCGCTCTATATATCACATAACTGTAATCTAATATAGGGGATAGGGTTATAATGTTAACTCAAAATACCAGGCAAGAGTGTTGCCATTTATTAGTCTAACCGTCGCCGTGCAAGGCTGCCTAAAGCGTAGGTTACTACTTCATTCATGCTATGATTCAGTAGAAGGTACGTTTTAATATTTACATACGCGTTAACTGGTGATTGGGACTCCAGTGCTGTCTTGCAGTGTTAGCAATGAAGCAACAAACTCAACCATGCAATTGTTCCGCAGTTAGCTAAACAGGTTGCATGACCTTGTCCTCTGTTTTCAACGCTGTTTCATACTGCCAGTACTGTTAAACATTTCCTTTAGTTATCAATATGTATTTATTTGAGAGAAAGGGAAGTGAAGAGTGGAGGAATTGTTGCCTCGATACAGAAGCGTGAGTCGTGTTTAATTGTGCGTGCTCATTCGGAAGTAATTAGAGTGAAAGTTGCATTAGTGCACTGGCGTTCGCCATCTTTGACAAGCTTTGCGAAGTATATCTGAGCATTTTCTTACATGCTAGTACCTGGGCTAATTTGGAATATTACTTTAAAATCAGAACGTTTAGCGCCGCAATGCCTTCTGCAATTTTACAACTTATTGTAGACTACATTTATATGAACAATTCCGAGTTGTTCCTTTTCTAAAAAGTAAATATACATAATGATGCATATTAAATATATTTCTCTTGGCAATCCAAAGCATTTAACTGTTTCATTAATCCTGCTATGATATAAATAAATATATAAAATAGAATCAAGATGTAAGATAAGAAGGGGTACATTTTGGTCTGAGTTTTTTTAATGTTTTGGGGAACTTTGTTTTTGTTGCTTACTTGTTCAGCATTTGTATATTTGAAATTATTAATATCTAATCTGAATTGTAGTTATTGTTATGATTGCCGTGAAATAATTTGATAGAATACAAGCTCCAAGAGAGTAAATGCCTTTTCAATGAACCAACATTTCGATTGAGACCGTCATAAAAGACGTCTTGCCCCGGAGACGAAACTACTAATCAAAGTCACCAGTTACTCGTGGTGAGCAATTAGACGTAATGATTGCACATTACAAATAATAGTTATTTTCCACATTTTGGACAAAAAAAAATCATTTCTTCATTATTAATTACAAAGATAATCTTCTTAATTTCAAATTCAATATTATCGATCTACGGTCCAAACAAACGAGGGTGTTCTAAGTGGTCAAAAAAAAAAGCGAATTATTTACTAATCCACAAGGGTGCCAATCAAATGTGAGAAAGCTACTTTGATTTTACTGCGTGGATCAAATTAAAAGAACTGGAGGGGTAAGCAGGCATTATTTAATAACAAGTTGGTTTCAAATTGTTTCGCCTTTCAATTCATATCCACACGGACAAATAGAGAAGTGCGCGATAAAAGCAAATTACTGCGGATGCTGGAATCTGAAACCAAAAGAGAAAATGCTGGAAAATCTCAGTAGATCTGGCAGCATCTGTAAGGAGAGAAAAGAAGAGAAAAGAGCTGACGTTTCGGAACGTCAGTTCTTTTCTCTCCTTACAGATGCTGCCAGACCTGCTGAGATTTTCCAGCATTTTCCCTCTGGAGAATTGCGCGCATTGACAGGCCGACAACTGACCCACAAGTTCAAATAAAGCAGTGTGTTGTGCTGGGGAGGATGGGGTCAATGATTTAGTAAAACAAGATCACAATTCGCAACACACTACGTAATTTGGGGCTGAATATAAGATGATGTAAAATCGAAGGCAGAAACCGCATTAAGAAGGAAAACTTGCTCTGCTTGAACCGGACTGTTCGTCAGCCGTTTTCAGCATAGAGAGGAAGCAGATCGTTTATTTGGAGATACAAAATTTCTGTCCAAATTGACTCTCAGCCACGTTAGAAAGTGAACATTGATAGCCAGAGCCCTCTATAGGCTTGCGCTGTTATTTGTTCACGCAGTTATTTGGCGATTGTCCTTTTAGCTTAATATTACTTAGAGTCATAAAAATGTTTTCAAATCTGGCCTAACCAATGTCCTGTACAGCCGCAATATGACCTACCGACTCCTACAGTCAATGCTCTGACACAATAAAGAAAGGCATACCAAACGCCTTCTTCACCATCCTGACGACTTTGAAGGAACTATGAACCTGCACTCCAAGGTCCCTTTGTTCCGCAACACTTCCCAGGACCTTACCATTAAGTGTATAAGTCCTGCTCTGGTTTGCTTTTCCAAAATGTAGTACCTCGCATTTATCTAAATTAAACTCCATCTGCCACTCCTCAGCCTATTGGCCCATCTGACCAAGATTCCATTGTACTCTGAGGTAACCTTTTCGCTGTCCACCACACCTCCAATTTCGATGTCATCTTTAATTTATGGGATTTTCTCAAATTGCTCTGTGAAGTTGATTCGTGGCCCAGGGTGCGTGACTGCGCAGCAAGAAGCTTTCACTTCTTTGAACTTGTAGTACTCTATCAATGTTGGAAAGCTCAATAAACCAAAAATCTCTTTAGACGAAACGCATGCATCCCCTGGAAAATAGACCACTGTTTGGTTATTCTTCATAAATAAAAATTACTTTGCAAAGGGCTGTATTAAATCATGTCTCTACAACAATTAAAGCAGAGAGATTTTCCTCTTGCACCACTTGTTTTCCCCAAGGAGAAGCGATACATTTACAGGTGGACCATGAGGTTACCTTAATGGTATTCCCTTGCCTTTCCTAAATTGCGCCAGGGGATGTCGCTCCACTCGGACTAATTTGCGCGAACTCATTCGAGTGATCTGAATAATCTTTAAATTTTGGTTTGTTTCAATTGTGAGATATTGAGAGAACGACTGGACCAGAAATAGGTTTTTAAAAAGCCTCCAGATAGCACACACTTCAATCAGTACAATTCAAAAGTCCACAGACAAATTTGGTTTCTTCCATTGTTCCTGCGTATAATTTATTTAACCAAACATAAGTTAAGATCATGCATGTGATGTTTTTTTTAAAAAAATATATAACATCACAAATCAGGTATTATAACACATAGTAGGATTTCGATGGTTGATTAACGCGTTGACGCTTGAATTTGGCAAGCTTCATGAGTAAGTTTCAGGGTTCTTTGAATTTTATACTCTCCTGCAACAGAATACAAAGTAAACGACTTTGTCACATTAAAGAAATGTCGTTTGTTCAGTTGTATTTATAACTCTAGTTTAGATTAGACTGCTAAACTGTCTCATGCAGTTGTTCAGATATAGGGAGGGAGTCACACAGCATGGAAACAGACTCTTCAGTCCAACTAGTCCATGGCGACCATGTTCCCAGACTAAACCAGTCCCATCTGCCTGCGCTTGGCCCATTTCCCTCCAAAACTTGCTTATTCATGTATTTATTTGTTCGGATGGTAAAACTGTTTGACATAAATGTAAAGAAATGCTATGCTGTCGACTGTATGCCATTAAATTGATTATTTTTTTGTAAACTGAAATAACTAGTGCTAAAGCATATATTCTCAATAATGGGAAGGTCTTGGATAAAGGTATAGAAGTCACTTTCGTGGAAATTAAACTGATTTTTACACTTGCTAATTTAAATCAGTAAAACAAATTCTAAACTCTGACTTATCCACGCTAAGCTAAACTTGACGTTTGGCCTTGTCGTTCATATTTCAGTTTATAACGTGTCGTAACGCCGTTTCTTCGGTCACAAGCAATTTTCTCCGTAAATCTAGCAGTTAACATACAGGCTCAGCCATGAAATACCAGAGAATTACTTTTAAACAAAAACATCTTATCATGCCGTTAACCTCTCCTTTACCATCTAGCTACTTAAAAATTACAATTCAATTGCATAAATTGAAAATTACTGACTGCAAACGAATTGCCATGAGACCATCGAAGGACAATATAGCCAGCAATGATTTAAAATTATGTATGTGCTTTAGTGATTTTAATGTAAGTGTATAAACTGGCTCAGGAAGATGAAACTGGCACCCGAATGCAATTATATGTTAGGAGACACCATGTTTCCATTTTAAATTTGACCATATTTTCAAACCTTTACTTTAAATCTCTCACTAAGAATCATTTGTAACTGACAGATAAGAGATGCTTGTTTTGACATTCGAAAATGGGTGTCCTCGCAGCAAATGTCGGAGCAAAATTTGCCAGTGTTCTCCAGACTCCTACGTCTGGCATTAGAACTGACTATAGTAACTTTCAGAAGTGTTGATGACGCACGGACGAACTTCACCCGGAGAGGGGAGGGTGTGGGGGCGAGGTGGTAAATAAGACTACGGCGGGCAAAAACAAATTAAGAAATTTGTTAAATGTGTTAAGAAATTAAGAAAGCCCCGCGTTTTTTCTCCCCCTTATTCGGAGGACTGGTCACAATACCCGGTACAGTTTCGATCAAACAATATCAC
This sequence comes from Chiloscyllium plagiosum, assembly GCF_004010195.1. Taxonomy (NCBI): domain Eukaryota; kingdom Metazoa; phylum Chordata; class Chondrichthyes; order Orectolobiformes; family Hemiscylliidae; genus Chiloscyllium; species Chiloscyllium plagiosum. The sequence goes on along the minus strand of NC_057718.1, from coordinate 31,129,185 downwards.
TAAAATCTAACAGAGCTTTACAGCTGTGCTTAGATGCCTTTGAAAGTTAAAACAGAACTAACGTGACTGCGCTGAGACGACTGCGGGGTCAGACAGCAGGTAACCTGTAGGTCGAGAGTCACAATAGGAATTTTAAAGTGTAATTAATACGTAAGTTACTATATTCCATTCGAGGCAAAAAAATTAAACTCAGGAATTATTGAATACATCAATAACGATCAATGTAATAAGTAGGAGAGAGTGAGGACTATAGTACAACTGAGAATAATTGCTTTATATTGAATAATTATATTCCCTGTACTTCGTAAATAGGAAACTTGTTCAATGCGCAATTCAATTCAACGAACCTCATTTAATTTGAGTGCTCCACAGTTTTATCCCATTGATAATAAAGGACTGATATATTCCCTTTTATATACTTCTGCCTCTCCCTGGTGTATTGCTGAAAATATTAGTTCATTTGTCCAAGAATCTATTGCCATTGTATAGCGCAGAATCCAATTATACCATTTGGAGTTTAGTGCGAAAATAGCGAAACTCAAGAGAGGAATACAAATCACTAGGTGCGGAGGGAAGGACCATCCCAAATGCTGGGAATCTGCACTAAAACACGAAAATGCTGAGCAAGTGTCAAGTGGCTATTTATTTCCAACTTTTTTTTTAATTTGAGGATACTACGGGAAAACAGAGATAAGGATAGAAATTTACTGTTTCGAATCCAATTTGACACATCTTCAAAACTTTCAGTTTATTGTTTAAAGATTTAAACCATTTTTACTTTGCACAGATGCTCCCAGGCCTGCTAAGTATTCTCAGTATTTTCAGCTTCTTTATCTAATATTTCCAGCATTCGCCGTATTCTGCTTTACTTATTGTCTCAATCTTTATTAACTGTAGTTTGTTTATTGAGAAGTTGATGCCTGTAAAACTGAATACGTTGAGAATCTGTGTAACGCAGCTAATAGCTTTAGGTAAATGCTATTACCCTAAAGATGCAGTACATGCCTAGACAATTCTGCTAACCGATGGAAAACCGCACTAGGTCTAATTATTATGAGGATATTTGTTTTCAGTCTCTCAAGGTGGAAATGTTGTTGGTTAACTCTGAAGATTAAATATTGAGCAGTGGTGAATTCAGACTTATGTATATTTATAGCACTGATATTATGCAAATAATGTATGTAGGAGAAAATTGTCTCATTGGTACAATATCTCCATCGCCTTAGTTGATGACAAAAACACAATGCAACGGCATATTTAATAATAAACGAAGGCATCTAAAATTATGCGCATATTTGCATTGCGAATCCCAGAATACATTTATAGCCCAAATTCACTGTTATAGGGAACGATTTGTCTTCATTTACCTTTTTAGGCAATGTATGACAATAATAGTATAACTATAAAAGTATTCAGATGTTCATAAATAATTAAACAGAAAGTGAAAATGAAATCGTATAAACGCAATGTAAATCAGGAATCAGGGCAGATCTGAACACTGATAGGAAATGGATTGAGAATCCCGGGAAAGGAGAAGTGGGGAGCAAGAAATGTTAGGGAGTAATCTCACATTTTATAGTTTGACTGATGTACGGAGGACGGAGGTGGGGGTGGTGGGGGGAGTGAAATTGTTTGCGATCCAATTTTTTGATTGCCACGGCCTGGAAGTTTCATGAACGTAACTGAACTAAATTTACAAGCTTAGAAAACAAAACTTATTTTCTCTCCTTCTAGAAGTGCTTAGTTTCTAACTTCTGAGTGATTGATACGGGACCAGACATCCTGAATTATCTCTTTTGCCTCAGTAATATTGTACACCGATAAAAAAAAAGTATAGGGCAGAACCATAGACCACGTTCTCCAGTATCGAAAAAAGAATAAAAATATTAATGTTGTATGCAGTCATATGTTATTTTATCCACCCACCACGAATAAACACGGATTCGACTTCCCAATCCCCACAAGCCCTCCACGCAAATACAGTTGCATAATCGGCTCATCCTTGAATTACATTATTTTTAGAAGTAGCCGTCAAGCTCACTGTGAATTTACTTGGCCGAAATTAAAAAGGGCTTGTCGCTCGATTATTCTTTATAATTTCCAGGAGTAAAGCAAAGAAAGAACCGGTGGTTTGACATATCGTCCAAGCTTTGTTGAAGGCATCTGTTTTTATTTTGGCCTGTTTATGCTCCGTTCACTGTAATGCATGTAGTTTTGCATTGGCTGTTCAGGCATACCTCTGCTCTAATACAGTTCTATTTAAATAATTCATGCAGATGCAGTAGGATGAAGCAGAGTGAGAGATTGTGATATGGAGCATAAACACCAGCGTACAATAGTTGGGTCAAATGATCTGTTTGGGTACTGTAATTTCTACATAAGAGTGCAAGAGATTGTTCAGCTGGGTCACAGTTTAGTCAACCCAAACCCCAGTTACATGAATATATTTCTAACTAGCCTTTAAACCCTGAAGTAGGTCTGTGTTTTCACTTTCTAGCCGTTAATTGTTGGTGGGCATTGAAGTAGGCAATCTTATTAATTACTATTATTAATGCAACCTGCAGAAAAAAAAACTTTGCAATTAACCAGTTGCAACACCACCGGGTCCTCATTGGCATCAATCGCTGGTTTTTCATTTTTTTTTCCATCTGGATTTGAATTAAGGTCAAGTTGATACTCTGATGTTTAGTGATTGCATAGCCCAAGCATTCTATAACGGAGATACATGGACAGTATGAACCAGCCTATGTTTGGCAAAATCATTTATGTTCAGAATGACGCTAAATGAAAACTTGCATAATCCTTCAGTTGGGATTTCGTTTTCTGAGATGTGAATTAAAGCTGTATTTGCATTTGGTCCGCTACAGGCAGATGCAGCTGGGGTACTAACCAAATAGAACCCTCTACTTGGCTCCTGCTTGACTGGAACTTCTGCTTGTTTGTTTCGAGAAAGTTCTGCCCCAATAGTTCGCATTTCAACCAGCGATTTTCGCGAGTGAATCCCTACTCTCTACATGTCTGTACGACATCTTGCGGATATCAAAAGTGCTCATGAGGCCCAAAAGACTGTCTGAACCGGTCCTGACAGTACACTGCAAAACCAAAAGAACTGCGGATACTGTAAATCAGAAACAAAAACAGAAGTTGCTGGAAAAGCTCAGCAGGTCTGGCATCATCTATGAAGAGAGTTAACGTTTCGGGGTCCGGTGACCATTCCTTGAAACAGTATGCTTGCTTTGCATTGTAAGCAGAACCAAACCTAAGAACAGTGAGTGGTTCTCAGTCTGCTTCTCCTGAGATTCAGATTGGCACCTGGTACCGAATTTGCTCAGCAAGTTTAGCAAGATCCTGGGAGAAATTGTTTTTGTTAGATGTTAAAATTACGGCATAAATACGAATTTGTTCCAGAATACATAAGTAGGCCTTAAAATATTGATTTTTGCTGAGGGAGTTTCTGCATAAAAGTATAAAAATATGGTGTTAGTTTGATTTTTAAAATTACTTTTACCGGCTAAGATCAATCATTTCATGGAACTTTATTGTGCAGTGTAAGAGACTAAGTGGGTCGCTGACAGAACTGGCCGTCTGGGTCCATCATTTTGGCCTTTAAAAGTCTTCTCGTCCTGTGTGTGGGTGTGAGCTTTCAGGAAATACATCAGTGAAGTCAATACTTAGATTTTTTTTGCAATATGCCCTTGAATGCCTTGCGGAGAAGCAGACCACTCGGCCCTACTAGATTATCCAGGCAGTAACAGTCCATACATTCACACATATTTTATCTAATCCCATCGCCATGTCCTTCTACTATATTTTCCTTCATGAACTTCTGTAGTTTCACATAAAATGTATCCATGGTATTTGCCCCAACTATACCACTGGTGGGATGCTACCACTGGAATTGTCATTTGTGTCATGCTTTGCTGAAGACGTTCCTCTGAAATTCTTTGTTGGATTGATGAACCATCGTTTCACTTTAAAGTTATTGTGCCGTTTTGTGGGAAAATGCAATCGCTACAGATGGCATCATAAACGTACCCAACACTTTTGCATTACTCATAACTCACTTTCGACTGGCTGCTGACTGGTGCATTTTATCAAAGCAGCATACGTTTCAAACAAAAATAATTTATCGAAAATGTTTGAAATAAAGTAATACAATTCATGAGGGATGAATGTTTCAATATTTCAGCTGACCAATCGACGTTGTCGTCACCAACAGTGTTGATTTATCAATATACGACATATAGTTGGGTGTTAAATGAAAGCAGACAAGAATGGGTGACTCTGGATTGAAAACAGGCTTAAAAAAGTTTGTGTAAACTTGTTCACGCATCAAAAAAAAATCTATAAGTAACTGGAACAACAGAAACAATAACAATATGGTTGAATGCATTACGAGAGCACTTTTTATGTAAACTTAATTTTATAGCTATGTAAACAGAACTGCATTTCAGTCGGTATGGGTTAATTTCGGGGTTATTCAATATAAGAGTCAATTAGGAGCAGAGTCACAAGGGTTCAATTTCACAACTAAACGCCATGATGCATGATCCATTAACAACTTGGCTGTCCCACGTGGATATAATTAAATTGTTCATTGCAGTAAATCATAGATGTAGCAATTACATTCTTATAAACCTCTATAGGTAATGCTTAAAAACTCGCTACGGTAATTCACCCCATATTAAAACACAAAAGTCTGTCAGTTCAAAATCTTAGATCCACATCTTCACTTTAACATCAAGAATGGACGCTCTTCTTTGCTATGAAGCATTCCAGCGTATCATGATGTATTGTTAAAAGATGATGTAAAATCTGCACTTGGAATTCCACTTATGAAGTCATAGATGAAGCACTTCATTGAAAATAGAGGGAATAAAAGTAAATGTTTGGCAATACTTTTGGATGGCTGGAAGCAAAGAGTGGGAAAAATTAGGACTATTTCAGAGTGGAAGTTGGGGTGACTAGTAGGGTGCCCTCGTGCTCAGTGCTTGTGTCTCTACTATGCACAACTTATATGTCAACATTTTGGATAAAGGAGTCAAACGAAATGTCTTTAAGTTTACTGATGACACAAAACTAGGTGCAAATGCGAGTGGTGAGGACGGAATAACAAAGTTTCAAGGCAATTTTGACGAGTTAATTCAGTGGGAAAATTTATGGCAGATGCAAGACAACATGGATAAGTGTTAAGTTGTCCACTTTCGGAGGATAAACAGAATAGCAGGATGCTATTTAAATCCTGACAGATTGGGAAATGTTGATGTAGAGAAGGGCTCGTGAGTCCTCGTAAGTCAGTTACTAGAAGTAAGCATGCAATGCAGTAAGTGGTTAAGAAGTGGTTTGTTGGCTTTCATTGTGAAAGGAATAGAATACAGGAGCAAAAATATGTTGTTGCAGCTCCACAGAGCTTTGGTGAGATCACACCTGGAGTATTGTATGCGCTTCTTTCTTGCATAACAGTGAAGGTTCTGCAGTGAAGGTTCAACAAAATAGCTCCTATGATGGCATGCTTGTTGCACAAGGAGTGAGTGAGTCAACTAGACTTGTATTTACTGGAGTTTAGAGAGTAAGAGGAGATCTCATTGAAATGTATACAACTTTGTCAGGGCTAGACAGACAGGGATTATATTCCCTCTAGCATCAGGATTCTGAGTAGGGCTAGCAGCATGGTGGCTCAATGGTTAACGGTACTATCACACAGCACCAGGAACCAGTGTTCTATTCCATCCTCGGGTGACTGCCTAGGTGGGGTTTGCCTGTTCTCCCTGTGTCTAGTTGGTTTCCTCATGGTGCTTCGTCCCACAGTCCAACGATGTGCAGGTTAGATGGATTAGCCAAGATAAATAGACCATTCTGTCCAGGGATGTGCAGACTAAGTGGATTATCCGTGGAAAATCCAGGGTTGTAGGGTGGGAGAAGCAGATGTGGTCTCGATGGGCCAAATGACCTGTTTCCATGCTATGATTTTGTGGAATTCTTTTTTGGGTCCGCTCTCAGTGACAATCCTCAGGACTCAACATTGAGTTTGACTATTTTAGAGGATGAACACCTTACTTCATGTTTGTGACCCACCCTGTGACCCCCAGATCCTCTTCTATATGGGTTGTTTCCAGTACAGCCAACCCAGTTTTGACTATTCACAATTTCCATTCGCATTTATCTTTCTCCCAATTTATCATCAGCAATCCCTTTGTCTATTTATTGTTACTCTCTCTCTCTCTGGACACAAACTCCATCTCGCCATCTACTTGACTTACTCTTACCAACACATCCCCACAACCCCACCATTGTCAGCATAAATGTCATCATTTCCCAGCTGCTTCCAGTTTTGAGGAAGTGTCACTGAACTCCCAATTGTTAACTCTATATTTTTCTCTCCACAGATGCAAGTATACTGAGTTTCTCCAGCAGTCTCTGTTTTGTTTCAGATCGCCAGCATTCACAGCTTTTTGTTTTATTATAAGTGGTGGAGGCCAAATCATTGCATGTACGTAAGTAGAAATATGTAGATTTCTAGACACCAACGTGTAAAGATATGGAGAAAAGAAATGGAACTAGAAATAACTATTCAGCCATTTAATGAAATAATGGACTGATCTGTGGTCTAACTCCATGCACCTACATTTGGCCCTTTTCCCTCAATACCCTAGCTTGACAAAAACAAATACCTCAGGTTTAAAGATAGATGGTCATTTGAATGGCGGGGCAGACTCTATGGGTCGAATGGCTTACTCTCGATCCTATTTTCTTTGTTTCAATTTCCTTTTCACTCTTGAAGTCTAATTATTATATCGATTTGAATTCATTGATCATCTTATTTGTCAAAAAAAAAGTCGTTTAGGTTCAAACCAATCAATTCTTCGTAATACGGTACAATTTCTGCTAAAGGCATGCTGTATCTCCATAAGTGACGAACCTCCGCGTGTTCGTCACAACCAGCCAAGGGAATCGGCAAGGGAATAACTACAGATGTTCTCTTCTGACTTATTCTATTCGCCTGCCGCCATGAAACGACAAAGAAATGGACTGTAATCTGCAAAATATCTACATTACATTTGGATTATTATTGTTCACTTGGTAGAAATGCCATCTGTATCCACGTGGACACGCCATGCCACTTGAGTTGGCCAATATATCAGTAATTACATGGGAACTTGGCTCCTAGTCATATCTGTAGCATAACCACAATTGTATGAGAAATATATCCACGTCTTTGCGTAAGGCTTATGAAAAGACAAACGCAATTTACACTTAAGATCAAAATACATGCATTTATATCATTTTCATTTTCAACAGGTTTGCAAAACAAAACAGCTTAAAACTTGTAACAGATCGGCAATATATTTAAGTTTGATGTAAGAAATTAGATTCTTGAGATTCTAATCATGCAAATACCGTGATATCAGAGGAGAGGACACAATCAGATCTAGATTTTCTCCAAATTTATCGACTTTTTTTACAAACCCAATATCATGCCTAGACTGGTTTGGACTCCAATTTGTAGGTTTTAAACACGATAAATACTCCAAAATATGTCAGGGTAGTGTACTGGTGTTTTAATTCAGTTGTCGCTGGTGTTGTCGTGATTTAGCCAAAGAACTAAGGAGGTGCTTAATGTAACGCTGAGGTGAGGTCGTAGATAGCAAGGACTTCCAATGCCTTCGTTTGCGTTAGTAAGGTAGTACGTCAAATTACCGAATGTCCTCCATGCCCAGTAACGAGCTAGTATTTTCAATAATCATATCCAACCCCCTGGGTCTTACCTGGTTTGAACTGCATTGGCTACATGAAGCATTGACGCAAAAGGTCAGTCAGCTCTACATTGACTGAGCTATCTTATCTGTAAAAGTAGAACAATATTACAGTGCCTGAAGGAGTAATGGCGGGTTATTAACACGATAGTTACGTGAGTACCTTTCTCAACTCAAAAGCGAGTAGATTGTCCTTTGGTTGGTTAGTCCTATTTAACTATACTATTCATCCTCTTTTACTTTCCTCACAGTATTATCGCACAGCAGGGATATCTACGAAGAGGCAGAACCGAAAGTAACATGAATTCTTGTCCGAAGCATATTTTAATTTTGCTTTTTACTTGTTAAAAGATCAGGCACTTCCGAAATGTTGTTGTGATTGTGTAGCTTTTTAACTGAGCAGACACTTTTTTTCATCTTGAACCACGTGATTTCGCTATATTGTGATTTTCAAAAGTCGCGTTTGATTTCTCTATTGCTATGATTTATGCGTCTTTTATATTTCTATTAATTCTTAGCTTGTTGCATTACATTGAAGCATAATCAGGTTTGGTTTACCGACCAGAAGGAAAATAAGCACCAATACTCGATTTTCTTTGGAACTAAAGATCACTCCTTATTATGCGGGCACACTGCTGTTACCCATCTACACGACCACCCCATCCCTCCGAACCAAAAATGCAAGGAACGCTACATGTTGCCATCTGCTGGCTCTGCATTCGTCTCACAGCCCTGAAAGGCCAGAATGAAGCTTACATTGTGATAGGTAGCCCCCTGGCAGCATGTTACTTGTCATCACAACTATGATTCTGCCTCACTCAATGAGCAATACGAAAATGTTTATTGGTTAATATTTATTTTTATTTATTTAATGTTTATTCAGTACGCATATAATTATTCAGTAACATAATTAATCAGAGTTTCACAATTGGCTTCACGCATAGCGATCATGTTTTGTTTAAAATGCGACTCGTTGAGAAACAATTCCTTTCATTGTTTCCATGGATAATCTGTGAAACCATAAAAACACGATGTTTTTTTAATAAGAAAACGATCATGCCAGAAATAAAGCTCAGAGGAAATGAAGTGAGAAGAAACCTCCATTATTTTCGTCATAGCTTTTTGAGTTAGAAAGACCCAAAACGGCTTTTGTGTGAAGCGATCCAAATGCACTGACGTAAGTTAATTTTCCGTCTTCAAAGTGAATTAATGGCCCTTCACAGTGCTGAAGCATAATAGAAATCGCCATATAACCGCTAGACGGAATTTGTTGTACGTTTTTGGCTGCAAGTTCATTCCCAAAAAGAGCCCAAACACTTTTAATAAACCACAGGTACAGTTGTCAGGGTGGTAATCTTTCATGTCCGTGAATACCGTAGTGCGCTTCCTACCTCTAAACCCGCAGTAACTTCATAGTGCCATGGTAATTAAGTCTGCAACGTCTCAGAATCTAGGCTGAAAGCCAATCTGTCACCCTGGAAATGTCGTTGCAGTGCCATATGTTAGTGAGGCACTTTATTCCAGCGAGCGTCAGGACTGCAAGCGTCTATGTCCAAAGAGGAAAAGTGATGAGGTGATCAGCAGAAGAAAATAGTTCTTATGCCATGCCAAAGGTTAAGCGTTCTTCCCGAATATTACTGAGTTAACTATAACCTGAAAGAAAATCAGAAAAAGTCAGACATTGTATTTTTTTTCTTTTTTTTGTAGGCAAGCTCCAGGCTGTAACAGTGGGAGCAGGCCCAGGCTGCAGCAGCAAGTTTTGGTGGCTGCCTGTGCAGCTGAATACAGCTCAAAAATAATGAACAACCAAAACAATTGTGCACTGTCCTTCACCCATATGAAAAAGATGTTTGAATATTGCACACAAATTTAGAATATAAATATCTTCAATGTAGTGTCAAAAACTGATTGGACCTTCAAGCCTTACCTCAGTTTGCTATAATCCATAATCCTCAGTTATAGTTATCAGCAGCCAAAGCGCATTTCCCTTTACAAGGTACAGGCTGCATCTAAACAGTGTCAGCAATGTGCCCAGACTATCTCCCCCCAATCTAAACCCCAAGGCAAACTGTCAATATATGTTCAAGTGGACAGTAGGGACTAATTGGGAGCCATTGTTATGTTTACCTGATTGAAGCTGTGCTACGAATAGCAACCACTTTGTGCCTGATGAAAATAATTAAACTAATTTCTAACTAATTGTTTCTAAATGTGGCGAGGTAATAAGAGCAGGATAGGACCATAGAATAACAGAATATTAGCATTCCTTTCCACATGAGCCACCTATTCTTAACTTACTCATTGACTTGTTGCCATTTGGTTCAGTTTACAGGAGGGGACTGTAACATTTAGAACAATCTAAATTCACTGGCTTGCTCAATAGTGTTACTTTGTATCTACTTCTGATCCAAAAGCTTATCCACTTTCCTGTTAAAAGGTGGACTTTAATATCATAGACAAGGATAAAGTTGTAAAAATCAAATTTTGGATTTTCAAAAGGTCTTTGATAAGGTGCTACACAGCAAGAATATCTGAAGTGAGGGAAAAAGTAGTTGAGTGGATAGCAAATTGGCAAAAACATGGAAAACAGGCAATGGGGTAAAGGGTAGTTATTCAGATTGAAGGAAAATAGGAAACAATTTTCCACAAGAATCAATACCAGGGCTAATGCTATTCATTATTTTATCTAATGGTAAATACTTCGGAAAAATTCACTTAGTTTCAAAAGTTGCACATCCTACCAGACTTGGAGTACAGCTGACTCTAATGAAAAATACACAAAAAATGCAAGAAATTTTGAAAACTTGCAGGTTTGGTAGTTGAACTTCGATAAATGTGAAGTGATGCATTTTGGCATAAGAAATAGAAGCAACTGATGCTGCTTAGAAAATTAAAAAGAAAATTTGAATGGTATATGATTATGTAGTAGTGTGATTATGATGTAGTAGGCCTCACAGAGACTTGGTTACAGGGGGGTCAGGACTGGCAGTTAAACCTCCATGGTTTTTCAACTTATCGAAAAGACAGAGAGGTGAGCAGAGGGGGTGGGGTTGCCTTGTTAGTTAAGAACAAAATTAAATCTATGGTATTGAATGACAGCGTCGGATGATGTGGAGTCTGTGTGGGTGGAATTGAGGAACCACAAAGGCAAAAAAAACAT
>NC_057718.1:31108002-31116308 GCF_004010195.1 Chiloscyllium plagiosum | reverse complement strand
GCTGATGGAATTTAACGTGAGCAGGTGCGAGGTCTTGCACTTTGGCAAAAAGGATAAAAGCATAGACTACTTTCTAAATGGTGAGAAAATTAATAAAGCTAAAGCACAAAGGGATCTGGGAGTGCTAGTCGAGGATTCTCTAAAGGTAAACATGCAGGTTGAGTCCGTGATTAAGAAAGCGAATGCAATGTTGTCTCTTATCTCAAGAGGGTTGCAATATAACAGCAGAGATGTACTACTAAGACTTTATAAAGCTCTGGTTAGGCCCCATTTGGAGTACTGTGTCCAGTTTTGGTCCCCACACCTCAGGAAGGACATACTGGCACTGGAACGTGTCCAGCGGAGGTTCACACGGATGATCCCTGGAATGACAGGTCTAACATATGAGGAACGGCTGAGGATACTGGGATTGTATTCGTTGGAGTTTAGAAGATTAAGTGGAGACTTAATAGAGACGTACAAAATAATACATGGTTTGGAAAAGGTGGATGCTAGGAAATTGTTTCTGTTAGACGAGGAGACTAGGACCCGTGTACACAGCCTTAGAATTAGAGGGGGTCATTTCAGAACAGAAATGCGGAGACATTTCTTCAGCCAGAGAGTGGTGGGCCTGTGGAATTCATTGCCACGGAGTGCAGTGGAAGCCGGGACGCTCAATGTCTTCAAGGCCGAGATTGATAGATTCTTGTTGTCTAGAGGAATTAAGGGCTACGGGGAGAACGCTGGTAAGTGGAGCTGAAATGCGCATCAGCCATGATTGAATGGCGGAGTGGACTCGATGGGCCGAATGGCCTTACTTCCACTCCTATGTCTTATGGTCTTATGGTCTTATATAACACAAAAGAAATCTAGGGATTGAGAAAGATAAATTGTGTAAAGCAGAATCTCAATAAGTAAAACAACTGCAAATGCTAAATCAAGCACTGTGATTTAATTCTGGAGTATAGAACTCAAAAGTAGAGAACTTGCGTTAAACTGGTAAACCTGCTCATGCTCCGTTTGAAATGTTATGCACCATGCTATTAAAAGGACAGCAATGCAGATGGGAGAGTGTACATTATTTACAAGTATGGTATCTCTGGAAAGGATTGAAGAGTATGGGGAATTTTGTAGAAAGAAAAAACTTGTAGGTACTGATAGAGGTATTCAAAATTATGAATTATGTGAGAATGTTTTAGTTCTGGGAAAATCCAAAACTTAAAGCTAAACAACCTAAACAAGTGATATATATTCAATTGCTATTAATGAAACCATTCGGGAAATTATTTTCCAGTCTTGAGTTCTTTGGAAGTTTGAACTTCTAATGGACAATTCTCCAATTCTCCAGGATTCTGCGAAAAAAAGTCTCTGTCTCTGAGTTAGGGTCAGAGACTTCATACATTTTTGATGTACTTACCTTGGCAGTTACTCAGAAATGTTGAACTGAAATATCCTCGTGTAACTTCTAGGAATCTGTAAAATTAACTCCATCCATCACTCATAGTGATCTTCCCTGACTCTCCACTCTACCCCTAACTGATTCCCCTGCTCAGTTAGTCCCCCAACACCCTGATTTCCAAGTCATCCAGTCCAATCTGAGCTGACAACGCTCTCAACACAAATCAACTAGCCACTGATCTAACCTGACTATCCTGATCCAACATGCTAACTCTCATCAGACAGCTAATCTACCCTATGACTCATCCTGATTGGACTCTGATTTGACAACACTATGTGACCCAACCTGGCTGACCCCTACCCAAGTATTCATTCATCCACCTAGTCACCTCATTCACCTACTATCCTATCCCCCCACCCCTGCCAACCTAACATCCCAAGCATTTCTCATCCAATTAGCCTTCCATCCTAACCACCCTACAACCTATCATTTAACCTACCTGCCATATCATTCACTGACCCACTTACCTCACCCACATATCCCATCTATGTATCCCTCCATTTTGCATCCATTCACACATTTGCCATTCACCAGCATTCATGCTTTCACCTATCCACTAACATTCAAAGTGGACATATAGACTTATCTTACTGTAGCAAATACTGCTAAGAGATATGCTTTGTCTTCCCTTGATGCTATATTTCTATGATGGAGCACTTCATGGGATGTACACCCAATATTTTTTAATTAGTCCAGAATGGAAGATCCAGTCAGAAATGTGGAGCAGCATCAGATCACAAAAAAAAATTGGAGAGGAGTAACAAACTGGCAGCTGTGTTGAGGCATATCAGATCAAGGAGAAATATTTTTACGACCACCAGAAATGGTTGTGGTAATTAATTTAGATGCTAGATGAGTTAAAGAGAGAAAAGGACTGGAAAGATATGCTGAATAGCTAACATGGGGCAAATGGAATGGGAGGAGAGACAAGTGAAAACTAAACACTGGAAACATCACATTGGTTCAATTGACCTATTTCTGTCATGTATGTTTGTTATAATGAGTTTCCAAATTCTTTCTCTTTGTCTCAAAAAATTAAATCAATGCCATTTTTCTACCTATTTTTAAAAATTCTTGCATTTTTTCCTAAAGTTCTGTCTCATTGAAATCTTACAGCCTCAGAGGTTCTTATTTGCCTATAACCTTCAACACCTAGAAGACGCGTTCAGGACTCCCTTAACCATTTCAGTGATATAAAACCAAATATCTTCAATTTTACTTAATTACTGTAACCCCATAGCCATAGTGACTACTTCTTCAATAGACAAAGCTTTTAATTCTTGATATATCATTTTTATAATTAGATCCCTAAAACTATTCATGACAGAGGTGTTCATGCAATTGCTGATCCTGATGGAGTGAAAGCAGCTCTGAAGAATTTCCTAATTTGTTTATTTTGTGTCAATGAATTTTCCAACTAATATTTCCACAAATAAAATAGTACACTCAGAGTTGGAGCAAAACCAAATTTTGTTCATGGTCGGAAACAATATTTACATGTTTGTGCAAAAGCATCAATCAGGAATTTGTTAAAGTAAATCTGGGAAAGACATCGGAGGAAGAAATACAGGAATATCAAAGGTAATCTGTCAAAAATTCTATAATAACGTGCTATGCTGAGTAGAGCGCTTGTGAATAAAATAATAAAAAGAATAATAGAAAAGCTATACCTGTTATTATATCAAGCGTTCTTGGCAGCCAATGGAGTACAGTACTTTAGCTGTGCAATTAATTCTGTAATGTAAGAAATTCAGCAGGCAATTTACACAAAGCAAAGTTTTTCAAACAACAATGTAATGTTTAACGGCTAATCTGTTTATGCAAAGTGCTTGGATACCAAAATACAGCTAAGTTAGAACACCTCTCCCATGTTGTTTCCTGCCCGCTCTGCAATCCCACACCTCTCCATCCCTCCCCACCCCCACTCACGTGGACAAAATGTAGGAGGCCAGAGAACAGACAGCAGACCACAAAAAGCTGTCAGAAAGATGGTCTTCATTTGGAGAACGAGGTGTAACAATGACTTTTGATTAAAAGCAGAGCAACTAAAAATCAGATTTCTCCTCTGTTGTGAGTCCAAAATTGAGGACATAATTTTAAAATGAGAGAGAAAGATTTAAAGGGCCTGAAGGGCAACCTTTTCACACAGATGGTGGTTCCTACATGAAATGAACTGCCAGAGGAAGTGGTAGTTGCAGGTTCAGTGATATTTAAAAGACATTTGGACAGGTATATGAATAGGAAAAGTTTAAAGAGATATGAGTCAAATGGAAGCAAATGGGACTCGTTTAGTTTTAGAAACTTGGTCACATGGACGAGTTGAACTGAAGGATGTCTTTCCATGCTGTATGACTCTATATAAACCTAAGGAACAAGAGATAGGGTAGGTCAGTATGTTAACACATTGTTTTCCTAACATAGGCCTTGATTTTTATCAACACTAACTGATGAATAAAAGTCTCCTCTCTCACTCACTTTCTCTCTATCCCTTACCCCTGTAAAAATTACCCATTCCCAATTGTGATTAAAACATATTAGATTCTGAAGGAACTTGACAAGTTGGATACTAATAAGTTGTTTCCCTTTGCTCAGGAATCTAGAACATGGGGCACAGTCTCGCATGAGGAAAAAAAGATCTGGATCTTTGGAATTTTCAATGCCAATGTTCTATGGTTAAATAAATTTCAACCTGAGATAGACAGATGATCAGATCGTTAGGGGCATGAGGACCACATAAAATGGTTTTATTCTGGCAGATTATAAACCATAATTGTATTGAATATTAAAGCATGTTTGAGAGGAGACCTTTTTTTCTCACATTCTTCTGTTCACATGAAAGAAACCTGCATCTTTATTTAGTCAAGCATATTAACCTAGCTGTCAAACAAGGTGTTGTAACATAAAATTATTCACGTGTTGGCAGTCAATAAGGGCTAAGGTCACAAGAATGGCTGATGTAGTAAATAGCAATGGCATGCTAATAAAATAAAAGTAGCATTTAAAGATTGGGCCAAGTACATGTATTGGACGTTAGTGGTGGTACGTAACTTCCTTTGCTGTACATCTCCCAATGCTAACTTTTGCTAGTTGAAATTGAAGAGCGTTCTCTTCACCAGGTTATTAATCTTTATTTTCATGAGCACAAAATAATTAATAAAATAACATTGAATTTTAAATACAACAATTTTCAAATGTCGCCATTATCTTACAATACCATATTTCTGTAACTTCCTTCATCCTGACATCTACTTTTACTTTAGCCCTTGATCCTCTTTGCTGCACCACTGATGGGTGAACTTTCAGCCTCTCATTCTATTCTCTGGAATTCTCATCTAAAATCCCTTCATCCCTTTGTTTTTGCCACAATCTTTGCAAACTTTCTAAAATCTATTTTTTAAATCGAGAGAGAGAAAGAGAGGGAGAGAGAGAGATGTGTGTGTGTGTGTGTGTGTGTGTGTGTGTGTACCCCTCTCTTTGAAAAAATTGGCCAAAAATGCGTAATGGTTAGAAACACTTTTACAGTTAAACAAAAGTGGATTCACACTTTTTTTGCAACAATCATTTAACATAAAAGTCCTACCTTCAAACAACTCCTCCAATGCTTTGATTGTTGGACTGATTAACCTTTATCAAATCATCCACACAGGAAAAACAAGTTTACAGAGATCATTATCAAATCCCTTGTCACTGGAAGTAATATCATGATTTTGCTGCTTTCAAAAGTGCATAAGGAAACAATAAATCTCAATGCAGTTTTCTTCCTTAAATTAGGAGGCTTCATTAAAAACATGTGTTTAACTTATGTTTAAACACAAAATGTGTTAATGTGTGTGTGTTGAGGGGGTGCATACTCCAATAATAGGAAAGGCATGATGATGCAGACTTCCAAGGGTTTCAAGTCATTGGAACTAGCAAGAAGCAGGTAGAGCACCAATGTGTAATGACAAGAAAGCTGTTAAAGTTTCTTTTGTCTGCAAATGATGATAGCAGGATGCTGCTTTCTGCTGGCTAAAAGAGAAGGGAAAAAAGAACTATTAATATATGATGTTTCTCATTAAGACATTTTGTTAACAAATGGAGATTTGCTTTTGGCAGAACAACTGGGGAGTTTATTTGTGTGTTAATAGCTAACCTCCATAAACTGAATGAATTAAATTAGGATATGTTAAAAGGCAATCAACTTACAGATTTCTTTTTCAGCAGGTAGCTTTTTGATATTATTACTTAACAAGGAAAAGCAATTTGTATGTCTCTCCAATTCCATCCCTTCCATTGAATTGATGTTTAACACAGCTCAGTGAGGTAATTTTACAAAAGGACCAAAAGATTGTTAAGCATATATGAACATAAATATATTACAATTGATTGCTTCCATTGAGTTTCTTTCAGAGCTTAGAGATCAAATCCTTGTTTTTAATGTTTTATATATATATTAGTGACTTGGATTTAAATGTAACAAGTATGATTAAGAATTTTCCAGGTAATGCAAATTTGGCCATTGTGAGAGAACAAAGATATCAATGGGCTGGTCTACTGGGCAGAAAAGTGGTACCTGAATTTAACTCGGGGATGTGTGAGGGAATACAATTTGAGGAGCATAAACAGATAAGGAATGCACATTGAAATTTTAGGAAAATCTAAAATGGTAAAGAACAGAGGTTCCCAAAGCACATGTCCTTAGCGTTCTTAAAGTAGCAGGACAAGTGGATGGTGGTTCGCAAGTTCTATGGGTTTCTTTCCTTAATTTGCTGATGCACAGAACATAAACGGAGGACCAGTTAGCTCTGTTGGTTAGATGGCTTGTGTCAAGATCAAACTAATGCCATCAACATGGGGCTGAATAGCCATTTTGGCTAAGTTAGACTCTGCGCCTGCATCCTTGCTCTGCTCCATATTAAAAATAAACATGACGCATACATATAGTTTTGTGAATAATTTATGAGGACGGAGAACCGCAAAAGAGCCATATACGTCTGGAAGGTTATCTCAGAACAGCATAAAACACCTGTTAAAGTACAGATATCTGGTTACTGTATTCCAGGAAAGGATGTGATCACACTACAAAAGGACAAGAAAAGATTTGAAATTATCTTGCCAGGAAAGGGGATTTTAAAAATGTGGAAGGCTTAAATGGCTTTTCTTTTGGAAAAGCAGAATCTGAGGGGTGACTTAACAAGGGGTTGATTTTACTTATTAGGTATGTTTTCAGTTGGTGGAGTGAATATGTCAGGCAGAATCTGGACCCTGACCTGACCTCTGTGGTTCAGGAAAAATGCCAACCTTGGCACCTACTTGACATATTGAAATAATTAATTAAGCTCAAATCCTCCCCACCAATGCCTCTGATTTACCTGGACAGATTTCATTGATGCCTTCTTCCTGTTTGCCATCCAAGCAGTGTGCACTCACAGGCTCATGTTGCTGCTGGGATTGAAGCTCCAAAAGGTCTCAGTGGTCAGTACTGCTGCCTCACAGCGTCAGAGACCCAGGTTCAATTCCACCCTTGGGCAACTGCCTGTGTGGAGTTTGCTCATTCTCCTCATGTCTGCGCGAGTTTCTTCCAGGTGCTCCACTTTCCTCCCACAGTCCAAAGATGTGCCAGCTAGATGGATTGGCTATGCTAAATTGTCCTGGAGTGACAAGGGATGTACAGCCTAGTGTGGATTGCACAATGGGAAATGCAGGGATAGGGGATGGGGGTCTGGGTGGGATGTTCTTCAGACGTGTGGATTTGTCAGGCCGAATGGCCTGTTTCCACACTGTGGGAATGCTATGAAGGCGTGACATCCTCCCACTCTGCAAAAGTTTAGTCTGTCCATGGGGTTTATGATGGCAAGGTAGGCTTCTTCCGTGTCCGATGTTTGGCCACAAACCTACCTCTGAAAGGGGTGGCAATGAGCAGTTCTTCCCTTCCCTACTCCCGCAAAACTCTGTGCTTGGTGTGAGGGATGAAGAAACAGGGGATAGAAAGAATCTAGTTCCAAGCAGAAACATTGAAAAAGATCAAGGGTTTTAACGCAATTGGAAGAAGAACTAGGGTAGAGCTGAGGGGATTTGTTCTGAGGAGTGTCGGTTCACATTTATCTGAATTAAACTCCATCTGCCACTTCTCAGCCCATTGGCCCATCTGGTCAAGATCCTGTTGTAATCTGAGGTAACCCTCTTTGCTGTCCACGACACCTCCAATTTTGGTGTCATCTGCAAACTTACTAACTTTACCTCTTATGCTCGCATCCAAATCATTTATGTAAATGTCAAAAAGTAGAGGACCCAGCACTGATCCTTGTGGCACTCCACTGGTCCCAGGCCTCCACTCTGAAAAACAACCCTCTACCACCACCCTCTGTCTTCTACCTTTGAGCCAGTACTGTATCCAAATGGCTAATTCTCCCTGTATTCCGTGAGATCTAACCTTGCTAATCAGTTTCCCATGGGGAACCTTGTCAAACGCCTTACTGAGGTCCATATAGATCACATCTCTGCCCTCATCAATCGTCTTTGTTACTTCCTCAAAAAACTCAATCAAGTTTGTGAGACATAATTTCCTCTGCACAAAGCCATGTTGACTATCCCTAATCAGTCCCTGCCTTTCCAAATACATGTACATCCTGTCCCTCAGGATTCCCTCCAACAACTTGCCCACCACCGACATCAGGCTCACTGGTCTATAGTTCCCTGGCTTGCCCTTACCATCCTTCTTAAACAGTGGCACAGCATTAGCCAACCTCCAGTCTTCTGGCACCTCACTTGTGACTATCGATGATACAAATATTCAGCAAGAGGCCCAGCAATCACTGCTCTAGCTTCCCACAGAGTTCTAGCATACACCTGTTCAAGTCCTGGGGATTTATCCACCTTTACCCATTTC
>NC_057718.1:31102365-31106859 GCF_004010195.1 Chiloscyllium plagiosum | reverse complement strand
CCTTCCTGTAGCATTTGTATCCTGGAACATTAAGCTGGAACATTAACCTGCCCATCCCAGAGCCATATTTCTGTAATTGCTAAGATAGCCCACTCCCATGTTCCTAACCATGCCCTGAGTTCATCTGCCTTCCCTGTTAGGCCCCTTGCATTGAAATAAATGTAGTTTAATTTATTAGCCCTACCTTGTCCCTGGCTGCCACGACTGTTTGACTCACTCTGTTCTCAACTGTACCAGTCTCAGATTGATCTCTTTCCTCACTATCTCCCTGGATCCCACACCCCCCACCCTACTTCTACCCCAAAACAGCTTCCAATGATCCAAAAATGTGAATCCTTCTCCCATACACCAGCTCCTCAGCCATGCATTCATCTGCTTTATCCTATTCCTGCCCTCACTAGCTCATAGCACCGGAAGTAATCCAGATATTACTACTCTCAAGGACCTCCTTTTTAAATTTTTGCCTAACTCTTTGTAATCTCCCTTCAGAATCTCAACCTTTTTCTCTTCCTATGTCATTGGTTCCACTGTGGACAATGACCTCTTGCTGCCCCCTCTCCCCCGTGAGAACATTATGCACCCTCTCTGAGACATCTTTGATCCTGGCACCAGGGAGGCAACACACCATTCTGCTTTTTTGCTGCTAGCCACAGAAACGTCTGTCTGTACCTTGTAATCGTGGAAGATTTTCATACTCACATAGACTGCATGACTCAAATTGCCAAAAATAGTTTGAAGAACAAGTTTGTGGAATACATTTGATAGAACCAAGAAAAAAACCTGTGAAACCAACAAGCATATAGAGTCATAGAATCATAGAAATGTACAGCATTGAAACAGACCCTTCGACTCAATTCATTCATGCTGACCAGATACTCTAACCTAATATAGTCCCATTTGCCAGCACTTGGCCCATATCCCTCTCAACCCTTCCTAGTCATATACCCATACACATGCCTTTTAAATGTTGTAATTGGACCAGCTTCCATCTTTTCTTCTGGCAGCTTATTCCATATACACACCACATTCTGCAAGAAAATGTTGCCCCTTAGGTTCCTTTTATCTCTTTTCCCTCTCACCCTGAACCTATGCCCTCTAGTTCTGGACTCCCCACACCAGGGAAAACACCTTGTCTATTTATCCTCTCCATGCCCTTCATGATTTTACAAACTTCTATAAGGTCACCCCCTCAGCCTCCAAAGCTGGTGGGAAAACAGTCCCAGCCTATTCAGCCTCTCCCAATAGCTCAAATCCTCCAACCCTGGCAATACCTTTTAAATCGCCTCTGAACCCTTTCAAGTTTCACAACATCCTTCCAGAATTGCAAGTAATATTCCAAAAGTGACCTAACCAATGGCTGTACAGCTGCAACATGACCTCCCAACTCCTATACTCTGACCAATAAAGGAAAGCCTATCAAAAGCATTCTTCACTACCCTATCTACCTTCAACTCTACTTTCAAGGAGCTATGAACCTGCACTCCAAGGTCTCTTTGTTCAGCAACACTCCCCAGGACCTTACCATTAACTGTATAAGTCCTGCTAAGATTTGCTTTCCAAAATGCAGCACCTCACATTTATCTAAGTTAAACTCCACCTGCCACTCCTCAGCCCATTGGCCCATCTGATCAAAATCCTGTTGTACTCTGAGGTAACCTTCTTCGCTGTCCATTATACCTCCAATTTTGGTGTCATCTGCAAACTTACTAACTATGCCTCCTATGTTCACATCCAAATCATTTTTATAAATGATGAAAAGCAGTGGACTCAGCACCAATCCTTGTGGCACACACTGGTCACAGGCCTCCAGTCTGAAAAACAACTCTTCACCATTACCCTCTGTCTTCTACCTTTGAGCCAGTTCTGTATCCAAATGGCTAATTCTCCCTGTATTCCATGAGCTCTAACCTTGCTAACCAGTCTCCCATGAGGAACCTTGTTGAACACCTTACTGAAGTCCATATAGATCACGTCTACCACTCTGCCCTCATCAATCCTCTTTGTTATTTCTTCAAAAAAACTCAATCAAGTTCATGAGACATGATTTCCCATGCACAAAGTGTTGCTGACTGTCCTTAATCAGTCCTTGCCTTTCCAAATACATGGAAATCCTGTCCTTCAGGATTCCCTCCAACAACATGACCACCAACGATATCAGGCTCAACAGTCTGTAGTTAACTAGCTTTTCCTTACCATCTTTCTTAAATAGTGGCACCACGTTAGCCAACCTCCTGTCTTCCAGCACCTTTGACTATCGATGATACACATATATGATCTGTCAGTAGATAGGACTAATTAGTAATCTTCTCGTGAGGGATCCTTTGGGGAAGACTTACCACAACGCAAGATAATTTCACTTTGAGTTGGAAAATGGTGCAAGCTGATGTGCACGATGAGTCTGAAACCAATGTCTTAGTCTTGAATAAATCCATTTACTCAGGTATTAAAAAGTTGACTGAGATAAATTGGAAAATTAAATGATAAGGTGTAAAAGTTGATAAACGATGGAGAACATTCTAAGGAAAATATCATAAAACTCTGGGTATATGAATAGGAAGGGTTTGGAGGGATATGGGCCGGGTGCTGGCAGTTGGGACTAAATTGGGTTGGGATATCTGATCGGCATGGATGGGTTGGACCGAAGGGTCTATTTCCATGTTGTACATCTCTATGAGTCTATGACTCTATGAATATACATTTTGTTGAGAAGTAAGAACTCTGAAGGAAAAGTTACTTGTTTGTTACCAATTTCATTGGTTAAGGATAATATTGGGTTAAGAGGCTTTTGCATTGCAAATATGAATGCAAAGATGAGAACTGGGTGAGTTTTTAGCAAGCAGTAAAATATGACCAAAAATCTTGTTAAAGAATGTGAAAATCGATTGAGTGAACAGTAAGAAATATTTAAACAAAGTTCATATAAGTAAATACATCTCTCCTAAAGGCTGAGACATGAAAATTTAAATTGTTCAAATCAACAAAAAAGCTAAGACTCTATAAAAATTCTTTGTCTTTACAGTAGAATCCACAAAAACATACCAGCAACAATGAGGGACCAAGGTCGAGTAAGAGTGAGAAAAATAACAAATAAAACCTATTGCAGTAATAAGAAATTCATTGAACGAAAGGTTAGTAAATTCCATGGTCAAATAGCTTCCATTTTCCAACATTCATTCAGAGATGGTTGCAAAAGTGATTAATATATCCAAAATTCTTCAGGTTCCAAGGACCTGGAATGATCTTGACAAGCTAGAAATTAGCAAATACAAAGCCACTATTAAAGCATGGATGGAGAGAGGAAGAGACAACTTCAAGCCAGGTAGCATGACATGAGTCATCAAAAAAGTATTTCAATCCATCATTAAGGACATGGGAACCGATTACTTAGACAATGCACATGATTCTATGAAAGTTGCAAATGTTTGACAAACCTATTAAGAGCTTACTGATGATGCAATCAGCAGGGTTGTGATGCAAAATCAGTGAAGATATTTGGATTTACAAATGGCATTTGATAAGGTGCCACATGGAAGATTGCTACACAACAATAAGAGTCTGTATGATGAGAAAGTGCATTAACATGGATGGAAGTTGGTTAATGTACTCAGCCAGCTCCTGCCCCATCGAACCCATCTCTGCATACCTCGACACGGTCTTGTCCCCCTTAGTTCAAGATCTCCCCACCTACGTTCGGGACACCACCCACGCCCTCCACCTCCTCCATGATTTTTGCTTCCCTGGTGCCCAATGCCTTATCTTCACCATGGACATCCAGTCCCTGTACACCTCCAACCCCCATCATGAAAGACTCAAAGCCCTCCGCTTCTTCCTTTCCCACCGTACCAACCAGTATACCCTTCCACTGACACCCTCCTTTGACTGACTGAACTGATCCTCACTCTGAACAACTTCTCTTTCCAATCCTCCCACTTCCTCCAAACCAAAGGAGTAGCCATGGGCACTCACATGGGCCCCAGCTATGCCTGCCTCTTTGTAGGATATGTGGAACAGTCCATTTTCCGCAGCTGCACTGGCACCACCCCCCACTTTTTCCTCCGCTACATCGATGACTGTCTCGGCGCTGCCTCGTGCTCCCACGAGGAGGTCGAACAGTTCATCCACTTGACTAACACCTTCCATCCCGACCTCAAATTCACCTGGACCGTCTCAGACGCTTGCCTCCCCTTGCTCGATCTTTCCATTTCTAACTCGGGCGACCGAATCAACACAGACATTTACTATAAACCGACCGACTCCCACAGCGACCTAGATGACAATTCCTCCCATCCTGTAAAAACGCCATCCCATATTCCCAATTCCTTAGTCTCTACCGCATCTGCTCCCAGGAGGACCATTTCCAAAACCGTACAACCCAGATAGCCTCCTTCTTCAAGGACCGCAATTTCCCGCAGACGTGGTCGACGATGACCTCCACCGCATCTCTTCTACTTCCTGTTCCTCCGCCCTTGAGCCCCGCCCCTCCAACCGCCACCA
>NC_057718.1:31076060-31102299 GCF_004010195.1 Chiloscyllium plagiosum | reverse complement strand
ACCAACCCAACCTCCACTCCTGGCACCTTCCCCTGCAACTGCAAGAAATGCAAAACTTGTGCCCACACCTCCCCCCTTACTTCCCTCCAGGGCCCCAAGGAATCCTTCCATATTCGCCACAAATTCACCTGCACCTCCGTACACATCATTTACTGCATCCGCTGCACCCGATGTGGCCTCCTCTATATTGGGGAGATAGGCTGCTTACTTGCGGAACGTTTCAGAGAACACCTCTGGGACACCCGGACCAACCTACCCCGTGGCTCAACACTTCAACTCCCCCTCCCACTCCACCAAGGACATGCAGGTCCTTGGACTCCTCCATCGCCAGACCATAGCAAAATGACGGCTGGAGAAAGAGTGCCTCATCTTCCGCCTAGGAACCCTTCAACCACAAGGGATGATCTCAGATTTCTCCAGTTTCCTCATTTCCCCTCCCCCCACCTTGTCTCAGTCCCAACCCTTGAACTCAGCACCACCTTCCTAACCTGCAATCTTCTTCCTGACCTCTCTGTCCCCACCCCCACTCCGGCCTATCACCCTCACCTTAACCTCCTTCCACCTATCGCATTTCCAACGCCCCTCCCCCAAGTCCCTCCTCCCTACCTTTTATCTTAGCCTGCTTGGCACGCTTTCCTCATTCCTGAAGAAGGGCTCATGCCCGAAACGTCAATTCTCCTGCTCCTTGGATGCTGCCTGACCTGCTTCGCTTTACCAGCAACACATTTTCAGCTAATGTACATGTTCAGGCTGACAGACAGTTATTAGTGCAGTTCCATGAGACTCACTACTGGGACCTGACATACTTACAATTTACAATTTAGTATTAATGATTTGAACGAACTGATTGGAGGATTGCTTGGAGCATATGCAAGTTTACTGATTATGCAAGGCTCATGCAAAACCATGAAAGATTTCAAAGATTTTCCAAAGTGATATAAACCACTTAAGTAAGTGGGTAAGCATGAGACGGATAGAATATAAACTGAGGAAATTTGAGATTTCTTACTTTGGCTAGAAGAATAGGAAAACAGTATTTGTTAAATGGTGAGAACTTATTGAATATTAATTTCAGAAATTCAGAGATTTCAAAGCATTTTCAACAAGTAATCAGAAAAGTAACTAGTTTTCTAACTTTAATTCAAAAAGGTTTTATGCGCAAGTAAAAGGAAGCCCTGCTGCATGTGGAGCCAAACCTGGAATAACATATACACAAGGACGGAGATACTTTCTTTAAAGGCAGTTTGATGCCAGTTCATTAGATTGATTTCCAGTGTCTTGCACAGAAGGCATGAAGAGAAAAATCCTCGATTGTTTTACTTAAAAAAAAGATATTATCTTGTTTTAAAAAAAGTTGATTCATGCTGGATTTAAAATGGCTACTATCAAACACAAATTGGGTAAATTGGCTGCTTCTCGAAATTTCCAGTAATTACCATGACAAATACTAACTCATCATTTCTCTGGAATGTCACAGCCCCCACTTGTATGAACAGATTCCAGTCAAACCAACACAATTGAACCCCAAAAAACAAAATTTTGAAAGTAAGCCATTGAAACCAATTATGCTTCACGTGGTGCTGATGGTCCTTCAGTTATCTTTTACATCACAGAATGGGTTTGAAAAAGGTGTCATCAAAGCAAGCCAGTCAATTCACATTTCCCTCTTGTACATGACACCTGGGTTCAGAATGTTGTCCTATGAGGAGAGATTGAGTAGAAAGGCCTTATTCTTGCTAGAATTAGAAGGATGAGATGTGATCTATTTGAAACATATACATTTCTGAGAGTCTTGATAGGGTAAATGTTGAGAAGCTATTACCTGGTTGGTAAATTAATAACTGGGGAGCAAAGTCTCAGAGTAAGTGTTGAGTTATTTGTGACTGAGATGAGGAAAAATTAGTTTTCTCAGATGGTTTTGAGCTATATGGAGAGGTTGAATAGGCTAAGGCTATTTTCCCTGGAGTGCTGGAGGCTGAGGGGTGACCTTATAGAGGTTTATAAAATCATGAGGGGCATGGATAGGATAAATAGACAGTCTCTTTCCCTGGGGTGGGGGAGTCCAGAACTAGAGAGCACAGATTTAGGGTGAGAAGGGAAAAACATAAGAGATCTAAGGGGTAACTTTTTTGTGCAGAGGGTCGTGCGCGTATGGAATGGGCTGCCAGATGAAGTGGTGGAGGTGAGTACAATTGCACCATTTAAAAGGCTTCTGGATGGATATTTGAATAGGAAGGGTTTGGAACGATATGGGTCAGGTGCTGGCAGGTGGGACTAGATTAGGTTGGGATATCTGGTCGGCATGGACAAGTTGGACCGAAGGGCCTGTTTCCGTGCTGTAAATCTCTATGACTCTATAAATTAATTGTAGTTTTTCATTTAATACATAGGTATTTTCGCCTCAAGTTCCTTTCCCGAAGTCCTCTCAATGCGCTTCTAATGTCGTTAGGTTGCATTCTTGAAGCATATTTTTCAACTTGAAGCAATATATCGATCTTCTGTTGTTGAGTGAATGCCATTTTACTTTTGCTTCGTGAATAGGATGCCCTTTCCCTCTGCCTGTGATCGAATACCTGTCACATATCTCATGTGCAGGTCATCGAATGATTTCAGTTGGAGTTGCATTCTCCAACCCAACAAATATAAAAAATTCCATCGATGTCACTGATGTCATTGAAAAAAAAGCGGCCCATATACTATAACTTAAAAGTGGTACTTTAAATAGTCCACGTTGCTGTCAATAATATACGGTAATATTATACATCATAGAGTATCCAGCAAAGGGACAGTAGTGGTGAATGATGTGCGGTGGAGAGAAGTTTGGACGATTTACAGACACATTCATTCTATAGTAAATCAAGAAAAAGTCGTTCTTTTTGAAACATCTATATGTAACATCGCGTCACTCGTGTGCTGGCCAGCAGTCATTCACTTCTTTCTCGCATTCTCTTCGCACATTCGACAAACAACGCAGTGTCCAGCTGCAATATTTCTAACTCCGTGTTTGGCGTTGGTGCTGCTGTGTGAGTGATCAGTACGGCAGTTATATGACCTCGTGTACTCCTCTACTCCTACCTCCTATCTCTAATACTCCCCTGCTCTTCCACTACTGGAATATGCTAAAATTTCAATCAACTCTAACTTGTTAATAGGGTGCTACAGTAACATGGTACTATTATATTACCAGAACGGCCGGTAACATTATCCCATGCGTATGTGGTTTTATAATACAAGTGCAGTAGTGTAAACCGCCATTGCCCGTATAATGAATAAACAGCATGTCATTACCTTTGTTGTCTAATACTGTGTCCGTCAACATATTAGGAAACTGATTGTTCTTTTGGAACAGTTTAACGCCTGTTCCTTACCCAATGGTTTTTGCATCCCAGCCATGCCTAAATATAGCCGACGGCAGCTGCTAAACTATTAAAATACATTTGAAGAGAGATGTAGGTTTAGTCATTCGATTGTGTAAGGGAGCTGTTCATCTTTGATCTCTTTGATCTCTCGTGAATTGTTGCACTGGGTTGGTGACCGTGCAATGTGAGAAATAAATTCAATTAAATTCAAAATTTCTGAGGTCGAGAGCAGTTCTGAGGACGATTTTAACACTATTTTAATGGATTGCTAAGGTGTCGAAGCAAAGGTTGCTGCAATATTCCACACGAACGTTTAGTTGTTTCCCAGAGCTAAAACTCTCTGTTACACGTTGGGCGTGTCACCATGACGATTTGCGATTGACAACTGTCGGTCATCAAGGTAAGCACTTGGATAATGTTCCTTCTACAGACTCAGCCGGTCAGGAGCTATTCGGGACGTTGATGATCATAAATTTCTTAGCAAACTGTGAGGGAGCTGCAATAGTCAGGAGGTTAAACGTGGAACATAATGGTTTAAGTAAGACAGAATTTTTAAAGTATCCAATTCCTCGTTTGCTAAGATGAACTATGAAAAAATGAACTTCCACTTAACAACTATGATTAACAGTGTACATCTACATTGCGGGCATATTGTTAGATTTTGAATTTCGTGTGCTTCATATTTAAATGCTTATATTCATTGTAAGACTTCTAAGAAATCTACTCTCCTCATTTCCAAATGGACTAATGTGGGGGAGGTTGTGTGCTTTTCCGTTATCACTTTCCTGGAACAAATATCTTTTTTTAAAATGACTATTTGTCCACGTTTTATTTATGATTGGTGCATTGTTCGGGCCAATATTCTTGCATTCAATGGTGCCCATGATTGTTTATGAATGAGCCATTTTACCATAAAAGCGTGCTGTTACTGCACTGCAGCAGAGGATAGCATCTACAAACAGGAATTGCTGGAAAAGCTCAGCAGGTCTGGCAGCACCTATAGACAGCAATCAGAGTTAATGTTTCGTGTTTAATGACCCTTCTTCAGAACTAGGGATAGCATATAATAGTTGGGGAAGAAAACGTTGAACAAGTTCTCCAACCTGAGCGATTGGTAAAGCAAAGCAGCAGTTAGCAAAACAAAAAGGAGCAAAAACAGAGTTTACTGGAGAAACTCAACGGTTAATATTTCATGTCCAGTGAGCCTTAGCCAGAACTGAAAGCTAGGAAAGGGGGATGTTGATTTTGTAAGTAGAGCACATTGAAATGGTGCCCAGACAGAGAAAAGAATAGGCAAACAAAGAGATAGCATAGAGAGCAATAAGTGCTGGGTAGGATGCTAAGGAGAAATGTGAATAGTTGAAAATGAGTTTGCTGAGCAGAGGGAGTCCCATACAAAGCAGGGAATGAGGTGTGGGGACAAAAACCGCCATGGAGGAGGGTGATCATGTTCTGAAACTGTTAATCTCAATATGGAGTCCAGGTACCAAGGAAGAAGATGAAGAGCTGATTCTCCAGCTTGCACTGAGCATCACTGCAGCACTCCAGTAGGCCTGAGACAGAATTTGTCGACGTGAGAACATGGTGTAGTGTTGCAGTGGCAAGCAACAGGAAGCTTGGGGTCATTTTTACTGATTGAGTATAGGTGTTTGGAAAAACGGCTACCACTCCGCAATTAGTCTCCCCAGTGTTCAAAGCACCACATTGTGAGCAATGAACACAGCAGACTAGATTGAATAAAGTGCAGATAAATCACTGAATTGCTTGAAACATCTGTCTGAGACTTTGGCTAGTGAAGAGGGAGGCGGTTAGGGAGAGTGTTGCACTTCCTGTAATTGCATGGGAAGGTGCCATGTGATATGGGAGGTTTTGGGAGTGAATGAGGTGTGGCCAGGTTGTGCTGGAGGAAATGGTCCCTGCAGAATGCTGACAAGGGAGGTGGAGGGGAATATGTGCCTGGTGGTGGCATCCTATTGGAGGTGATAGAAATGGCAGCTTATGATCCTTTGGACACAGATGCTGGTGGGGTGGAAAGTGAGAACCGGGGAACCATATTGTTGTTATGGGGGGTGATGGAAGAGGTAAGGGAAGAAGAAGTGCAGGAAAAGGATCAGAAATGCCTGAAGGCCCTGTCAACCATAGAAGCAAGAATCCTCAGTGAGGGGAAAGGTGGACATTGTGACCACCTACCTCCTCTCCTCCTCCCCCATTCCAACCCCAGCCCTCCCATGGAAGATGGAGTCATCAGAACAAAATGGAATGGAAATATAGAAACTGGGAAAATGAAATAGCGCCCACACAGGAAGCAGGGTGCGAAACAGTATTATCAAGGCTAACTGTGGGAGTTGGTGGGTTTTGTAATGAGTGAAATGGATAAAAAGGAGGGCAGTTTCATGAGAATAGGCAACACCCACTATACTAGAGGATTTAATAGAACCAGGCGAAAGTGAGGACTGCAGATGTTGGAGATTAGACTCAAGAGTGTGGTGCTAGAAAAGCACAGCAGGTCAGGCAGCATCCGAGGAACAAGGAAATCGGGTAAATGCCCTGCATCAGGAAGGGCTGCCTGAAACCTCGATTTTTCTGCTCCTCGGATATTGCCTGACCTGCTGTGCTCTTGCAGCAGCACATGTTCAAATTTAATAGAACTAGTCAATATTTACTAATACACCCCACTTATGCCGAAATACATGAGCAAATGCTATTTCAATCATATCTATAAGCTAATCTTCATATTATTACATGACCATATACTATTCATGCATAAACATGAAGAACTAGTCATAAAATCATAGAGTCACATTCCTGATGAAGGGCTTATGGCCAAAACATCTACTCTCCAGATCCTCAGATGCTGCCTGACTTGCTGTGCTTTTCCAGTGCCACACTTTTCGTCTATGATTCTCCAGCATCTGTAACCCTCACATTCTCTCATAGAGTCATAGAGTCACAGAGCATGGAAACAGACCCATTGGTCCAACTCGTCCATGCTGACCAGACATCCCAATCTGACCCAGCCCCATTAACCAGCATTTGGCCCATTGTCCTCTCAATGTTTCTTATTCATATACCCATCCAGATGCCTTTTAAATGTAGTACCTGCCTCTACTATTTAGTCTGGCAGCTTGTTCCATACAACCACCACCCTCTGTGTGAAAAGGTTACCCCTCAAATCTTTTTTAGTTCTTTCCCCTTTCAGCTTAAGTCATTCCCTCTCATTTTGGACACCCAAATGCTACAAAAAAAGACCTTGGCTATTCACCTCATCCATGCCCCTCATGATTTTATAAACCTCTATACGGTCACCCCTCAACATTTGATACTTCAAGGAATGTAGCCCCAGCCTATTCAGCCTCTCCCTAAGGTGCAAACCTTCCAATACTGACAACATTTTTGTAAATCTTGTCTGCACTTTCTCAAGTTTAGCAACACCTTCCCAAAGAAGGGCATGCTGCAAATGCCAAGCAATGTCCATCTCCAATAAGTGATTATTTAATCACTGCCCGTTGACTCTCGATGTTATTGCTTTCGCTGAATACCTCGTTATCACCATCTTTGGGGTTATCACTGTCCAGTAACTCAACTGGACTCACTACATAGATACAGTGGCTACAAGGACAGGACAGTGGCTCGGAATACCATGGCAAGAAACTCACCTCCTCACTTCCCAAAGCCAGTCCGTCATCTAGAAGACTCAAGTCAGGAAGGTAATGGAATAGACCCTACTTGCCTGAATGGGTGCAGCCCAAGCAGCGCTCAACCATCCAGGACAAAGCAGCCCACTTGATTGACACCAAATCCACAAGCATCCATTCTCCCACTGATGAAGGGCTCCGGCCCGAAAAGTTGATTTTGCTGCTCCTCAGATGCTGCCTGACCTACTATGCTATCACAGCTGTAACTGAAATGATTCAGTCTGCAGTCAGTACTCTCAAGTTTGTGACCCCCGCAGTCATCATTTACAAGCATCTGAAGAGTCTCAATAGATGTAAGTGCAGTATTTCAAAGCAGTTACTTGTGAGAAGAGCCTGTGGGAATTATGCACTGCATAAAAATTTTAAGAAAGGCAAATGTGTTCATATGTACACTAGGAAAGATTTCAAGACCATTATTGTGTTTGGCAGTGAGTTCATCATTTGTCACAAAGGAATGTGCTTTTATCCTTCCTCTTCCTCGTCTCCTTCACTCAATTGCTTTTTAACAGTTGACAACTCTTCTGCCTTCTCCAGTTGCAATCTTCTAAACTGTCATGCTGTGGATCACATAGCACGCTGCAATACTGCAACATAGGTTATGTCCAGCATTTGCAGGGAGCTCTCCTTTAAGCACTTGAGTTTTTGCTTTAGTGGCCCAGTGATAGATAGAGTCATAGAGATGTACAGCATGGAAACAGACCCTTTGGTCCAACCCGTCCATGCTGACCAGATATCCCAACCCAATCTAGTCCCACTTGCCAGCACCTGGCCCATATCCCTCCTAGCCCTTCCTATTCATATACCGATCCAAATGCCACTTAAATGTTGCAATTGTACTAGCCTCCACCACATCCTCTGGCAGCTCATTCCATACACGTACCACCCTCTGTGTGAAAAAGTTGCCCCTTAGGTCTCTTTTATATCTTTCCCCTTTCCCCTCTCACCCTAAACCTATGCCCTCTAGTTCTGGACCTCCCGACCCCACGGAAAAGACTTTGTCTATTTATCCTATCCATGCCCCTCATAATTTTGTAAATCTCTATAAGGTCACCCCTCAGCCTCCGACGCTCCAGGGAAAACAGCCCTAGCCTGTTCAGCCTCTCCCTATAGCTCAAATCCTCCAACCCAGGCAACATCTTTGTCAATCTTTTCTGAACCCTTTCAAGTTTCACAATATCTTTCCGAAAGGAAGGAGATCAGAATTGCATGCAATATTCCATCAGCTCATTGGCCCATCTGGTCCAGATCCTGTTGTAATCTGAGGTAACCCTCTTTGCTGTCCACTACACCTATTGTGATGATTGCTTGAACTGTTTTGGCATATGAAAATAAGAATAAGTCATTCAATTTATGAATTCATTTTCAATATTTTGTGGTGGTCCTGCTTAACTCAATTCATACAATGGTAACTCTATCTATAAACAAAAAGCTATCCCATTCCTGAATATTTGAATTATCATAGCAAACACTTTTTTTAGCATGAATCCAGATTTTTGCAATGTTTTTATGAAAAAATGCTTCCTTATTTTACTCATAACATGCTCAGCTATAATTTTGAGATTTGTGTCTCTTTATTCAGAGTTCCCCACCAAACAAAAATGGTCTCTCTACATAAGTAAGATAAATAAATTGCAAATGTGAGTGGACTTTAACAAAAATACTATTCAGAGAAGAAATTGGGACAAACTGTTGAAGGTTGGGGTATATTTTAAAAGTGAAGCAAGACTGAGAAAAACAATTATTTGTAGTCAGCATATTGGTCCGTGGTTGAAACTCAAGATTCACAAGACCCTTTGAACATTTAACTTTAATTCTGAAGGTTCTCAAACCATGTTAAATGATTGTGAACCTTCCCACACCTTTCAGAGTAGCCAGGAATCAAACCATATGTCAGAGAATTGAAAAATAGGAAATGTGACCTCCCAATTTCAATTAGGGATGAATCACTAAATTATATATCATGAAGGGAATCATGAAGGGTAATGTAAGGGGCTTGGGCTAAGCTGAGACAGCCCACATGGCTGTAAATGTGCAAGATCATGCTTGAATAATTTGTTGGATTTCTTTGAGGACATTGTGGTCATATAAATATTTTCAATATGGAAACCTTAGTCCTTAATTGTGTCACAGAATGGCATGCTGACAGATTGGCTACACAATAATGTCAGATCAGATACTGACACACCTGTGTTTACTGTGAGGTGAATAACACAGCGAGTTAAAGACTTTGATGTAAAAGCGATCTGCTTCTTCAGTTACAATATTGGTCTCTCGTAGGTGAATGATGTAGATGAAGTGTTGAGAGGCAAAACATCCAATAAAGTTTTGTTAAATAACTGATAGGCCCTCAATATTAAGTTGCAAGATTTGGAGAGAATGCCATTTTGCATAAAACACAATGTTGAAGGTCATGATTCTGTGATGGCTGGAATTCTGCAAGGGAATTCTCTTGGAATCCTTAAATTTTCTGCACGAAACTTTCTGCTGATAGGATCATTTGCTTCCACAGCACATCTAGGTTCTGATCAGGATTGCGGCATGAACACTGGCAGTCATTGCTTCCTATGGTTCTAGTGAAAATATAGAATGCAATTGAATTGGACATTGATGTTGTCCCACATAATAGGCTGCTACATCAGGTCAGACAGAAATGAAAATATATCAAATTGGATTGGCAAAGTTTATAATAGATAATGGAATGCATAGGGCATTCTACAGTTAGCAATTCACCTCTTAACTCCCAAAACTTGTCTGGTCATTTACAAAGCAGCAGTTAGGAGCATGATGGAATAACTTTCACTTCCCTGTATGGGTGCAGCTCCAACAACACTCAAGAAGCTTAATAAAGCAATAAATGCTGGCTTTGTTAGTCGGGCCCATACTCTGTAAAATGAATTTTAACATGTAACAAAATATGGACAGATATTTGGTTCACAGCCAGTTACCAGATGAATGCTGCAAGGTTCAGTTGGATCCACTATAGTTTCTTACTCCAGAAATGATCTAGATGAACAAATTTGCTGAAAAAAACAATTTGGGAGGAGGGTCAAGTGATGAAAATCAATGCATACATATTCAGAAGAATTTTAACAAGCCTGTTTAGTGGATGGCATAATTCAAGATTCAATTTAATGCAAGGAAATAAACGGTTATGAGATGTAGCAGACAGAAGGTTGAGAGATCTTTTTGTTTTGGTGGACAGCTCATTAAAACCATTAGCAGTAGGTTCCTAAACTACTAAGAAATGAAAGCCAGCAAAGTACATAGCAGGGGACTGACATATAAATTCAGAATGTTCATTTTAAAACTGTTGGCTTAGCAAGATCACATCTGGAATACTGCATACACTTTTGATCTTCCTATTTCAGAAAGATTGTTGAGTTTTTTTGGATGTGGTACAGAGGGACCTACAGAGTTGAACTCAAAACATCAGGGAATGATGCATAAGAAAGATGGATTACCCTTTTTCTTTCTTGGAATACGAATATTTAAAGGAAAGGCAGCAGATGTGTTTAAAATTGGAAGTTTCAAACAAATTCGATCTATATCGTCATATGCAAAACTTAAATGCAAGCAGTTGTGCAAGCACACATTTAGGACATTGCAAGAAACTAGGACATTCTGGAGAACGATTTTTCACACTGTGGAACAAACCGCCAACACTGTTGGTGGATCAAGAAACTACGATCTGTTTCAAAATTGTCACGCTTGGATGAACTGGGGATATGTTATTATCATTGGTTTTACCTCATTGATTTTAACCCTACTGCTCTTGCAAGGATGCTTGCCTTGAAGAAGTTTTCCTCCTCTCTCTACAAGAATCTCAGGGAGTCTCTCTATTTCTCCACCCTTCAGGCTCTCTGCCTTTATTCCTGAAGGGCTTTTGCCCGAAACGTCGATTTCACTGCTCCTCGGATGCTGCCTGAACTGCTGTGCTCTTCCAGCACCACTAATCCAGAATCTGGTTTCCAGCATCTGCAGTCATTGTTTTTACCTATATGTTATTATCATACTATCTCTGCCTGGTAAAACAAGGACTACACCTCACACGTGCAAACTTGAAACACGTTCCCCTAAACGCATACTGCTTCAAATAGGGTGTGTTCTATCGTATTCTCTAAGACATACATTTTCACTTTTTACACCCATTCTCTCTCATGCATATACATTCCTCTCCGTCTCTCCCTCATCCTCACACGCAGCTCTCTACCTCATATATATTCGCTATCATACACACAGATGCATGAGTGTCTCAGACGCATAGTTATTCTGTCTCATAAATGTACTTTGGTGAATGTGTTTTATTTTCTCTCGTGCTCGCACACGGCCTTAAGGCAAAATCATATTTTGAGTCCAGACAGTGATTTCATTGCGAAGGTATGACAAATATATAACAGCAATTGGATAGAATAAAAGACTTGTTCTTCTAATAAAGAAAGCGGAGACTAGTCGAAAACAACGGGCAAAAGAACTACTGTTGAAACTCGCCATGAGCACAAGGAATATCATATGAACAGCATCTAGCGGTTTTTAAAAATGCTTTTAACAGATTAACAAACCAGATGTGAAAGGTTTATTCTGTAGCATCACAGTCCATTCATTTCCGGAGTCTGCTTTGTGACATGTTTGACACTTTTCACCTGCTAAAGTTCTTTCAGCTGTAACCTTAAACTGCTGCTGGCAACTCTTTAAAATACTTTGGGATATTTTAACAGAACAAACCACGGTGAGCGACGAGAATCACTGGTAATTGATAAAACACAGTTGATTGATAATGGTGTCTTCCCCTGTCGGAAATCGACCAAAGTGCCAATGATCTCCACATATGTCACTATTTGTCGAGAACGCGAACCAAACATGCAGATGTTCTGTGTTCAGTACATGGTGCTCAAATCTAATTCTGAAGGGGACCTAGTGCACCAGCACACACTCATTCCGCCGAAGAACTATTTATTCAGGGGCAATTCTTGGTTCTTGGTCGCTCGTCGAAAATCCCTTTCTCTTGTCGGCTTAGGATTTACCATTTCCAAAAGGTTTTCTGTAAATGTTGCAGCCGACGCTCCTGAAAGTGATAGCAGAAGTCTTTTCAGCCCCGTGCCGCCTGATAACTACTTCCCTTTCAGCGTGTTTTCCAAGCTCACATACACCGGAGTGTATTCCCAAGACAACGTTAAACCTCAAATCAAAAGCATTGTTTTCATTTTGACCAAAGTGATGGTTTTAAAAGGGGTACGCAAAGGCAACCGTTATAAAGTTGGGACTTAAAAGTGTGCATTAAAGTGGAAGAAGCGGTATTCTTAATATTTTGGATCCCTTTGAGCTTCTTTGTTTACATCGATATGGCTGACTGACGTTTTGTGGAGCCTTTTGTCTGGAATTTGCACTTTCGAGTGCCCGCAGTCAAGGCGTTTTGAAACTCTCCTTTTCCCAGAAAGATCAGGTCACCTCTTGAGTCACGCTTGGAAAAGGCCGTCACTTCTACTGTAACACTACTTCGGGCGAGAACAAAGAATTCTGCCTGTTCCCTCTGAGGGGTGAGGGACGAACTTTCATTTGTATCAATTCAAGCTAAACAGGTAGAACGAGCTATGTAAGTGCTGCCTGATCTCCAGGAATTCAGCTGGTTCAGTGGCAAATATCCATTACAGACGAGTTCGTGTAACTCTAGCCCTCCGCATTGTACACTCGCCTGAAAATGGACAAAGGACAAGCAGCTTCTGGGGTTGCTCTGAAAGGTGCCCGTGAGAAAAGGTGTCACAAGCGAGGAAGGGGAGTACAATCGGCTCCATTGTGAACAATCGAGACGATTGTTTGTGCCCCAGATTCGACTCTGCTGTCGACATTTTGAACTTAAAAGTACAAATCATACCCTGCTATATATGCAGTCATTCTGAAACTAGGAAATTGTGCGTCCTTAGCTGGAAAACAATACAGTGAACCGGCCGAGTGAATGCAGCGAAAGGCCTGGCTTTAACCTGTGGATCTTGAACAACTTCAGATAAAGTGTTGAGCGGGACGTGATGTCACATGCCACAACATTCTGAAAGCTAAAACTCTGGTTTTCAGCAACTGCAGTTTAAAAAAAATGTCCTGATAGCTGTTAGACATTCAGATGCAAATCATTTCCTTTTTGAGGTCTATACACTGTTGCAGAAATTAGTTATTCCCCATTATCGCAAATTTGCTGGAGATAAAGACAGCTGAGCGTGCTTTAAAAACCGAAAAGGAAGAGCCGACGGCGGAATTGAACATGTTAGCGAACCGCCAAGCAATTCGCCCCGACTGGGAATCTCAAGATAAACTGCACTGAATTCACCAGGGAGTTAACCTATAGTTGTATTTTTCATTCATTTTTGGCAATCGTCTAAAGTATGTTAAACACAATTTTAGCGTGGAATTTTATTTGGTTGCAAGTAGTTTGTGTGTCGAAAGCTGCGTTGTGCTCCGCTCTCCCCGACATATCTCTACCCACAACATGTCCCCGTGTATTTTGCGAGAACCGACTTAACTCCAGTACAAAAAACACTTCACTGTGGTGTTTAACTGTAATAAGTCCCACCTAGCCTTGTAAGTGTCTAAATTGAGGTTGAGATTGATATTTTTTATGTAACTGTAGTTAAACGTGCCAGCGTAATTAATATTAGCATTGTGAAGACCTCCAATTGCCACTTTAAACATTACCTTTAGAATTTAGGTAAACGTCAAAAAGGTCTGCATTCAAGTGCTTCTTGGAAATTGTCTGGAACTAATACTGATTTTCACCTTGTTTTCAAGGTAATATCCTCAGAGGGACGGAAAACTGAGAAAAAATGGAATGTATTTTAGGACAACCGACCGCTCGAAGGGCTTTAGCGCCAAAGAAAGGTAAAACTCTGGTTTCCAGCATTGGAGTGTAGTCACGGGAGGAAAAAGTGACAGCCAATTTGTGCACAGCAAGTTCCCACAAACAGCAAGGTGATAATGAATTGAACATCTGCTTTGGTGATGTTTATTGACGAATAAATTTTGCCTGTGATAACACTCGGGCCTGTAATGGAATTGTGTCATAGGATGCTGAAAGTTTGCTCAAACTTCTTAACTGAGAGTAACTCTCATGAACATATCTACCAACTAAGCACGAGAAGCTGGAATATGCCATTCGGCGCCTTGACCCTGCTCTTCCATTTAGTAAAATCAGGGCTGATCTGATTGTACCCTTAACTTCCGTATCCTGCCGAGCCCTTTATCCTTTGACCACACCTGCTCCCCTTGTTAGTCAAAAACGTACCTCCCATTCCCTTGAAAATATAATGACCCCGCCTCCGCCATTCTCCAGTCTCACGGGAAGACAGTTCCAAATATTGAAGACCATCTGGGAGAGAAAAAAACGCTCATTTTGTTTTTAAATGGAAGACTCTTTCTACTTAAACTGTTTCCCCTAGTTCTAGTCTCTCCAACAAGGGGAAACATCTCTTCAGCTTTCACATTGTCAAATCCTCTCAGAATCGTTTCAATCAGAACAGCTGTCATTAGTCTATACCCTGATGAATACAGGCCCATCCTATCCAATCCTTCTCCAATGAATAACACGCTCAGACAGGAGTCGGTAAAGTGAATCTTTTCTAAAAATTCTTCCAACACAATTATGTATTTTCTTAAATAAGGAGGTCGAAACTACAGTGAAAACAACAAATGTCGGAGATCACAGCGGGTCATCCAGCGTCCATGGAGAGAGCAATACCGTCCTCCAGATATGGTCTCACCCCATACAATTGTAGCAAACCTTCCTTATTTTAATATTCCAATATCCTTGCAGTAAATAGCAACATTCAATATACCACCATCTGTGCCTGCAAACTAACGTTGTGAGAGGAATGTACCAGGCCACTCAGATCCCTTTGTACTTCACAGTTCTGAGATCTCTTTCTGCTTCAACTATACATTTTTTTAAAATTTGCTGCTAAAGTGAAAAAAATCATAATTTTTCACATTATACTCCATCTGCCACTGTCTGACTCACTCACTTAACCTATCCATGTGCTCTTGTAAATGCTTCATGTCTTTTCACAACTTTGCGATATTCTTTTTGCCACAGGTTCCTTGCTGCACAGGAGTACCAGCTCTGACTTTTGGATTCAAGTCCTGGTGTGGGCACCTGAGCTCAGGACCTTGTGACTCAGAAACAACACTGCTCCCCTCCGAAGTAAGACTACTATAAATTTATAAAACTAAAACCAGGTACAGGTTTCAAGATTGAGGCATTTATGTTTATTTCCGGCATCTATGCACATCTGAAGGACAGGACAGTCTATGGCGCAGTGGCTACCGCCTCCTCTGAGGCAGAAGCACTGGGAATGAGTCCCATTCAGGACTTGGTGTCCAAGGAAGGTGGCCAGTCTAAGCTCAAAACAGCCATATGACAGACGAAAGTTGAAGTCGCTACCTGGTTTAGATTGCAGACATGTGAAAAAACGCATGTTTGGACAGCACCTGGGCTCCGTGAGTGACCTCTGACACATGTGCAAGTGAGCTGATTTGCTTAGAGATAACCTGACTGGACGCGATAGGCAATTTTAGTTCTCGCATTGTAAATCCATTCGTCCCACTAATCCCCCTCCCCCTCCCCCACCCCCTCACCCCCCGTCTTGAAGGCCAAAAGAAACATTTTTAATGTTGTCAGTTTAAGACCCGGTGGAAAAGTTCGGCTCTTTTCTCACTGGAACCTCGATGTTCTTTAAATGAGTAAACCTTTTCCTCGTGCGAGTGTGTTGGTTTTCATTAATGGCTGGGGTTCTGGAAAGTTATCTGCCTTAAGGAATCAGAAACACGCCTGGCGGCGCAATTCATGCACACATTTATTACCGTTTCGCATTATAAGAATGAAGAGTTTTGTATGGTGCCTAACAATTCCAGCTATATTTTAAAGTAGCTGCTCCGGAATATATTCGCACTTTAATTTTAACTTGTTGTATCGTTAATAAATCATAACAGAAAGACATTGGCCCCGGATTAATCAACATTTATTCTCGCTTCTCTTCTCGCAAACCCCTGGTGTAAGGCGTGTCAAAAGCTTCACTGCAAGATCAGACACACGCTGCACTCTATATTTATCTTTTCCAGTGCATAATGAAACTGCTGTGATTTAATGTTGGTTATCTTCAAAATAGCAACTCAGAAAGTATATCGCTATTGTACCTCCAATCTCCAGTTGCCGAACACAATGGCAAGAGTTAGCCCAATGTCACTGCCCGAGAGAAACCTCAGCTGTGCCGTTCATGTCCTTGACTCTGCAATTTTCATTGGGGGTGGAGCTGAAGGCGTCTCACGGCTCCTGGCTGGTGTGGAGCTAAACGTTGATGGCATATCACTTTCGACTCCTCGCTCTGAAGTGCTGTCAACTGGACAGACGAAATAGTGACGGGTGCTTCGAAGCAACTATCTGGCAGGTAGCAGGATTTTCAGATCTCGGGATGAAGCTTCCGCAAACATATAAATGGGCAAAGAGTTAAATGCCTTTTGACATGTTATATGTGACTAGGAGCGTTATTCTCTACTTGGTAAAACCGACAGCGGAGTTTTACTTTGAGAAGTGGATGGCTATGTATTTGAATACTTTACTGCATCATTAATTACCACAGGGAGCTGGGAGCTAGTCTAAGTATATATCCACAACAGAAAACACAGCGGGTTACTGAACACGGGGCTGTTGGGCTGGCTGGGATCTTTTAGCCCGATTCAGTGATGTCCCAGACGACTGGCATTTGTAAAGCATTTCACATATTGCATGTGCTGTAGAGTTAATGGGGCACCGCATTCCTAATTTTTAAATGGGGTTCTTAGGGCAACTCCAACAAGTGTGATGTCACCTTAATCCAAGTAGAACGTACTTTTCAAATGACACTTTAGGTAACCCTGTGAACAGAAAAGATTCGGATCACCTTACCTACTGCTTTTCTTGTTTGATCAGCCGAACTGGATATTTCATGGGCAGGACACACATGGTCTGCCGCCGCTGGTGGTGTTCAGTGAATTGCTTGCTGAGGGAACGTAGAACCCAACAGCAGCATTCACGGGACCAGGCTGATACCCGTGATACTGCAAACTATAAGGAAAACTTGCGCGGCATTTTTCGGTTAAGATTGAGTTGTTAGTCAGAGTGCTTTCACGATACCAGTTTATTGAAATCTTTGCTTGTTTTACAAGGATTTGAAGACCTTCAACAAACCATTGCTCGTCGATTCAAGCTGTTCAGCTTCTTCAAAGGGTCACTTGATGTTTGAAGGTAGAAGTACACTCTCCGCTTACACACAAAGCCCTTCTTAGGACAGCTCCCTTCACGCACTACTCAATGCGTTTCCTTAAATTCCATGCTGAGGAACGACTATCGGTCGGTGTTAGAAAAGGCGACCATTTTCTATTGACTTATTGCAACGTCTACACGACCCCGTCCGATCGGTGTTTTAGAATATGTGATTTACCCGTTCTCCCAGGGTTTCCCAAAGTTAAAACGTACACATTTGTTTTCAGAGGTTCCTGAAAATGTGATCTCGGAGCCAACACATCTCAAACCAATGGTAATCCTGCATCAAACAAACGCCGAAAACGACAGTTCTTCAAAAAAAAAATCCCAAGACAGCAAGTTTAAGGCATTTCGATAGTGTTTGCTCCGTCAAACCGTCGTCCTAACTGGAAGGGCATTTAAGTGTGCAGCAAGTAACAAACTATTTCCAATTAAATTTCTTTAAAGACTAATTATTTCATATTAATTTGCAGTATAGGCATGTATGCTTAATTCAGTCACAGATAGATTTATAAATAATATTTTAAAATATACTTTTACGCCTATAGTTTTATTTAGACAGAAACATGTTAAACTTTTGGTTTTCCATTGAAGTATTCCTGGCAGAGTATTCCAGAAATCGGATATTATTATTAAACTTTCCCCTATAGAGAAAGCACCTCATTTACTCAACAGTCTGAAATAGGTCCCGTCCAATCCCCTGCTGAAGATTAGGTTGATCCATGTCGATAATCAAATGGCTCTGGTATATTCAAGATGGCGTATGTGAGGTCGGACATAATGTCAATTATTGGATGTGTGACAACCCCCATTGTAAACATGATCCCAGCCTTGCCTCATGACTTTAGACACTTCAGGAAATGCATCTAACAGATCTTTCACTTTTAAGGACCTGTGCAGGAATCCTCAAGTCAGTCAGTTCTTTACTACCTCGCAATTCACTAAAGAGCATTAGACAATACATTCCAAACCCGTGAGTACTCCATTTTGAAGGAAAAGGGCAGCAAATATATGGGATCACCACCACCCGCAAGTTCCCTTCCAAGCCACTCACCACACTGACTTGAAAATATATGGCCTTCCTTTCTATGCGAATGGGTCAAAATCCTTGAATTCCGTCCCTAATGGCTTTGTGGGTCTACCCACAGCAGCTGAACTGCAGCGGTTCAATAAGGCAACTCACCATCACTTTTTCAAGGGCAACTAGGGATGGGCAATAAAAGCTGGTCAAACAATGACGTCCACGTCCCATGAATGAATTAAAAGGGTCGCAGGAAGATTGAAGAAACAAGGACTTCATATATACACGGCAATCTCTCCTGTAAGGATGCGATTGG
This sequence comes from Chiloscyllium plagiosum, assembly GCF_004010195.1. Lineage (NCBI taxonomy): Eukaryota > Metazoa > Chordata > Chondrichthyes > Orectolobiformes > Hemiscylliidae > Chiloscyllium > Chiloscyllium plagiosum. The sequence continues at coordinate 31,083,629 of NC_057718.1, read as the reverse complement.
TTTTGAAATGGCATTTAATTCAAAAAATGACGTTCTTTGGAGGAACATTTTGCCTAAACTGAATCTTACCATAGCTAGAGGTATCCTCTGTCAGTTTTAGATCTTAATGATCAGTTCTACCTGAAAAGTTACCGTAGAATCCCTATAGTGTGGGAGCAGGCCATTCGGTCCAATCAAGTACACACCGCCTCTCCAAACAACATTCCATCTGGACTCACCCTCCTACCATATCACCCTGCATTTCTCATGGCTATCCTGCACACTATGGGCAATTTAGCATGGCCAATCCACCTAACCTACACATCTTTGGATTGTGGGAGGAAACCGGAGCATCCATAGGGAACCCAGGCAGACAAGGGGAGAATGTGCAAACTCCACAAAGACAGTCGCCCGAAGGTGGGATTTAACCCATATCCCTGGGTCGAGGAGGCAGCAGTGCTAACCACGCCCCCCCCCCCCCCCCCCACACCCCCGCCTCGGGATGTGGAGATTCCTCGAATATATGGCTCCAGCCACTACCTAGGACAAAAAGTGGGAAGATATGAAATCTATATGCTCACACGTTTTTTCAGTTTCTAAATGTTGATCTTCGCCCAATTGTACCGATAAAACTAAAACGGCAAAAAGTTTGCAATTCAATGGAGTTGTCTGTGTTTAGTAAGGCACTTTATAAAGAATTGTCTGTGCATACTTAGAATTGGGTTGTTTCCTCGTAGAAAGTAGGATGTGTGATGTGGTTCGAGTCACGTTGTCCGTACAGTGCGTTGCCCTATCGGCGTTTGAGGTAATAAAACCGCGTGTCGGCAAAAGATCGAAAATTTTGGGTGAATGTAGTGGGAGTCAATGAAGCTATTTCGGCAAGACAACGTTCCCCTACTGACAGCTGAGTTTGAAACCTTTAACCTGTTCTTTCTTCCAAACTGTGGCATCATTCACCACATTCTGCTCGCGCCTCTGGTTCTTGAAAACCTACCTTTTTTGACTAACACTTTGAGCTCTTGTCCTGATCTCTCATTTAGTTCAATAATTTTTTTGAACTAATTGGTGTTCTTTTGGAAGCTTTCCTACGATAAAGACGCGAAAAATTAAAGATACTATCGGGATGACTGATCAATTGGGTTGAACATTGAAGAAAAGGAGAAAATATACTTAAAATGCACAAGGCTTTATCTAGCTTTTGTACCGTTTTACCTCGTGCCATTACTGAACAGAAGAAACAAGTCTGACGAGATCCTATTCTGCGTTTAGTAAGGGAGAATAGTCAGGTCAGAGGTTACAGCGGTGAACTATTTAGAAAAATGTTTATCAATAAAAAGTCACAGAAAATAAGCGATGATGTCTTAGGCCAGTCTGAACGAGAAATTATTTCATAGAAGCTGTTCAAGGTTCCCAGTGGAAAATAGCTGCGTGACAATGCAATCAGGGGACGTTAAACACGGCTGGTTTCAGTTAAAGGGAACAATTGCGATAATCGGTTACAAGAATGGCAGGAGTTCCCGAACAAATTCGAACAGTAACAATGAAAGATAAAATAATTGCCTTTTGATAATAAATGTCCCGTAATGTAACGTCTTAACAGGTAGCTGCCCAGGCCATTTTACACTTTTATTCGCGGACGTTAGCAGACCAAACACTTTCAACCTAAGCAGAGCTGACATTGTGTCCGGAAAGGTGAATACAAACATTTACTCAGAGCAGGGGGAAATTAGAAAAATGGCATAACATGAGTCAACTAACTTTATTCGAATCAAAGTAAGAACATTCCAAGTTACTTTTCATTGTGCTATCTTACCTTGGGAATGTGCACTGGAAAAACAATATTTAGAGACAAAAACTAAACTTCATACAATGCAGTGTACTGAATGTTACAGTATGTCCTGTAAACCTATAAACATGCACAATACACACTGCAAACATATTCCAATGGGTCAACAAATAAAAGACTGTTTCTCATTGGTGGATTATTTTTATTTGAAATTTTCAAACTTCTAATTAATATAATGTCCCAGCGCATAATCTGTTGAGGTATTCCCAGCGTTAAAATATGCATATCAATTTACTTACTGTAATGGAGAAATCACTGAATGGTTGCAGCACAGAAGTATGCCATTCGACCTATTGTAATCCTGCTGGCTCTCTGTAGGAGCAACGTCTCTGCCGTGTGACGCTGAAATATATTTTCTCTTCACATGTTTATCCAATTCTCAATTGAAAGTCATTAGTGAATCCAGCTCCCAAAGCATTCTCATCCGCCTCATGTTCCTCATGCAGCCTCTCCCATTTACACTGTCCAGACCCCTTCATGATTCACAACCCCCATCTGCCAACTCTCTTAATCTTCTGTTCCATGACAATGGACTAGATTCTTCAATACATTATCTCTGAACTTAACAACAGGGAAATACTCAGAAAGGTAGGCAATATCTGTGGAAACAAAGGATTTTACATATGCCGGGCCATCCGGGTTTGAAGGTGGGGGAGTGGGGGCGGGACGGAATCCAGCAGTTGTCCCTCCCCCCACCCCCACTCCTGACATTTTTGAGGGTGGGGTAGTTCGGCCGGGCCTCCCAGCCTTGGGTCTATTGAGAGTCTCAACCTTGCACGACCGGTGACTGAAAAATATCATGAATCCCTCTCCCTCGTTTTAAATTTAAATACGCTTTCTTTGAGAACTTGACTGATTTTGCTGCTCCTCGGATGCTGCCTGAACTGCTGTGCTCTTCCAGCACCACTAATCCAAAATCTGGTTTCCAGCATCTGCAGTCATTGTTTTTACCTATTTTATTACAGTCACATCTAATTGTCACATCTAACTGCTTTTATTTGGTGTTAGGAGTCTCATCTATCGACGCCACCCACCATCCAGTATTGTATCTGAAAGGGTCAGCCCTAGTATTCTATCTGAGGGGCGCATTTCATCTCGTGGGGTAAGACTGGCAAAGTCCATTGCTACCCAGGGGTGCCCTTTTTGCAGGATACTTTGGCCTAGCAGAGGTATTCCCACTCAAGGTCATTTCCTCCTACACTCACCCCCTCCCAGTAGCCTTTTGGACACAATCGCCCCCTCAACTTTCTTGCTGAAACTCCTGACCCTGACTTGCCTGGGTTCTCCTTGTGGCGGGACAGTCTGCAGTCCCAGCAGTGACCACCGACCCAGGTTGGCGCTGCTGGGACCAGAGAGCGAGAGACAAACAAAACCTGCAGATGCTGGAAGAAATAGACAAGCCGGAGGCTGGACGAACACAGCAAGCCAGACAGCATCATTTCAGAGCTGCCGGCCATCCAATTGGCTAAGAGCTCTCAAAGACTGGAGTTTCTCCTGTGATTAAGAGGCTGAAATCTCACTTTACAGCGATGAAAACTCTTAACATTAACTTGTTGTGGGCAGACTCCCACTTCCCACGTTTAAACTGGGGTGGTCTGTAGAGTTTCTCTCTACAGACGCTGCCTGACCTGCTGAATATTGCCAGCACTTCCCGTTTTTGTTCAGACGTCTAGAGTCTGCACTATTTCGCTTTTGTAGATGCATAGCCGAGAGGGTGTGGATTTTGAGAAATGTATCTGAATTGTATTCGATATTTCCGGCGTTACCTTTCATTGTGTGAGCTTTCATTAAATACTGATAACCGTGATCAGTCAGAAATCAATGAGAAAATAACTTGAGAACATGCGCGTTCGGAAGCAAGATTCGACTCTGAGCTCGAACTCAGTTTCAAAGTGGACGATAACTGCTTATTTTTCCGGGCCTCATACGGGCCAGCGATTTATTCTGAACTGTACGTGAACAGCAAATTTATTTCCTTTGATACAGCAAAGGAGAAAATGTTTTGGTTTTCCAACTCTCAAGTTTAATTGCATATTGTAAACTATAAGTATACTTTATTTCTGAATATCATTTGAATTAATAATTGAGTGGAAATAAAATTAAACTTTTTGAGTGTCTGCTATCGATGTTTTAATCCGAGTAAGAAACGTATGCGCTGTAATCATGTTTTTCGAAAACTTTGCGTTCAATGTCAAAACTGCAAATCTACATTAAGAAACAAGAAGTTGCAATGAGCTTATACGATATTACACAAAATACAACATTGCACCATATTAACCACTGAAACGCAATGCAGTTCATAACTGGTGATTACTGCAACTAGAACCTAAGTAATTCGCATAATATCTGGTTGATTACTCACATCTACAAAGAAATATGACAATCACTTCATGCACTTCGAACATCTTTTTGCTTGTTTCAAGTCATTGCCGATTTGTGTAATTTCCTCAGTAATAGTGTGACTTAAGAATACACGAAACCACAGGGAAGTCCTTTTTCCATGTCCGTCTCCTTTGGCGCCTTTGTCCTTGCTGCCGATTTGTTTTATTTCTCTTCTCGCATCTTCTCACCTGAAATCGACACAAAAGGACACGAGTAAAGCTGCAGCTCCATCTGCTGTTTGCCAGAAAGATGTCAGGATAAACCAACAGCCGATTCCAATACTTTGGATTGGCATCATTTTGTTCATTATTACCGACAGGCATACATGAAGTAAAATACCAGTGCGGAATAATGCTTTTCGCCAACCCACACATTAAGGAAGACGTCAGGAATCAGAAACGGGACAACTAAACAGAAAACTCCAGAAGAATCAACAAACGATGGTTTTGTATAATTATTTTTTGTACTGAGAAATAACGTTTAAATGTTTTGTGGATATCGGTTGTGTAGACAATATTTCAGCTTTTCTCAGGATATGATGAGAAATGCCTTATTTTGTTTCAAAAACGTGGATGTAATAGGCTTTAACTTTCACCACAGTTTAAAGGTGAGCACTGTACCTCATCCAACCACGCGGGATCAATGTGGATTTCACCAGTTTCCTCATTCCCCTCCCTCCACCTCATCCCAGATCCAACCTTCCAACCTTGCACTAAACCGTCTCCACCTATCCTACCTATCAGCTCTATCCTCCTCTCTGAGCTATCGCCTTTGCCTTCAACATAATCCCTCCCCATTTATCTCTTAGCTCCATTAGGCCACCCCCTCATTTCTGATGAAGAGTTTATGCTCCAAATCTTCTGCTCCTCGGATGCTGCCTGTCTGGTTGTACTTTTCCAGCACCATATCCTTCAACCCTGATCTCCAGCATCTGCAGTGCTCACTTTCCCTCAGATGAAGCCCTTTCAAGCCATCTAGAGTTGGATGCAAAGATGCTCCCTGTTTGAGAAAATGATTATTTAAAACAAAACATATTTGGTAAGACTGTGAGTTGTATTTTTTGAACCCACATTTTCCGTTTAACTGGGGTAGTATGGCTAGAGTCTTTACCCTTGAACATATGTAGACTTTCAACAAGCTGAATTGACCACATGCAGAGGAAATCATATTCACTCCCATTTCAAGAGGTCAAAGATATCAAAACTTACTGTCAGGGTCTATGGCTGGACTAGCAGCAAATACTGGCTGAATATAAGTTCAGTTAGTGCAGTCCAAAAATGGCTCTGGCCTTTTCAATTTCCACTTTTAAAGCCACCCACTGCTTGACTCCAGCAAGGCCCCAGTGAGTGTTGCCCTAGTTACAGTGAAGATGACTCAGAGATAGTAGGTCATTTTTCACTGTTTTCGGTTGTTACTGCCCCCTACCTTTTTTCTATAAGTATTGGAAATTCAATTCAATATTTGCTGCAGCGTCTCTCGGTAAACTCTGAAAAGACATTTGCCTGAAGGTTAGAAATATGATTGGGGCATGAATTGGTTGAAATCTAAGAAAGGATTGGTTAATGGACAGAAAGCTAAGTGGGAGAAAGTGAGGATTGCAGATGCTGAAGATCAGAGTCGGGAGTGTGTTGTTGGAAAAGCACAGCAGGTCAGGCAGCATCCGAGGAACAGGAGAATTGACGTTTCTGACATAAGCTCTTCATCAGGAATGAATGGGCGTCATTCCTGATGAAGGGCTTACGCCTTAAATGTCAATTCTCCCGCTCCTCAGATGCTGCCTGACCTGCTGCGCTTTTGTAGCAGAAAGCTAAGTGGGGAAATGTGTCATGAGGAAGATGAGTTCAGCAAGGTTTGAACAGGCTTGATGATTGGGCAAGAACAAGGCAGATTGAATATAATGTGAAAATTCTGAGGTTATCTACTTTGTTAGGAGAATTAGATGTGCAAGAGTATTTTTTAAATGCTAAGTGGTTGGAGTGTGTAGTTATACAAGAGGACATAGTTGTCCTGGTCAATACATCACTAAAGGCTAAGCTGATTCAGTGAGCTATCTGGAAGGCTAATGGAATGAGTACAGACATAATGAAGTCTTGCTTCAATTTCATAAGCACTTGGTTAGACTGCACCTAGAATACTGTGTGCTGTCTTTGTCTCCTCATCTCAGGAAATAAATTATTGTCACAGAGGAAGTGCAATGAAGGTTCCCCAGACATGTTCCTAAAATGGCAGAAATGTTCTATTTAGAAAGAAAGGGCAAACCAAGTCTATGTTTTCTAGTGATTTGAAGAATGAGAGGTAATCACATTGAAACTTACACAGCACTTCAAGGGATAAATAGGGTTGATGCTGGTAAGATGTTTCCCTTAGTTAGGAATCAGTCTAGAACCAGGGGCACAGTTCAAAAATAAGTGGGATGCCACTTAGGTCCAAAATGAGGAGATTTCTTTTACTTAAGATGATTGTGAACTCTACCACAGAAGGCTGTGAAAGTTCAGTCTTTGAGTATGTTAAAGATAGTGATTGATAGATTTTTGATTACCAGTGGCATATAGGTTATGAGGATGAGGTGCATAAAAGGCATTGAAAGATATTAGATCAGCCATGATTTTATTGAATGGTGGGTTCAATGTGCTGAATAACCTACTCCATATTTCTACACAGTCAAATGGAACATTTTCAAATTAGTGTGCTTGCTATGGTATAACGAGTGAATTTCTGCAACAAATCTCAGGGTTTTACTGTGACTTAGATAAAGAAACATTAACTAATGGTATCCAGTTTGCTGATGCAAAGCCATGTGGGACGCTAAGTCGCGAGGAGAACACCGATTATCTGTAAACTGATAGACACAGTTTAAGTGAGTGACAAAAAGGTGGCTTTTCGAGCATACAATAGTTAATTGTAGTGGTTCTGTTTGCTGAACTGGGAATTTGTGTTGCAGACGTTTCGTCCCCTGTCTAGGTGACATCCTCAATGCTTGGGAGCCTCCTGTGAAGTGCTTCTGTGATGTTTCCTCTGGCATTTATAGTGGTTTGTCTCTGCCGCTTTTGGTTGTCAGTTCCAGCTGTCCACTGCAGTGGCCGGTATATTCGCTCCAGGTTGATGTGTTTGTTGATAGTATCTGTGGATGAGTGCCATGCCTCCAGGAATTCCCTGGCTGTTCTCTATTTGGCTTGTCCTATAATAGTAGTGTTGTCCCAGTCGAACTCATGTTGCTTGTCATCTGTGTGTGTGGCTACTAAGGATAGCTGGTTGTGTCATTTCGTGGCTAGTAGGTGTTTATGGATATGGATCATTAGCTGTCTTCCTGTTTGTCCTATGTAGTGTTTTGTGCAGTCCTTGCATGGGATTTTGTACACTAC
>NC_057718.1:30902901-31075903 GCF_004010195.1 Chiloscyllium plagiosum | reverse complement strand
GGAATGAGGACATGCCACAACCCAAAGGACTAGCCACGTTACCATACATCAAGAACATTTCTGAACTGACAGCCAGACTACTACGACTACTAGGACTCATAACAGCACACAAACCAACAGCCACTCTCAGACAACAACTCACCAGGACAAAGGACCCAATACCCAGCATGAGCAAAACCGATGTAGTGTACAAAATCCCATGCAAGGACTGCACAAAACACTACATAGGACAAACAGGAAGACAGCTAACGATCCGTATCCATGAACGCCAACTAGCCACGAAATGACACGACCAGCTATCCTTAGTAGCCACACACGCAGATGACGAGCAACATGAGTTCGACTGGGACAACACTACTATTATAGGACAGCCAGGGAATTCCTGGAGGCATGGCACTCATCCACAGATTCTATCAACAAACATATCGACCTGGAGCCAATAAACCGGCCACTTCAGTGGACAGCTGGAACTGACAACCGGAAGCGGCAGAGACAAACCACGATAAATGCTGGAGGAAACACCACAGAAGCACTTCACAAGAGGCTCCCAAGCACTGAGGATGTCACCTAGACAGGGGACGAAACGTCTGCAACGCAAATTCCCAGAACAGAACCACAACAACGAGCACCTGAGCTACAAATCTTCTCACAAACTTTGAATACAATAGTTAAACATGAGGTCATTCACTTTGGTAGAAAAAGTAAAAGACAGATTTTAAAGAAAAGTGAGTAAAGATAGATGTTGCTGCTCATGGAAGAAGGAAAGAAATTTGGCAGGAAAATACAGCAAATTATTAATTCAGCAAATGGCATGCTAACCTTTGTGGCACAAGAATAACATAACGTTGGTGAGACCAGACCCGAAAGATTGTACACACTTTTGATCTCTGTTCTTGAGGAAGGATTTACTTTCTTTTGAAATATATAACACATTGGTTTGATAGGACAGATACTGAAAGAGTGTTTCCCTTGACTCCAAAGTTCAGAACTGGGCACATAACATCAGAGTAAGGAGTTACAGAGCCATAGAGTCATAGAGATGCACAGTATGGAAACAGAGCTTTGGTCCTACTCATCCATGCCAACCAGATATCCCAACCCAATCTAGTCCCACCTGCCAGCACCCGGCCCATGTTCCTCCAAACCCTTCCTATTCATATACCCATCCAGATGACTTTTAAATGATGCAATTGTACCAGCCTCCCCACTTCCTCTGGCAGCTCATTCCATACTCGTACCACCCTCTGAATGGAAAAGTTGCCCCTTAGGTCTCTTTTGTATCTTTCCTCTCTCACCCTAAACCTATGCCCTAGTTCCGAACTCCCGCACCCCAGGGAAAAGACTTTGCCTATTTACCCTATCCATGCCCCTCATAATTTGAAAACCTCTATAAGGTCACCCCTCAGCGTCCGACGCTCCAGGGAAAACAGCCCCAGCCTGTTCAGCCTCTCCCTATAGCTCAAATCCTCCAACCCAGGCAACATCCTTGTAAGTCTTTTCTGAACCCTTTCAAGTTTCACAACATCTTTCCGATAGGAAGGAGACCAGAATTGCACGCAATATTCCAACAGTGGCCTAACCAATGTCCTGTACAGCTGCAACATGACCTCCCAACTCCAGTACTCAATATTCTGACCAATAAAGGAAAACATACCCAACACCTTCTTCATTATCCTATCTACCTGGAACTCCACTTTCAAGGAGCTATGAACCTGCACTCCAAGGTCTGTTTGTTCAGCAACACTCCCTAGGACATTATCATTAAGTGTATAAGTCCTGCTAAGATTTACTTTCCCAAAATACAGCACCTCACATTTATGTAAATTAAACTCCATCTCCACGGTGGCTCAGTGGTTAGTACTGCTGCCTCACAGCACCAGGGACCTGGGTTTGATTGTAGCCTTGGGTGACTGTGTGGAGTTTGCACATTCTCCCTGTGCCTGTGTAGGTTTCCTCTAGGAGCTCCAGTTTCCTCCCACAATCCATAGATGTGCATGTTTGGTGAATTAGCCATGCTGAGATTGCCCATAGTGTCTCGGGATGTGTAGGTTAGGTGCATTAGTCAGGGGTATTTGTAGAGTAATAGGGGAATGGGTCTTGGTTGGTTACTCTTTGGAGGGTAGGTGTGGACTTGTTAGGCCAAAGGGTCTGTTTCCACACTGTATGGATTCTAATTCTAGATGTTAAGGAATTTCATTAGTCGGAGGCTTGTAAATGTTTGGAATTCTCTGTCACAAAAATCTTTGCAACCACAGTTATTGAACATGTTCAAGGCTTAGAATTTTGGCCCCCAGTGGAATAAAGGGAAATGAGATCAAATGAAAAAGTGGAGGTGAGGGCATAGATCAGTTCTGATATTGAATCTTGAAGCAGCCTTAAGGAGTTTTATGGTGTACTCTTGTTCCTATGTTTTATGTTATTATCTGGGTATTTAGTGGTCATGCAGTGAGACAGTTTGTTGCATTCTGATATGATCCCCTCTTGTTCTGGCTATATCACTGGGTTGAGGATCATTTTAATTTGTCTGTTATCTCCCAGCAATAATACCACTTGCTGGCTGCAAATCCAAAGCTGTTTGCTTTTAAACCACTGAATATTTAGAAAACACAAATTACAATATTTCAATAGTTGAATCCAACTTGAAAGTTTATCTAAACAATGTTTATAAGTACAGCTGTAGCACCTTGATCCTTCAAATAATTGGCAGAGGAATTACTTGTCCAAATAAAACAGAATTTGGAACAAATATTTGACATTGAATACAAGCATTTATCAATGGGGAGTATCCAAGCACAGTGGAAATTATTAGTAATGGGGCAATTCATGCCATTTCCACTACCCCTGCACTGCAATTAAAATTAAGGTAACAACCTACCTAAGGTAGCCAAAGTAAAAAGAGACCGTAGTACCTTGTAATGACAATAAACATTTACAATTAAATGTTTTTAATTATTCCACAATTTACTACTGTCATGGTACAAGAGGTTATGTACAACTTATCACGTTCTCTTCTTTCACCTCCAGCTGTGTTTTCCATCAATATCTCACATGAAAGGATGCACTAAATCCTCACACAACTGCTTGTTCCATGAGCATGATTGCTCTTTTCCACCTCAATGCTTCTTGCCAACTATATGGGACCACACAACAGTGGCAACCAGATGAGGTCATACTATTCCTTCTTCAAGGAGAAAGCATCTCACAATTTGAATCAGAGAAGTGAAGTAGACATTGGCTTCTCTCATTTTCTGGCTTCTATTTACTTATCATGAGGCTGCCGGCAAACCACTGTATAAGTCAAGAGTGGAGGACTCAGAAGATGAAAATGAGAAGGCAAATACCAAATATATAATGTTGAAACCATTCCTGCTCTCATACTCCATTATTTTTAAGCAGTACAAATAAATTATAATCCTAATACATAAATAAACCAGCAAGTAATTCATTCTGCAGATGATCCAAATTGCAATTGTCCTCTCACTGATGATTTGAGCCAAGAAGCAAGGAAAGAATTTTGAAGCTTTTCTTCTACTGACTTTTGGCACTTCCTCAAAAAATATATTAATCTTCCTTTCTGTACCAAACACCAATATAAAGTAAAATATTGTAAGATCAAACATAAGTGCTCATTTGACAACAAGTAATTTATGTTTCTGATGGCAGATTGACAAGAGCTTTCTTTAGCAGTTTAGAACCATTGGAGGAAATCAGCATGTAAACTGCAACTTAGTTTGCTCTCCTGCTGATTAGTGACCAAGCTGACCAGGGGATCAGTATTAATAGTATCAAAGAATGTGACCATGCAATGGCAACACAGATGTCCTCTGAGTCCAGGTTACCTGGACACATCACAAAAGAGCTGTGATGAGACATTTTCCCTTAGATATGACATCATTCTTACCTCATTATCTCTGTGTCTGAATTCAGGAAATAATAATTCAGGGACTACTTAATAGCTAAACAAAAAACTGAAAGAACTGCGGATGTTGGAAATCAGAAACAGAAACAGAATTTGCTGGAAAAACTCAGCAAGTCTGGCAGCAGCTGTGGAAAGAAATCAGAATTAATATTTCAGGTCCACTTCTGAAGAAGGTCATTGGATCCTTTTAGGACATCTAGGATTAGAGAATTAATGGTCAAATTAGCAGCGATGCCAACATTTCATAGAATCCCTATAGTGTGGAAGCAGGCCACTTGGCTCATTGAGTTCACGCTGACCCTCCAAAGAGCATCCCACCCAGACCCACACCCTACCTTACCCATGCACATCCCATAGTCAATCCACCTAACCTGCACATCTTTAGCTTGTGTGTGGAAACTAGAGGAAGGGCGGAATGGAGGAAATCCATGCTGACATGGGGAGAATGTACAATCTCCACACAGTCACCCGAGGGTAGAATCAAACCTGAGAACCTGGTGCTGTGAGACACAAGTGCTAAAAATGGAGCCTCCGTGACACCCTTGGTAACTTATTTTTTAAAACTCTGATTATATCTCAGAGGAAGAGTGGATTCATGATATAAGGGTGCTGACTTCCACTGCACAAATGCAATCAAGGTGGTTAGAAGAAATAGGAACATTTTTTAGATTTACAATAAGAAAAGGATTTTTGAGGCTTGTTTTTAGTTAGTAGGCAAACAAATTGCATGGCTGAAAATGTGTTGCTGGAAAAGCGCAGCAGGTCAGGCAGCATCCAAGGAACAGGAGAATCGACGTTTCGGACATAAGCCCTTCTTCAGGAATGGGGAAAGTGTGTCCAGCAGGCTAAGATAAAAGGTAGGGAGGAGGGACTTGGAGGAGGGGCGTTGTAAATGCGATAGGTGGACGGAGGTCAAGGTGAGGGTGATAGGCCGGAGTGGGGTGGGGGCGGAGAGGTCAGGAAGAAGATTGCAGGTTAGGAAGACGGTGCTGAGTTCGAGGGATTTGACTGAGACAAGGTGGGGGGAGGGGAAATGAGGAAACTGGAGAAATCTGAGTTCATCCCTTGTGGTTGCAGGGTTCCTAGGAGGAAGATGAGGCGCTCTTCCTCCAACCGTCATGTTGCTATGGTCTGGCGATGGAGGAGTCCAAGGACCTGCATGTCCTTGGTGGAGTGGGAAGGGGAGTTAAAGTGTTGAGCCACGGGGTAGTTGGGTTGGTTGGTCTGGGTGTCCCAGAGGTGTTCTCTGAAACGTTCCGCAAGTAGGCGGCCTGTCTCCCCAATATAGAGGAGGCCACATCGGGTGCAGCGGATGCACCTCCACACACATCATTTATTGCATCCAGCAACACATTTTCAGCTCTGATCTCCAGCATCTGCAATCCTCACTTTCTCCTCAAACAAATTGCACGGCTCAATTAGTTTGTGAACTAATTAGAATTAGGAACATAAGTCAATTATTCACCTTCCTTAAGCCTGTTCAGCAATTCAGTTAGATAATAGCTGGCCTGTACCTCATCCCCAATTACCTGCCCTTATTTCGTATCCCTCGATACCTAAACGTTGCTAGAAATAACATGCATTCATGGGAGGGACCCAATTTCTGCAAACAAAAGGGAATTATCAAGGAGCTTAGAGTGTTTGTGGATCCTCATTGAGTTGGCCATGACAATTCCTCAGCCATTCAGAATTGCTCACTGGTCAGCTCTAGAAAATGTTGTTCGAAGAAACTACCCTGAAAGTAGTTTATGAATGCTTCATCTTGGCTATATCTGACATTTCCAATCTATATGTAGATTAAAATCTCCCATGAATATTGCAATGCACATCTCTCATTAGTTCTTATTTTATGCTCCACACTACCTGTGGATAATATTCCAAAAGTGAATTCTTGCTTTTATTATTTCTTATTCATACCAAACTGTTTCCACATCTTTATTTCCTGAATTTAGGTCATCCTTCTTTATTGAGCTAATTAACTAACAAGTGTCACTCATCCACTTATTCCTCATTTCTTGTCATTTCTAACTGTGCCATATTCAAGATTCGGCTCCCAATCTATGTCATCCTAAAGCCATGTTGGTAACTAGATCGTACTTAATAATTTCTATTTATGGTCTCAGTTCATCTCTTTGTTTCAAATGTTACATGCAGTTAGATGCAGAGTTTTTAATTATATCTTTTACTCTTTTAAATTCTGATATCTGTTGGTTGACCCTTAGATTCATATTCTCTGTTCCCTCCTATCACAATCAATTTATAATTTCCAATTTAATATCTTTCTCTTTGGCCTTGATTCCACGATTTGATTTACATTATCTTCCCAATTTTGATGCCTTATTCCCACAGTATAGATTAAAATCCACTCTACTTCCCCAGTTACTTGTTTGGAAAGAATACTAGCCCAGCAAGATTGAGGTGGTGACTATCCCACTTTCCCCAGTACTGGATCCAATGTCCCAGGAAGTTGAACTCACTTCTCTCACATTAGCCCATATTTATGTCTCTAATCTTATTTGCCTAATGGCATTTGACATGTGACTCAGGTAATAATGCAGAGATTATAAGGTGAGAGATTTTGCTTCTTCATGACTGACTACAAAGAACCTTTTTCTTTATCATGCCTAGTCCTTGGCATCTACATGGACCACAATAACTGGATCTCTCCACCTCCATCCCCAGTGCAAGTTTCTCTCAGCCCTGAGTAGAGGTTCTGAATTTTGGAATTAGGCAGGCCATCTGAATTTATATTAATTGCTAAGGAGAATGGGGTCAATCTTCCTTACTAAATTGCTCCTGTTAATTTTATATTCCTTCTTTCTCTCCATCTGAAATGACTCCGTGCACCATGGTACAATGGTCAGTTGGCTCATTCACCCTGCAGTCCTCCTGCTCATCCAAACAATCTGAAAGAACCTCAAACATGTTGAACAATTGCAAAGGCTAAGGGTCCTGCACTTTTAGTGTCTGGGTCCTCCTACCTGGCACACTTGCAGTCACATTCTCCTATCACTGAACTCTGACCAAATCAGATGTCCCAAGCCAAAAGGGTTTGATTACCTCCTGATACAAATAATCCAGAGAACTTTCCCTTCTCCTGGTACATTGCAGAACTGTTCAAACTTCAAACATTTACTGCACGTGTGTTTACTCTGGAACAAGTTGGCTCCAGGAACTCCCAAGGCTGAATTGTGACACATCACCTGTCTTGCCAGCCTTAGTGTGTCTTAATTGATTATTTGGTTTTATTATTCACTGATTCTGTTGTTTTTTTAAAACATTTTGTAACATTGGCCACCAATGTTGTAATATATTAAAGTATAAGAACACATAAGACCTTTACCAATTACCAAAGCCTCATTCAACAGCTAACTCCTTTCTCTGCAGTAGAGCTAGGACCAATTCCAATTAGCTTCAATGAAACACAATTAACCCAAAAGTAAACATGCTGGCAGAGGCAAAGCCACTATAACACCAATAGAAGTTTGGCATATATTAATCAGCTCAAGGGTGACAGGGTCATGATAAATGTATACAAAAGATTAGACCTCCTCTTTTATTTTACCTTTAAAATCAGTTGGCAAAGTTATCCTGCTACCTGTCCCTTGTTACCACAGTAAGGCCTGAGCTGTTTTGAAGCCTGAACCCGCATTGTTTGCTGTTGATAAATGTGAGTTCAAAATCAGTGTTCCTTAGCAACTCATCAATGGGAAGGATGACCTGTGCATTCCTTCAGTTATATGTCTATCAGCAAGATTCTACTATAGTGCAAACTATGGACAAGCAGGGTAACACTAGCACAGCAACTTCCTTTTTGGTCCATTTAATTATGCTTGTATTAGGAAGTTGCTGTATTCTCTATTCCACATTAACAATGAGCATTAATAGTCTAGAAAGCAGCCCTGGCATCAACTCTGTATTCCACACTGGCTGATGCCATGATCTGCCAATTCTGCATACTTCTGGATGTTGCTCACTGTGTCTACAATAACGCTCTGACTCAATCTGCTGACACTGTGAATTGCAGGTAATGGCGTAATGGAAATGTCGCTGAATTAGTGATCCTGAGACCCAGTGTAACGCTTTTTAGAGATGTGTTCACATTCCATTACGGTGATGAGTGGAGTTTAAAGTTAATCAATAAATCTGTAATATAAAGCTAGTAATGATAATGATCAAACACAAACGCATCTGCTTCACTAATGCCATGAAGAAACTGAATTTGCTATCCTTACCCAATCTGGTCCACATATGACCCCAGACCTAACAGCAAGGTCTAACAAGCTGCTCAGTTCAAGAGCCATTATGGATGGGCCATGAATGTTTGCCTTGCTACTTATGTCCATGGAAGAAATTGAAAAATTCTTAATCCAAAATCTGCACCACTTAAAAGATAGTTGACAAACCAATTGATAAATAAGAGGCCAATAGATACTTGGGAGAAATCCTAAACAATGATTAAATTGACAGGTTCAAATAGTTCAGATATAGAAGAATTAAAATAATTAAATAGTATTTTTAGGCCAACATACAAGATCTCCACCAAGCAAATGTCAAAAAAAAATTCCATTGGTTGATGACCATCACTGTTGCTTAGCCTGCTCATGGATAACCCAAAGGTCCTGCTGTACATAATAGAAATGAATCTCTGCTCAGAAACTTTGTGATTAGCTAACAGCAAATTGCTTTTTCTTGAAACTGGCTGCAAAATTCTGATCAATGTGTTACATTTTCAAGCCATAATATTTGATTTGTGCTATTAAATTATGCAAAGTTTCAATCCATTTTGGGCACCACAAGTGCTCTTGGAGATTCAAAATGGGACAGTACATTTTTGTATGTGAGCTGTCTCTGCTTCACTATGCATGTATTCATTGATATTTGCCACCAACTGCAGCCATAGCACAACCACATATCAAAGCAAGGAGACCTTTGTCAATGACCATAGTCATGATCTTCTATACATTGACTCCCTTCCAGATTGGAAATGGAATATTTGCAACATTTCATTTTTTGCTATTATCAGGTATGTTAGAGAGACCACTGCAGCTCCTCATTCAAAGAAAGCTAACTAATCTTCATTGTCTGTTGCCAGGTTACCATTGCCTGCACACACATCACACAGGTGCGGCGTGTCAACTCTGAGATCAACCGAAATTGAAAAGGATTCCAGTCGCTCAATATCCAGCTGATGTGCGACTGTTTGTAAAGAATCTTGCTCGATGTAGTGTCAACAGTCATGATGATTTCAGCTACAGCAGTTGAACCATCTACATTTGATGCAGCACACAAAATCAAAGGATGGATGCTTAGTAACAAAGGTTATCCAATGTCAAAATGGGTATTGATCACAGTGGGTAAGTTTTGTACATGTGTGCTGTATACGTACAATGAAAGTCATGATGCCACACAAAATATGATCGAGAAGACCATTTGCAATGCTGAAACAACACTTCCATTGCCTAGATTGGTATACAGTACCTGGTTAAGTGAATGTTACGATTTGTGCTGGTCTGCTCCACGCTACACAAAATTGCCATCATATAGCTATGATAGTATGAGGCAAGAGATCTAAGGAGCAGGAAGAGGAAAAGGAAGAAGAGTAAAGGAGATTCAATATGGACAACAACTTTGTGTCTGTGATTGGATGATTTGGCTGTGACATCAGTAACTGTAACTACTATTTGCCATTGATCAATAGCCCCTTCTGTTACAGATAATCACAGTGTCTCCTTGACAATCAAGCTAAAATAAGGAAGAATGCAAACATTCCAAAGCAAAATTAGCAGTCAAATATGCATGTTGAATATAAAAGGGCAAGTGTGCCCTTGTGCATTCTGGAACTGCCTGTCTCCTAATTATCCCACAGAGAATTGCACAAAGAGTTACATCCATGCTACTTAAAGGCTGCTTTGATTGGAAGAGAATTTATATGGCCGCCTAGGGTAAACTTGAAAAACTCCAAATCTGGAAGACCTGCCTGCAAACTGCACCATCTCAGTTTGGGCTGAAGTCTGGACTGTGTAGCTGATAAGCAGCTACTCATTAGAACAGTTAGTATTGGCTGAACATTACAGTCATGGTATTAAGCAGGCAGTTGAAATATTGAAGGTGAGAAGGGTAATTGCACATCACAACCCTCACACTCATTTTCAGGAGACTGTCCAGTTTAATCTTTATCTTTCTGACAGTGATGATTAAATTTCAAATACGTACCAGCAAAAGTATATTTCAATAAAATATTTCATTTACTTATTCAAATTAATGCAGATAATCTAGTAAAACGGATATTCAACAAAATATCACACCAGCCTAGTCTTGTCTTTACTGAAAGATTCTTTTTGAATCAGAAGATGCTGAAGAGATTACAAGCAAAGTTTATTTTCCCCCAAATTATCCTGACTGTAATTTTGTTACATGTCATTGGCTTTGACAGTAATATTATATTTGCCTGGAGCGAAGTCAAAGTAGTCGCTGATATCAGTTCCGCTCATATTTCAAAAGTCATTACGCAACCTTTCTCACATTACCGGAACTAAAGAGTGACCTCCATTTGACACCTTGAGTTCATCTTGCAAATTTTCCCTTTCATCCGCACTGCATCACACACCATTCTGCAATGTGGGGATGGACATTTCGCCCGCTGCCAATCGTGTTCTTACATCAGTCAAAAGGAGTTCACACAAGTGCAACGTGGATTGGTTTACCCTCTCATTTTCCTCCTAACTCACTAGAAAACCTGTTTGTATCTGCTCTCTTCAGATGTCCTCTCTGACTGAGGCTGAAATCTCTTTAGAAGGGTAACAAAGAAAGGACCCCAGAGGTATCATACTGCGGTGCAGCAGTCAAGCATTCTAATACACTGCACAGCTAGAATGCCTACTTGTCAAATTCGCTTCACAAAATGCAGGGTTGCCAGATAAACAAGGCAAGGTCATTGAAATACCAGTGATGAAGTGATTTGATTTCTGTAAAATAGGTGTGTCTTTCAGTAATATCATCACAAATGGAAAGGGGTTCAATCTACAATCAGTGTCACTCAGAACCTGACTTCATTACAGCCTTGGCTCAAACATACAGCTGAATTCCAGGAGTGAGGTGCAAGTGATTTCCCTTGCTATAAAGGGCACATTTGACCAAGTGTAGCATCAAGGAGCCTAGGCAAAACTGGAGTCAGTGAGAATCAGTAGGAAAACAGTTCACTGATTAGAGTCATATCTGGCACAAAAGATGTGATTGTTGGAGTCATCTGTGCTCTAGGACATCTCTGCAGGAGTCCCTCAGGATAGTGTCCTAGGTATAATCAACTTTAGCTACTTCATCAGTAACCTTCCCGTCATCATAAGGTCAAAAGCAGGGATGATCGCTGAGGATTGCACAATGTTCAGCACCATTTGCAACTTTCCAGTTACTGAAGTAGTCCATGTCCAAATGCAACAAGACCTGGACACTATCCAGGCTTGAGCTGACAAGTGTTAAGTAACATTCATGTGGAAGGCAATGATGGTCTCCCATAAAACAGAATCTAACCATTGCTCTTTTATATACAATGGAATTATCATCTCTGAATTCCCACACTATCAACATCACAAGTACATCTTTCCATGCCCGACTAACCTATGATTCTGTAGTGACATTGAACTGAATTTGATGCTCTCCCACTGGTGGGTTCAAGGTTGGCATGTGGGGCATTGGCATGTTTAATGTGGCTGGTGGCCTGCCTGCTTCATCACAATTTTACCAGAGGTGGAGGTGGTGTTGAACAGTTACCTACGAGTGGGGTCAGTGAGATTGAAGTGAGAGTGAGAGTGTCCATGCCAGCAACCAGAATAGCAGGGTTTCCCTGCCTGGGCTAGAGATGGAGAGGGGTACCTTGTGTAATTAATCCTCTGGTCCATGTAATGACTTCATCCCCAAAATATGACATCCCCTTCCAGTGTTCCTACACCTCCTGGACTTGTCAAATCCTAGACCCCATTTGCTCTCCTGACCCCCAAACTCTTCTGAAGGTCTAATCCATGGCTGAACATGGTCTCAAGGTCAAACTGCAGCATTACCAGTGACTACAGTGGCCCTGCAGGTGATAGCTACTGGCCTCTGATTGGCCAACAGCATTCTGAGGTGGGACTTCCAATAACCAAAGGAAGGAAATCCTGTCTCTAACCTATGCTAAATTATCACAGGGTAACTGTTTTCCCCTCAGTGGCCTTCTCCCCAGTGCATGATTTTCAGCTGTGGATATGGGACCACCGAGCCTTGTGTAATTTAGCCCGATGTAATTATCAGGTTGCTGTAAAAGCCTGCCTTATTTACTCACATCCTTTAGGGAAGGAAATCTGTCCTCCTTCCCTTGTCTGATCTATAGCAATGTGGTTGACTCCTAACTGGTCTCAGTTCTATTCAAGTAGGAGACTTAAAGTCAATTAGAAGTAGGAAATAAAGGCTGTATCAAATTATTGTGATTAATAACTGCTGTGAATGAATAAAACTATTTAATGAATGATAGAAATATCTGGTGACTGAAATGTAATTTATTTTGAAAGCTTGCACATCAAGTTGCAAATGTTTTACCTGAAAAACTACAGATCCCATTATTCTGTGTCGCCTGTAGTCATCTGTGCATACTGACTGTTCCACCTGTGCAGGTTAAATATAAGACGATAGGTAATGGTGGAACTTGTGACCTATGTCACTGTGCATGGGGGTAAGGTTTCATTTGCCCTGCTAATATCCTTGACAGCTGGACATTATTTTCATTTTATCTAGCAGCCAGGCAAGATGATCTGACAGTTGGCTGCTGTGCTGATGCCTTGAGAGTTGCAGAGGTGATTGAGAGTATGCTTTGGGCCTAAAGCCAAAAGGCTGAGGTTGTTATTGCACACTCAAGGTTACTTTTCTAATCCTCCACTAAAATTTTAAGAATTATGGCCAGACAAATTCAGTCAATATTTCATTATGCCTTACCCTTTGGCTACTTTCAATAACCAGTATTTCAATAGCTTGGCCTTAGTTCAATAAGCACCTCAAAAGCAGTCTTTATTTCTGACACCCAAGGTCAAGGGTCATTCATTCTGGCAGCACTCAACAAAGTGATAATTCACAGGTCGTCAGACTCCATAATATAGTGCTCCTGAAATGTATACGTCAGGAATATATCAGTTCACTGCAGTGAATTGTCAATGAACAGTGAAAAATACATGGTGTTGTGACACTACAACCAAAATAATTAAGATTATTAGGCAATGGCAATCACAACTTAAATCATTGCATCATTAAAATATTGTAAAAATGAACACCCATCTGCCTTTCTATCTCTGATGATGCCAGCCAAAACATAATCAATCTATTTATCTACCTTTCTCGTGCTAAGGTGGCAGGGGACTTTGTAGTAGTGTTTCCGGCACATTCCTGTGCTGACTGAGTTTAGTTAACTTGAAATTAGGTTTGGAAAAGTCACTCGTTTCAAAGCACTGAGACCTATTAAATGGTGGTTCCAAAATGATGGCATAATTATAACAAGCATTTAATTTTAATATTTAGTACTTTTATTCCATTTCACAAAGCGTCATTGCCATCAGCACATTGATGGCCTCAGAATTGTTAACGTAAATAATGCCTTATACTTTGATATACTTTGAAATAATGCTTTGACAAGCTTCCTCAAGGGAGACTGGTTAGCAAGATTAGATCTCATGGAATAGGGAGAACTAGCCATTTGGTTACAGAACTGGCTCAAAGGTAGAACAAAGTAAAAAAATCACACAACACCAGGTTATAGTCCAACACATTTATTTGAAAGCACTAGCTTTTGGAGTGCAGCTCTTTCATAAGGTGGATGTGGAATGTATTCCACAACCACAGGATGAAGGAGCTGCGCTCCAAAAGCTAGTGCTTCCAAATAAATGTGTTGGATTATAACCTGGTGTTGTGTGATTCTTTTACTTTGTCCAGTCCAGTCAAATTACATCTCATCCACATCGAAGGTAGAAGACAGAGGGTGGAGAGTTTCTTCAAGTCTGGAGGCCTGTGACTAATGGTGTGTCATAAGGATTGGTGCTGGCTCCGTTACTTTTCACCATTTATATAAATTATTTGGATGTGAACATGGGAGGTATAGTTAGTAAGTTTGCAGATGACATCAAAATTGGAGGTGTAGTGGACAATGAAGAAAGTTACCTCAGAGTACAATGGGATCTTGATCAGATGAGCTAATGGGTTGAGAAGTGGCAGATGGAGTTTGATTCAGATAAATGTGAGGTGCTGCATTTTGGAAAGGCAAATCAGAGCAGGACCTATACACTTAATGGTAAGGTCCTAGGGAGTGTTGCTGAACAAAGAGATCTTGGAGTGCAGGTTCATTGGTCCTTGAAAGTAGAGTCGCAGGTAAATAGGATAGTGAAGAAGGTGTTTGGTATGCTTTCCTTTATTGGTCAGAGCATTGAGTGTAGGATTTGGGAGGTCATGTTGCAGCTATACAGGACATTGGTTAAGCCACTTTTAGAAAATTGCATGCAGTTCTGGTCTCCTTCCTATCGGAAGGATGTTGTGAAACTTGAAAGGGTTCAGCAAAGATTTACAAGGTTGTTGCCAGGGTTGGAGTATTTGAGCTATAGGGAGAGGCTGTACAGACTGGGGTTATTTTCCCTGGAGCGTCAGATGCTGAGGGGTGACCTTGTAGAGGTTTATAAAATCATGAGGGGCATAAATAGGAAAAATAGACAGGTCTTTTGCCTGGGATGTGGGAGTCCAGATCTAGTGGGCATAGGTTTAGGGTAAGAGGGGAAAGATATAAAAGGGGCCAAATGGGCAACCTTTTCACACAGAGGGTGGTATGTGCATGGAATGAGCTGCCAGAGGAAGTGGTGGAGGCTGGTACAATTACAACCTAAAAGGCATCTGGATGGGTATATGAATAAGAAGGGTTTAGAAGGATATGTATCAAGTGCTGGAAGGTGGGACTAGATTGGATTGGGATATCTGGTTGGCATGGACAAGTTGGACTGGAGAGTCTGTTTCCGTGCTGTACATCTCTATGACTCTATGACTCTAAGAGATTCTATCTGGTAAAGCTGATCAATACTTGCTCTGGAAGATAATTGCCTGCATGCCTCACTGATATCATTAGACCAATGAGACTACTTTAACTGTCCACCCAGTATGCCACGTAACCATGGTAAAAAGGATGATGCCATTTTCACTGTGGCATCATTAATACTAATTTTTCAGTGCCAACAGCTTTCAATGATTTGGATATTGCTGTTTCCAACACAAGAATTTCAATTAGATATCCACTCAGAACTGTAAACATTTCGTTAAAGGAAGACATAGAGTCATAGAGATGTACAGAATTGAAAGAGACCTTTCGGTCCAACTCATCCATGTCAAACAGATATCCTAAATTAGTCTAGTCCCATTTGCCAGCATTTGGCACAGATTCCTGTAAACCCTCCCATTCATATACGCATCCAGTTGCCTTTTAAATGTTGCAATTGTACCAGACTCCACCACTTCTTCTGGTAGCTTGTTCCACACACGGACCACCCTCTGCCTAAAAAATTGCCCCTTAGAACTCTTTTAAGTCTTTCCCCTCTCACCCTAAACCTATGCCCTCTAGTTTTGGACTCACCCACCCCAGGACTAGACCTTGGCTATTTACCCTATCCATGCCCCTCATGATTTTATAAATCTTTATACAGTCACCCCTCAGCCTCTGATGCTCTAGGTAAAATAGCCCCAACCTAATCGGCTTCTCCCGATAGCTCAAACCCTCAGATAGAGTCATAGGTATACAGCATGGAAATAGTCCAACTTGTCTATGCTGACCAGACATCCTAAATAAATCTAATCCTATTTACTAGTCCCATTAACCATTCTTATTCAAATACACATTTAGATGCCTTTTAAATGTTGTATTGTACTAGCCTCAATCATTTCCTCTGGCATTTCCTCATTCCATACTCACATCACCCTCTGCATGAAAAAGTCTCCTTTTAGATCCCTTTTAAATCTTTCCCCTCTCACCTTAAACCTATGCCCTCTGGTTTTGGACTCCCCCATCCCAAGGAAAAGATCTTGTCTGTTTACCCTATCCATGCCCCTCAGGAATTTATGAACATTTATCAGGTCACCCCTCAGCTTCCGACATTCCAGGGATAACAGCCCCAGCCTATTCAGCCTCTCCCTATAGCCAAATCCTCCAACCCTGGCAGCATGCTTGTATATTTCTTCTGAACCCTTTCAGGTTTCACAACATCCTTCCTATAGCAGGGAGACAAGAATTACATGCAGTATTTCAAAAGTGGCCTAACCAATGTCCTGTGCAGCCGCAACATGACCTCCCAACTCCTGTACTCAATGCTCTGTACCAATAAAGGCAAGTATACCAAACGCCTTCTTCACTATCCTATTTACTTGCAACTCCACTTTCAAGGAACTATGAACCTGCACTCCAAGGTCTCTTTGTTCAGCAACATTCCCCAGGACCCGACCATTAAGTGTATAAGTCCTGTCCTGATTTGCCTTTCCAAAATGCAGCACCTCTAAATTAAATCCCACCTGCCACTCCTCGGTCCATTGGGCCATCTGATCAAGATCCCATTGCACTCTGAGGTAACCTTCTTCACTGTCCATTACACCTCCAATTTCGGTGTCATCTGAAAACTTAGTATCCGTACCTCTTATGTTCACATCCAAATAATTTATATAAATAATGAAAAACAGTGGACCCAGCACCTATCCTTGTGGTCACAGGCCTTGTGTCTGAAAAGCACCACCATCTGTAAGGACACCTTTGAGCCAGTTCTGTCTCAAAGTAGTTAGTTCTCTCTCTATTCTGTGTGATCTAACCTTGCTAACCTACCATGAGAAACCTTGTCAAATGCTTTACTGAAGTCCATATATATAAGGTCACCCCTCAGCCTCCGACACTCCAGGGAAAACAGCCCCAGCCTATTCAGCCTCTCCCTATAGCTAAATCCTCCAACTCTGGCAACATCCTTGTATATCTCTTCTGAATCCTTCCAAATTTCATAACATCCTTCCTATAGCAGGGACAAGAATTACATGCAGTCCACCACTCTGTACTCATCAATCCTCACTATTACTTCTTCAAAAAACTCAATCAAGTTGGTAAGACATGATTTCCCATGCACAAAGCCATGTTGACTATCCTTAATCAGTCCTTGCTTTCCAAATACATGTAAATCCTGTCCATCAGGATTCCCTCCAACAAATTGCCCACCACCGATGTCAGACTCACTGGTCTATAGCTCCCTGGTGTTTCCCTACTACGTTTCTTAAATAGTGGCACCATGTTAACCAACTTGCAATCTTTTGGCACCTCACTTGTGGTTATCAGTGATTTCAATATCTCAGCAAGGGGCCCATCAATCACTTCCCTAGCTTCTAAACAGAATTTTAGGTACACCTGATCAGGTCCCAGCGATTTATCCACCTTTATACATTTTAAGACATTCAGCACCTACTCCCTCTGTAATTTGGACATTTTTCAAGGTATCACTATTTATTTCCCTACGATCTCTACCTTCCATGTCTTCCACAGTAAACACTGATGCAAATATTTGTTTTGTACCTCCCTCATCTCCTGCAGGTCCACTCATAGACAGCCTTGTTGATCTTTAAGAGGCCTTATTCTCTCCCTTGTTACCTGTTTGTCTTTAATGTATTTGTAGAATCCCTTTGAATTCTCTGTGACCATATTTGCCAAAGCTATCTCATGTCCCCTTTTTGCCCTCCTGATTTCCCTCTTAAATGCACTCCTATTGCTTTTCTGCTCTTCTGGGGACTCACTTGATCTCTGCTATCTATACCTGACATATACTTTCTTTCATTCTAGACCAAAACCTCAATTTCTCTAGTCATCCAACATTCCTTACACCTTCCAGCCTTGCCCTTCACCCTAACAGGAAAATACTGTCTCTGGACTCTTGTTATTTTTGGAGGCTTTCCATTTTCCAGCCTTCCTTTACCTGTGAATATCCACCTCTAATCAACTTTGGAAAGTTCTTGCCTAGTACCATCAAAGTTGGCCTTTGTCCAATTTATAACTTTAACTTTTAGATCCGGTCTATCCTTTTCCATTACTATTTTAAAACTAATAGAATTATGGTCACGGGTCCCAAAGTGCTCCCTCACTGACACCTCAGTCACCTGCCCTGCCTTATTTCCCAAAAGTCAAGTTTTGCACCTTCTCCAGTAGGTACATCCACATACTGAATCAGAAAATTTTATTGTACATATGAAACAAATTCCTCTCCATCCAAGCCTTAACACTATGGCAGTCCCAGTCAATGTATGGAAAGTTAAAATCACCTACCATAACCACCCTATTATTCTTACAGAAAACTGAGACCTCCTTACAAATTTGTTTCTCAATTTCCCAAGTGAATATTGGGGGGTCTATAATACATTCCTAGTAAGGTGATCACCTTGTTCTTATTTCTCAGTTCCACCCTAATAACTTCCCTGGACATATTCCCAGGAATATCCTCTATAAATATAGCCATAATTACATGAAACTTTGTCTTATAATTACTAGATTCAGCATGTAGTCATCATTTTTTCAATTATGGTATCCACAATCTTGATGTTGCTACTAGCACTATCCATTTTAGTGATGCCATATGGACAAACAGCTGAGGATCTCAGAGGAGTGAGACACAACCTCCAGTTCTTCCACATAGACTCTGTAACAATGACGATCATATCCATGTAACCATAATTTGTTGCTTCTTCTTGAGCAGAGCAAGCATCTATTTTAGTTTGACCAGTAAGTGTTCTTCCCCTACCACACTGTAGATTGCTAAACTTAAAGAGGATAGCGACAACAAAGCTACAACCTGGCTGCAGACATGGTTTAGCTGCAGATACAATACTTTATGATTTTAACAGAGGCCTCAGTTATTTTAGGTTAAAGAGGAGAATTTAATTTGTGTTAAACTTTTATGCGGTAATATCTCCAATGGGGTTTCCCAAGCTTATGTCAGACTCTCCTCAGATTAAACAAACAAAATAAACTACAGTTATCCATAATCAATGAAAGTTTTCATTTATGCATAATGTCTTATGGAAGCAAATTTTAACTGGAAGAAGCATATGGGGGTCAGACAGAGGTTAAAATCTGAGATGTTCAATTTCCAAACGATGTATACTCATTTCTGGCTTGAAAATTAACCAGGAAGTGAGTGGTGACTGACCCACTCCCGGGAAGTGGATTGGAACATTAAATATAACAACAAGAGAATGAGCATAAGCTATTTAGATTTTCAACTTTAATTACCAATTAGATTTCCTGAACCTTCAGGGAATCTAGCAGCTTCATTAAAGTGAGGACTTGGCCAGTTCAGAAGATTAAGTACATTCACATTTAATTGATCTAGATGCATGGTGGAGGAGCTTAAATTATTGGTCAGCCTCACCAAACCTCCTCTCAAGGGCTCCAATCCCATAAGTAGACATCCAACATTCCACTCCAAGGTGCCTGACTCTCTTCAAGTCCTCTGACCTACTGATTACCATGTATGTTTTATGACTAGCATGGATGCAGTGGGCCAAAGGGCCTCTTTCCAGGCTGTAAAACTATAATTCTTGATATGACTCTGATAACAAACCTGCCTGACCATCCCTCTCCCACCCATGTACTTTGGCCACCCACCCCTTCAATCAAACCCAGTCTCATTGTTCTTTTCTCAGACCTGATCATCAGGCCTCCCTTTCCTGATCGACACTTCATTCGAGCCCTTTCTGCTTGGCCCCACTCCTTCCCACCCTGCCCATCCTGAATCCACCCTAATTGCTGAGTGTAGTAATGATTGCTCTGGCTTTCATTGTTGCTCACTGGAAACCCAGTTTATCAGTTCGGCTGGCCTTTTAATGGGAAACCAATCAGTGATCATCAAGGGAATCAAGGATTACAGGGGTGCAAACAGAAAAGTGGAGTGAATACCAAAGGCAGATCTTATGAATAGGGCTCAAGGGGTCAAATCACTTGCTGTTGCTCCTAACTCCTGTGATCTTGTGTGTTATTTTGATGTCCCTGACACATTTTGGAGTTCAAATATCTGAGTCTGCTGGAGAATCGCAAATTGCAACTTTCTTCCTGCTTTCTGAAGTTAAGGTCAAGTAAAAATTCCCTTTATCATGGTTAGTAAATAATGAATATGTCCACTGCACACATCTGCTGCCATCTTGTGGCTAAATAGCATTATTACATAGAATGCTTCTTTACTGTGTAGAACTATGGTTTCCATTGTCATCTGATAAATAATACTTCTTCAACTACTTATTACGCATTTATTATCTTACAGTACTCTCTAACTGCACTCTATACCTGATGCATTAAAAGGTTTTAAAATTAAAATCCGTCAGAATTTTGTACGGCCACAAATGTAACTGATCCCAAAGCTTGCCTAGAAGTACAGACAATGTAGTCTATTTTCTTTTCATGTATCATCTATTAATATATGATCTATGCAAGCACCATTAAATCACCTTGAGCATACTGTAAGAATGCACTTTCAGACATATTTTTAATACAACATATCGAGTTTCTTAAGCCAAATGAACTGACATTAGGTCAGCATCTGAATCTATGATCTAGAAGATTTGATGTAAGTAGAAAGTACTGAGTCAATTCTGGTAATTAACAGATAATATTTCTTTAAGATCACACAGATGTTTAATATAATTGTGGATGTATGTACAAGATCACAGTGAAAGCTGATAAAACCATGACTGCACTCTAACATCAGTGTTATCTGATTGGAGCATTTGCTTAGCTCAGCAAGCTAGATAATTAGTATGTGGTACAGAATAGTGCCAACAGTGTGGCTTTAATCTTTGTACCAGCTGAACTAGTTCACCTGATTAATTCGTCATAGAGTAATTTCAATCAAGAAGGAAACTATCACCCCTTTGTATCTATGCCCTCTCTCTGTAGAGATAGCCAGTCTGACTCATTCCCCTGCCTTTTTCTCACAGCTCTGCAAGTTTATTTCCCTCAGGTGACTATCCAATTTCCTTTTGAAATCATTCACCACCCTAACTCTGTCTACAATCATAGGCTGAAATTTTAGGTTCTTACCACTCACTATGTAAAGAAGGTTCTTCCTCACATTCCCACTCAATCTCTTGCCCAAAACATTAGTCCTATTTTGCTGACCTCTTGTATGATCAGCAATTCATTGATTAGGACCTATACTTTTTATTATCTTGTACACCTCTACCGAATCTCACCTCAAGCTTTGTTGTTTCAAAGCAACCTCACCTTCTTCAGTCTATCCTTGTAGCTACAATACTTCATTGATATAATCATTCAGATTTGTGTGCTCTGTACTTTCTCAAGGACCCCTCATATCCTTCCTAAAATGTGGTGATGAGAACTGGATACAATATTCTACTAATGGCTGAACTAACTATTAATGCTTAGCATAACCAGCCTGGTTTTAACTCGATACCTCTATATATACACCCAAAGATCCCCTTTGCTTTTGTACCTGATCTCTCAATATTTCCTACCATCTTCAAAGAGCAGAAGGAGCCCTCTATCCCTACACATTCTTCAAATCTGTGTCATTGGACAGATTTAATGAGTATGATGGGGTTCACATCCATTGATTGAAAAACCTATAGGAACACGTCATTGTTTCTCTCCCACAGGCTCAATACATTTACCAGGTAACCATGTATTTATTTGGTCAACTGGACACTGCTAGTACTACACTCAGGCCTGTAGGAGGTGTCAGCAATAGATCTCAGTGCAAAGGTAAGAGTGGTAAGGATAGGAGTTATGGATGAGGTCACTGGTGAGAGGAGGAAGGATGGGACTGCAATGGCAGTGATGGGACATCCTGTGGGCCTCTGGATCTGGGAAGAGAATGGTTGTCAGTAAAGGAACCCCCAGTAGGCTGCAGAAATGTCCAACAATATTGTTGGACAGCCTTCCACCAACACATTGTAGAAGTTTAGTGGCAGCGGGACAAGGCCTATCATTGGCCTCCCGGCAGGAAGGGCACCCTTTAATGGCATCGTTTATATATTTCAAAATGTAATGGGCTAAAACCGGTCCTTAGAGAACTCTACTATCTACCATCCCTCCATCTGAAGAACAACCGTTTCACACAATTCACCTTTTTCTATTTTTAGTATTTTATCCAAACTGTCACTAACCCTGTTATTGCCTGAGTTTCAATTTTCTTAACTAGTTCTTTAGGCAGTACTCCTATCAAACGTTTCCTTAAAATTCATACGGACAACATCAATTACATTCCATTCATCTATCACCTGTTATTTTAGCAAAATATGTAATTAGATTACTCAAGTAAGAACTGTCTTTTACAAATCCACACTGGCTCTCCTTAATTAATTGATGCCTGTTGAATTTTTACCTATATTATTGTTCTATAAACTTACTCACTATTGATGTCAGTCTGACCAGTTATGAGAAATATCCTTACATGCTTTCTTGATGAAGAATCATCAGGCGCTTTCTCAGTGTCTGGGGAAGATTACACGATTATGGCAAGCCCTTCCACTAAATCCATCTCCATTTCCTTGAACAAAATCTAATGCAGCCTGGCTAGACAGGGTGACCTATCCTCTCTAAACAGCCAGCCTTTCCAGAACATCCTGTATATCAGTTTTATCCCATCCATTTCCTCACCCATTTCCACTTCTACCAATACTTTGTCAGCTCTCACATTTTTAGTACTCACTAAAAATTTGCATTTCACCCTGAAACATATATTACTTTCTTTGTCTGGATTATGACCTATGCTATCTCTTTTTACCCACTTATTATTGACATAATAGTAGAAGAATCTTGGGACCCCTTTTATGTTAACTACCATTCCATTTTCATGTGATCTTTTCGACAGCCTTATTTTCCACCCCATTTCTTTTCTCATGTATTTTGTCTGGGTCTCGTTTGAAGAAATTTTTTGAGATCAACTGTATACCCTTTTTTATGATTCATTATCAAATGAAAGATCACACTAGGAGGTGATATAACTGTCTGTGGGTGTAGTGTAAAGTCACACTGATACCTGATATGATTGGATGTGCGCTGTAAGATGATATCTGATAAACAAATATACTGAAAGTTCACATAAAGTCCTACTGACAGCTGACTTAGTAAAGATCAACCTGAATTTTTTTAATCTTCTTCTAAAAACTTACAGCCCTGTTCTCTCATCATCTCTACCTCTCTGCTCCAAAACTTATAGTTGCAGTGTACCCTACTATTCATTAGACCATAAGATGTAGGAGCGGAATTAAGCCATTCAGTCCACTGAGTCTGTTCTGATATTCAATCATTGCTGATATATTTCTCAACCCCATTCTCTAGTCTCCTCCCCGTAGCCTTTGATCTCCTTATTAATCAAAAACATAATTATCTCTGTCTTAAATACATTCATTGACTTAGCCTCCACAGCCTTCTGCAACAATGATTTCCAGAGATTCACCATCCTCTGGTTGGAGAAATCTATCCTCATCTCAGTTCTAAAGGGTCATCCCTTCACTCTGAGGCTGTGCCCTCAAGTCCTAGACTCTCTTATTAGTGGAAACAACTTCTCCATATCCACTCTATCCAGGCCTCTCAGTATTCTGTAAGTTTCAATCAGATCACCTCTCATTTTAATGTTTCTGATGTTTTCCTTATACTACATCTTAGGTTTCCATAAACCATGAAATCACTTTTCTTAAATTTTATTTTCAGTGACATTTTCATTGTTATTCTTAAAGCATGTCCATATGCTACATATTTTTACATATGCACAATTCTTCAATTTTAAATGATATCTTGCCTATTTATCTATCACACCCTAAAATAATAAGTTATTTCCTTTTTAAAATGGTGTATACTCATCCTGAACCTTTGTAATATTTAACAATATCACATCCCATCATTGCTTTCTTCATGTCAATTTCTCCTGCCATCCCTCCTCAGGCAGTTTGCTTTTCAGCTTTTCAGAATCCATCCCAATCTAATCCTTATCCTGAAATTTTTTCCCCTTTCTACTTGGGTCATAAATTGTGTATTATTACCATTACTCCCAAGGTACTCACCTGCATTTAGCACACATATCAAATCTATTTTGTTGCTCAGAACAACATTATGTAATGCTTCCACCCTTATAGACCTACAATACGCTACTTGATGAAGGAATCATCTGTACATTTGCGAACTTAAATTCCCTTATCTCCATTTTCTTGTGTCTTTCCCATTTGATTGTGTCTTTCCCAATTTGTATGTGGATAATTAAAATCTCTCAGAACAATATTTTAATTGTTCCTACTCAATAATCCACTATGACTGCAGATTTCCTCTTTGATTTTTTTCTCACTATTTGGTGGTCAGTATCACTCTCCTGTATGTGCAGTAAGCCCTTATTTTATCTTTGAATATCAAGCATATGGTCTCTCTGTGTGCCCGTTTCAAATTGTACAACTTGCTGTTGGCTGATTCACAAAAAAACATCAAAGACTGGTTTTATTCCTCCCATTGCTGTGAAGGTCACTTTGGTGTTAAGCATAAATGCAACAGGCTCCTGACAGCTCCCAGGAGGGAATCATGGCCAGAAGAACCAATCACACCCTCGTTCTTCTTTTAAGCAAACAATTGACACCATGTTTGCTATGAGAAACACCTCTATTATGAGTGAACAGAAAGGAACATCAATGAAAGAGAGCACAGAAACTCTGCTGCCTGGCAGAATTCCCAATAGTCCTGGTGCATTACACATAGAGTCCTTTGTCTGTGTTCCACATGCCAACAGATACATAAACAGAGAGGGGATGTCACTTCATATTTATGCCGTTAGTTTCAAATCACAGAACTCTGAAAATTTGTTCTCTCTTCTTTCTCAGTATTAGTGCTGGAATGTTTCTGCTGGGACCTCTATCACTGAACCAGCCAGATTAACACCCGTGTCTCAGAGGTAACATTGTTTTGGGTTAAAATCCCAGTCCAAAAATTTGACAACACAATTTATATTAGTTCTTGTGTAATATTGAAGGAGTGCCACACTGTTGGAGGCCCCATCTTTCGAATTAAACTTTAAACTGAGATCCTGACTTCTCTGTCTGGTGAATATAAATGTTCTATGACAGTACTTGAAGAAGCAAAGAGTTCTCTCAGCAACAAGTTTAAAATTTATACCTCAAAAAACAGCACTAAATCATTGCCTGCTTATTATTCCATTGTTGTTTGTACAACATTGCTCAGTACAAATGAGATGCTTTGTTTCCTTGTGTTATTTGTTATAAAATATTTTTGAGCTAGATCAAAAGTTCTAAGGCAATTTTATTTTTAATCTATGCATCCATACCTTTCTGAGTGACCCTCTGATTAGCTTTGCATCCGAAGGTTATTGGTCTAAAACTAAGGCTGACATTTCAGTGTAATAATAGTGTAGTAATGAAAGTTGCTGCATTATCAGAATGCTGTCTTGCAGATAGGAAGATAAGCAATGTTCCTATCTATTTGTTCAGGTAGATAAAAATAATTGAAGAAAGGCATTGACACATTAAGAATTTGTGGCATGCATACTACTCTGCAATCTGAAATGACAGATCTCTCTACATGTACTGAATATGTTAGCAGAATCATGTTTATGTCACTTCCGTTTCACAAAACAGAAAATGCCAGAATGGGCCATCTTCCACGCAATGTATCGCAGTTGATATCAGGTGTGAGCATTACCACAATATGAAATTCCTATATTATCTGAGCTCTAAAAACGCCTGCGAGGACGTTTGCCACATCGGGCAATCAGCAGTTTTCTACAGGTTTTTAAGAAGCAAACTTTTAATTACTTTAAGGTATCTATCACCTGAACAGAGAATACTGTGTGAAAAGTGTAATATTTCTCCAAAAGCAATCAAAGCATGTGTACCAGATCTTTTCACATAAGCCCAATGAACTAAGTGAGAATAAAAGACTTGTAATCAATTAATGTTCAGGTGTTCCATGTATGGCAATACCAAATTAATTCAATGGCTGAAACAGCTCTTGTGGTGCACTAATAGTTTCCCTACCTCTAACTGAGAGGCCCAGGTTTGAGTCCCACCTGCTCCAGAGCTGTGTAAAAACATCTCCAAATAGGTTGATTAGAAAAATAGGTAAAGTAAAAAGAAAATTGGATTCAATGACTAAAAGGGCTCTGTGGTGCAGTGGCATGTTTCTCCTTCTGGACTAGGAGACCCACCTGCAACAGTGGTAGGTAAGAACATCTCTGAGCAGGTTGATTGGAAAATAGATATGATTCAAGACTATCATCCAAGGTGCTATTGAATGTCCTTCCCTGTGAAGTAGTCGCAATGCCACGTTTTGCTTTGAAAAAGAGCTCGAAGAATGATTTTGAGGAGACTGCGACTAACCTCAGATCCATGCCTACCATGCCAGTAAGAAGACTGCTAACTGCAGAGGAGCACCTCAAGCGACAAGTCTTGGCTTTTGTTTGCTATCCCTCAGCTATTTCCTCCAAATTCAAAAATGATCATCCAACTTTAAGACAATAGCAGAGTTTATACAGAATGGATTAGAATTGCATAGAACTTACAACACAGAAACAGACAATTTTACCCAGTTGGTCTGTTTCTATTGCTCTGGACAGGCTTTGTCCCACTATTTCAGCTAAGCTGAGCAGCATGTCCTATTGCCCAGATCTTCCAATCTTTGGACAGGTGTTATGACCGGTGATGCATATTGTCCTCAGAAATCTGGTGAACTGACTCTGTGGGCATTGCGCAGAAAGATTAAACAGCCTATTCTGCTGTTCCCTGGGACATTGAAAAAATGTCTCCGAATAAAAGTCAGAATCTTTAGACTGTTCAGACCGGCCAACCTGGTGTATACTCAGGAAATATTAAATGGACACATCCTAGGCTAACTCTTGGGTAATTATACAATGACTGCATCCACCCCACCACCCTTTGATGCTCACCGACCCAATCTGAACCTTGACCACTCAATTCACCCACTTGAGCCAGTTGCTACCTTACCCACTGATCAGTCTGCCATCCTTCTCACTTTCCAATCTACATATTTGCCACACTCACCTACCTCCTTCCCTACTTCCCTCACACCCCCTTACCCCTTTCCTTCACCCATTCTACCCTCAAATCCACTTATCCCATCTACACTACTCTCAAACATGTATACCTCACCCACCACACTGATTTATCTCATCCACCCTATTCACTTACAAACCTCTCTATTCACCCACGTACCCACTTACTCATAAAGTATTTCAGTCAGCCACATTCATTTACTAACGTAATTAAAAATTGTTTTAACGTCTGATATCTTTTACAATGTGTGTTTGAACACTTACCAGAATGTGGCAACTAGTGCTGTAAAACATGGCACAGCTTCTGTATGGATTCCCTTACCTGATGACCGATGTTTCCATTGCTACACTGCTAACTGACTTCCACAGGATACTCCATCCGAAGATCGGCCAGAAAAATTAGGAAAAGGTAAGTGTGTAATTTTCTTTTGTCTGATCAGTGTCAGAAAGAGAGTCTCTGACCCTGACTGGAAAATTTGAGCCATTTTCTCATTCTTCATCACTTGGCTTAGCTAGCCTCCCTTAGAATACCTCAATGCTGTGTACTTCAATTCTTTTTGGTAGCAAATTCCACATTCTTAACTATTGTCTTGGCAAAGAGGTTCCTCCTGAATTCTTTATTGGCTTCAGTCATGTTTATCTGATGTGCTTGAACTCTAGTTTTGGACATCTCCAGAATATAGTGCACTAGTTGATCTCCAACCTGTACAACACGTTAAACTTACATTTTCAATCATAATTTGGATATGAAAAATTCTGGTGTTCAACCCAAAGTAATTCAATAGCAGCAGAGCAACATGGAAAGGAGGAGGATGAACAGAAATAAATCTTCATTCATCTTGCCACCAGGGTGATAAGGAGCCTGATTGTCTTTCAAATGACCTTATCATTGTTTGTGTTTATTCTAGCAAGAACATTAATTTGCAGAGATTGTATAAAAACAGTAAGAATCTTTCCTCCTTGAGATCTCTTTTGACACGCTCTCTCTCTAGTTGTGTGACCTTACATCATTGTTACATCATGATCTCCTAGACGTATGCTGTTAACTCGTTACTCCACAGCTGCCACACATTTCATAGTT
Organism: Chiloscyllium plagiosum; assembly: GCF_004010195.1. Classification (NCBI taxonomy): domain Eukaryota; kingdom Metazoa; phylum Chordata; class Chondrichthyes; order Orectolobiformes; family Hemiscylliidae; genus Chiloscyllium; species Chiloscyllium plagiosum. The sequence goes on along the minus strand of NC_057718.1, from coordinate 31,047,813 downwards.
GCTGGTCAGGGCTGAATGGTGAAACCACATGAAACCCAAAAAGCTTTTGGAGCACCAATATTCATGCATATTGTTGCAGTGTATTTGTACCCCTGAATCCTCATGAGAACTGATTAACTCTGGTGGTGAAGGAATGCCTTCAAATGTTTCATAACTATTTATATAAATTACTACCGAGAAAGATGAAATAATGAAAGGCTCATAATTCATCTTGTAAAATTTATCACAAGTAGAGTTGCGGGTAGATGAGATAGTGAAGCTTTCCCTGGAGCAAAGGAGGGTGAGGGATGAGTTTATAGAGGTTTACAAAATCATGAGGGGCATGGATGGAATAAACAAAGTCTGTGGATGGAATAAACAAAGTTTGTTCCCTAGGGTGGGCAAGTCCAGAAGTAAAGGGCATAGGTTTAGGGCAAGCGGGGAAAGAGACCTAAGGGGCAGCTTTTTCACAGAGGGTAGTGTGTGTATGGAATGAGCTGCCAGAGGAAGTGGTAAAGGTTAGTACAATTGCAACATGTAAAAGACATCTGGATGGGTATATGAATAGGAAGGGTTTGGAGGGATATGGGCCGAGTGCTGGCAAGTGGGACTAGATTGGGTTAGGATATCTGGTCGACATGGATGAGTTGGACTGAAGGGTCTGTTTCCGTGCTGTATATCTAGATGACTCTATGACTCTAAACAGAATCAGAGCATCAAGAATTTCATGACACCAGATGCTTCTGGGATATCACACTGCCATTGAACAGTTACTGGTGCATACCAGTATAAACCAAGCATTGATTTCAAATGGAAGCTCATTTAACTCTATACTTGTGAGAAGCTGAATAAGACATAGAACATTCTGCAAGCAGTATGTGCTGATCTTAATAGAGTATCTCAAAACTTGCAAATTATGGTTACTGGGGTCCTCAAGAATGTGTGTATAACTGAGGAGTATGCTGACCATTCACCACAATTCAGATACTCACAAATTTCTACCTCATTTGCAGATATAGAAGACATTAATGTATAAATTTGATTGTTGACCTTTCTCTACACAATTTGAACTCACATCTTTGCCAGAGTATGACATTCAGCACCTTCCTCTGATGCTGCCCTGCAGAATTGTCCAGTGTCCAAGACATCAGTCGTTGCCCATGTTTTTACAAGAGGAGTTAACCTTTGTACTCAAATTGAAACCTCCCCTTTAAAGATCAGAAATATTAGAATTGTACTCCAATAAAATCTGCAAGCTGGCATATCTCCAACTCAACCATTAACATCAAGCCAAGGGATCAACCTTAGTTCAATGGAGAGTGCAGGAGATCACACCAGGAGCAGTACCAGACTTATCTTAAAATGTGGTATTAATCTGGCAAAGCTACCAAACAGGACTAGTTGCATGCCAAACTGCATAAACAGCAAGTGATTGATGGAGCTAAGTCTATTCTCAGTCATCAGTAAAGTGATGGAAGGTGTCAACAACAGTGCTGTTAAGCAGCACCTGCTCAGCTATAACCTGCTCAGTGATGCCCAGATTAGGGTCTGCCAGGGCCACTCAGTTCCTGACCTCATTATTGCCTTGGTTCAAACATGGCCAAAAGAGCTGAATTCCAGAGGTGAGGTGAGAGTGACAGTTCTTGACATCAAGGCCACATTCAACTGAGCGTGGCATCAAGGAGCCCTAGCAAACCTGGAATCAATGGGTATCAAGTGACAAACTCTCCACTGGTTGGGGTCATATCTGGCATATTGGAAGATGCTTGTGGTTGTTGGAGGTCAGTCATCTCAACTCCAGGACAACTCTGCAGGGTAGTGTCCTACTTCCAACCATGTTTCAGCTGCTTCATCAATAATCTTCCCTTCATCTTAAGGTCAGAATTGGGGATGTTCACTGATGGTGACACCATTCCTGGTTCCTCAGATGCTTTGCAAATGCAACAGCATCTGGATAATATCTAGACTTGGGCTGATAAGTGGAAAGTAACACTTGTGCCACAAAAATAATAAGCAATGACCATTTTCAATACAAGACATTCTAATCACTGCTGTTTGATATTAATGGTATTAACATCACTGAATCCTCCACTATCAACATCATTGTGGTTACCATCGACAGTGGTATAAGAGTAGGTCGGAGGCTAAGATTACTGTGGTGAGTGACTCACCTGATGACTTCCGAAAGCCTGTCCACCATCTATAAGGCACAGTGTGATGGAATGCTCCACACATGCCTGGATGGGTGGAGCTCCAACAACACTCAAGAAGCTTGACACCATCTCGGGTAAAGCAGCCCGCTCGATTGACACAATATCCACAAGCATCCATTTCCTCCACCACCAATTGCCGGAACACAGTGTATGCTATCCACAAGATGCACTGCAGAAATTCTTCAAAGCCACTTAGACAGCATCTTTCAAACCCAAAAACAACTTCCATCTAGAAGGACAAGGACAGGAGACACCTGGGAATACCACAACCTGAAAGTTCCCCCTCCAAGCCACTCAACATCCTGACTTGGAAATATATTGTCATTCCTTCAGTGTTGCTGGGTTAAAATCCTGGAATTCCATAACTAAGGACATTGTGGGTCAACATACACTTGTGAACTGTAGCACCTCAAGAAGGCAACGCACTATTACCCGCTGAGGGGCAATTCGGATTGGGCAATAAGTGCTGGACAGCCAACGATGCCCATATCTCATGAGTAAATAAAAAAAAGCTTGATAAAATGTCTCGGATTTATTCATCTTTTTGCATTTTTTTATGTCAGATAATCAGTAATTTGTTATCAATTTATGACTAGTATGGACTGAGTGCTGATTCAAGCTGCCATCTACTGCTGGCCCACAGACAATGCAATGTTGCATATGCACTATGAATATTCAGCTTTTCTCTTCTATCAGCAGTAACAATAATAGATTAGCCATTTCATTTTTTTTTTATTTGTTAACGGAATGCTTTTAAAAGGTACTAACTAAAGCATTTCATACGCACCAATTGTACTGCAAACCAAATTAGGCAAAATTCTACATACCAGTAACCTAAGAAATTTAAGGGAGGACCCTCCAAGGCAATTCAACCTTATTATTGCTATTTCTGCAAAAATTAGAGCCTAATACTATAACATCAGAGCCAAATAATATTGTGATTTTCGATGGATAAAGTATTTCTGGAATTCTCCTGTTTATACAGTGAAACCAATGGCTTTATTCCCAACTGCTATTATCTATATAAGAGGCTATGAAAACAGATGGAAATTTGGGGAAGGAGGGAAGTAGTAACAGCTTTTTTGCCTATACCTCTAATCTGGATTCTGCCTACAAAACCTGCACTTCCTGTTACAATTAATGTGTAGTAATTGCCATTGAAGTCAAATAATGTTTTTAAATGAAGAATATTGATTTCTGTGTTCAGAAACTGATCAATTATATTTTCACAAAGGATGTCTTTCAGCCTAGAAGTGACTGAAATGGATTTCAGGTGGATATGAGGCAAACAAAAGTTAATATAGCTGACCAGACTCATCTTCGTTCTCAATCGATTAGTGGTTCTCAAACTGGAATCTGCATTTTCTTAGGGGTCTGAAGAGCTTTTCCATAATTTCTATGAAATAATGTGAAATGAAAGCCAGGTAACATGAATGGTGCATGACCAGCACATGTGTATTGCAGAGTGGATTAGCTGTCTCAAAAAGGAGGGGAGCAGATACGCATAGACAAACTCTTCAGTGAGAACCACTCATGCCCATATCACTGATATCTGTGAGTTACTACCTGTTTCCTGAAAAATATTATTAAAATACACTTTACATGCATCAATTTCATTTATGAGTATAACATATTATCAGAACGTAGATGGAGGGTATTAGGCAATTACTACCCTCTTTGAAAAGGGGTCCTTCAACAAAAAATAGCTTGAGGACAACTGCAACAGTTTATTGCATGTATATGGGCCTCCAGAATAGCAAAATCTAATACTTGCTGCATATACAGTCAGAGAGTTCAGGCAAATATTATCCTCTTCTGAAATACGTCCATCTAATTTCAATGCATCATACAAATTGTGAATAATCTCCTAAGTGGTTGAGCTGTAACCTTTTCATCCATTCAGCCCATAAGAGCTTGTTCATTTCTAAATGCAAAATGTTGAAAGTTACAAGCTAATCTATTACATATAACTGATCATGCTGCTTAAGGGAAGTCACAATGACGTGATTGTTATGAAATAATCAACAGTGAATGAAGTAATAACTATTATTTCAGGTCTTCATAGTGACAAATATTAACATGTAGGGCATCATTTATTTTACAGAGATAATGCTTTGTAGTTAATTTCAGGCATATACATGTCACAATAATATGTCAGCCTGGTACAATTGTTGCTAGAAATGCGATGCAGGAACCATTACCCACCTAACTATGTTTTATGAATTACAATAGTAACTACTCTACATAGAAGTACATTACTGGCTGTAAAGTGCGTGAGGACACCCTAAGATTGTGAGAAATGTTTTGTAAGTACATGCATCGCTTTCTTCTTCAACAATTTTTTTGCTGATCATGGCGGACAGACAAGAAAATTACTGTGAAAATTCTCCTGCATCACATATTCATGGTACTATGATGTAATATGTAGATTAACTTAAAACAATAATACCTATTTATTATTTCACACTAATCAATGGCCTGTGAAAAAAATGGTAATTCCATCTTATTAACATGTGATAAAATAATATCATCAGGCTGATTTTCTTGTCGCTAATCCATTGAAAACAATTAATAAACGTTTCCTGGTCCTTTGCCACATACAGAAACACTTGCTCATTTTTTTGGGCCATGCACACAAGATGATATGCAGCGGTGATGTAAAGATACATTAATGATATTTTTTATTACTTTTATCAGTCTGATGTTCTTGCCCAATAAAAAATTAGGAGGTTTTTTTCGGAAACCTGGCAATGCTAGTGGTTAAAGTTACACTTTATAGATTAAAAACTACTGGTACAGTCTTGTGACATGCATCATTGTACAATACTTGTTAAATCCAGACAATTTCAAGTAAGTTCTTTGGGATACATTTGATATGATCTGAGCACTCCAGCTTCTCTGTTTCATTAAGTGCTGAATGACAACTTCACCCTTTCATTGTTGGGAACCATTCTCCATGAGCTCAGTTTCATCATTCCCTGTCCATTGTCTTTTCCATAATTTTGTTTTCTTGTTCTCTACATCATTAGTCATTTAAACATGAATCACACCTATTGTTGGATATCTTGCTTGCGTGGATACATTTCCATGTCTCCACTACTCTTTGCACCATCATGGTGGTAGATATGATTATAAATAAATTCTGTAATTTCGTAATTATAGAGATTACTATAACTATGAATTAATACTGTCTTATTAACCCTTTCCACTTAGTCACAAACATCTTTTGTACTATCCATAGGTGGCTTCATTTCACTCTCCACTATGAGAAACTCATTTCTGTTTGGACTTTGTCCATTGAGATAGCTGAGATAGTTCACAAATCTCCCCACAGCCATTGCATTAACACCCCAACACTTCCTCACCACTGCCAACTCCTAACAGTTGACTGCCTGAGGTCTAGTGGTAATCTGACAGGCAAAACTTGCTGCAATCAATATTATATAAAATAAACAAGACTAAAAACGTCCTAAGGTTGCAGGTTTGACTTTTCTAACTCTAGTTTAAGATTAGAACAGTGTGGAAACAGGCCCTTTGGCACAACAAGTCCACATCGACCCTCCGAAGAGCAACACACCCAGACCCATTCCCCTACATTTACCCCTGACTAATCCAATTGACCATGGCCAATTCACCTAACCTGCACATCTTTGGACTGTGGGAGGAAACCGGAGCACCCGGAGGAAACCCACGCAGACACAGGGAGAACGTGCAAACTCCACACAGACAGTTGCCCGATCTGAGAATTGAACCCAGGTCCTTGGTGCTGTGAGGCAGCAGTGCTAACCATTGAGCCACCGTGCCACCCATGGTTTATATGAACATATCCCTATAAGTGTCAGACTAAATGGTTCCTGTTAACTCATCTTCCATTTTTAAAGTATGGGTAGTATTCAAACATTGTTAGTCTAAGTGCAAATGTTTCCCCAACTTCTGAAGTTGTTTGTTGAAATAATAGTACAACAATTTGTAAAATATGCAAACAGAAGAATTCTAAAATTGAAGGACTTGTAAGTAAATTATTCAATTGATTATATTATTGCTAGCCTTATGCATCATCTCTCAGTAAACCTGTGCTACTACAGAAAGTAGAGATTTAACATGTTCATCTAATTTAAAATGAAGTGATTAATTTTCAGCAAGTGCAGCCAGAAAAGAAAAGAGCAGTCAAAGATATCCTGATAAATATATGTACATTAGAAGAATGGGCCTGGTGTGGATTATAAATATGTTTTGATGCCAGCTTAGATTAGATTGCGAGATTTGCAATCCAGCATCAGGAGCCTGATAACTGGATGAATTCTGGACTCTAAAGCCACGTCTGAAGTTGTGCTCTTCCTGAAGCATAACATTTGATTGTAAGTTGCCTCATTGGAGGGGGGTTTGATGCCAAAATACAGTTAGAGACATAGAGTCATAAAAATATACAGCACAGAAACAGACCCTTCAGTTCAACTTGTCTAAGCCGCCCAGATATTCTAACCTAATCTAATCCCATTTGCCAGCACTTGGCCCATATCACTTGAAACTCTTCCTATTCATATACCCATCCAGAAGCCTTTTAAATGTTGTAATTGTACCAGCTTCCACCACTTCCTCTGGCAGCTCATTCCATACAGACACACCACCCTCTGTGTGAAAACGTTGCCCCTTAGGTCGCTTTTATATCTTTCCCCTCTCAACCTGAACCTATGCCCTCTTGTTGTTGGCTGTCTCCAGGAGGCAGGAGATGCCTACCTGGCACCAATGGCAAACGCAGTTGGTAGTCATGTTGGGGCTGCCACTGTCTTGCTGGTTGGAGCAGACAGCTCCTGTAGTGAGCGGTGAGGTAGAATGCAGCAGATTACAAACTTTTATGACAAGGTAAGGACCAGTCTTTGTGCCACTGTGTGTTGGCTCCACCAAATTATTTCCAAGATAACTGAAAAGAAATTTACTTGGGCCCCACAATGAATTCAACAGCTTTAGAAACTGGACACTGATGTGCACAGTCATTTTGAGTTCATCAGAAAAAGCAATGAAAATTAAGAGAAATTGTAGCGCAGTAATCCAGAGGCCCAGGTGAATTGGGATATGGGTTCAAATGCCGCCATGGTAGGCAGTAGAATTTCAATTCCATTAATGAACATGTATACGAAGCTCACTAATGGTGATAATGACTGCCTGTTGTTAAAAAAAATCAGATTCACTAATGTCTTTGTTAAATCTGCTGTCATTACCCAGACCGTCCCACACATGACTCCAGTCCTGTAGTTCACTCTTAAATGCCTTCTGAAGCAGCCTAGCTTATCTACCTGTTCAACTGCAATTAATGATAGGCAACAATTGTGATATTAGCAGCATCAAAATCCTATGAAAGAATACAAATAAATGCATTGGATAATTAACAAACACAGAAACAAACACCTTAAGGAGCTATTTGTGGCGACTAGAGTCTTCCTTGTTTGCTGTCCCATTACCAACAAATACCACCCATCCCCCACCTTCCTCACCAAACATGTCATTCTCCCCTGGCCTTTGGAAATTCAAAACTCTCCTAGAGGTATTAGAATCCTAAGGCAACATCTGGAATTGTGATTTTTAAAGGCTGCCTACACTAGGTCCTGACCTGGTAGTCCTTTGAAAATTTTGGGTATGTCAGTTCAGTTCTTTAGGTTGTAATCTGTTGTATGATCAAGAAGGTTGTGTGTACAAGTACCACTGAAAAGCTGGAGCACATAGTCTAGGTGAATATTTTAACTTGGAATTGGGTAGAATTGCTGTCTTTCATTTGTGATATTAAACTGAACTCCTTCTTGTTTGCTGAGGTAAATCTTAAAGGTCTATGGCAGTAATTGATTAGGTGGTCACTAAATAAATGTAAATGAAGATGTCTGGTCTATTTTCATGCATTTAGCCAAGAATTCAGCATTTCTTGTTTCTTATTAGACTGTAGAGGTTTGGACCTATATTTTTGAGTAATATTAGGAAAACCTATCCCACACACTTTTGCATCATGTATGCCTGACCTTTATGTGATTTTACCTAGCAGTTTTGTTTTCTTAAAGTGCATTTTGTGAACTGAGATGGAGTACTTAAGGAGTGGGGAGGCAAATACATTGAAAGTTCTGCCTTGGTTCTCCCAAACAGCAGCCAATTCCCAACATTGTTTAAAGGTCATTTAAACCTCAACCCCTACCCAACAAGCATGCCACCCCATATCTTGACATGGATACTGCAAGCCCATGTTCCTCTTAGAATATTCATTGCCCTTCACCCCATGCACCCTCAGACCACACGTTCCCCCTCAGCTCTCTCATGCGACCTTTAATCATCCATGTTACCTCCATGTCCCCTCACCCTGAACTTATCACCTAGCTGCCCCCATGCCACAACATGCCTCCTCAGGTGGTCCGCATTGTAGTGTTTGTAATGAGGTCAGCTGGGGACCTCATAGAATATGAGTTCCCTGATTGGGGCTGTTAATCTTGTCCAAACATGGAGCCCTGGTTGACAGATATAAATAGAGTTGTCAGAGATTCTGTTCACTCTGACAGCTGGCTCTGACAGAGCTGGATCAGTGTCAAGGGCTCTCTATGTATAAATAAAGAATGACTTGGTGATAGGATACCTGCCTCTGTGGAGTTATTTAATGTGTCACACGAGCCCCCACAGATTTCCAATATCATTTCATGCCCCCTTATCCCCACCAAATCCACATTCCATTTAATGCCCCATTCGACCTATGCCACATCACATTGGCATACTGCGACATTTCCCAAGTATCCTCCATAGTTGTTGCTATAATTCCAGACTAGACCCCAAATTTGGTTATGATATTGTTAGAGAACAGTATTATTTGTTTACAAGTAGACAAAACTTCTCATCCTTAGAAAATAAAACCACAAGATTCCATGGTTTTAAAATATACAATAGAAACGTGATTATACAAAGTCAGGGCAGTAAGCAATCTACAATGTCTATCTATATGCTGCTATCCAAAATTAACACAAAGTAAATATGAATTAACTAAAATCAGTGGCCAGACATGCTTAATTGGACATTAAATGTCAGATGCAGTAAAGAAAGTTCCTCTGGATTTTTCAGAACGACCCAGCATCTGGAATCACCGTGAGTTACAAAATAAGTTTATTAACATTCTGATTTCCATTGAGGGATTTCAATTCTGTATGTCTAAATATTCAGCCTCAAATTTCTCTCAAGTACCACTTCAATCCATTTATTCATCTCCCTGTAGCTTAGTCTGTTCATCTGAGATTATGTCACTCTGTATTCCCAAACCATCGATTCTTGGGCATAATTCCCAGTTCATTAGCCACACTGAGCAAAACAGCATTGCATGGAGCCAACGATCCTCATTTCCCTTGCCAACATTTGATAGCTTCTTCTATGTCCCAATTACATTGGATAGCTTTCTGTCTCCTCCTAAGCCTTGATTCCAAATCTTAGCTGTACCTAATAGCGAGGACTTCTCTCAGCATCAACTGGTTGCAAATAAAAGCACTTTTTTTTGTAATTGGGCCATTTCCTCTGCTCTACTTCCAGAGTTCCTTTTCTGGTGTATTTTCTTAGAGGTTGCTTCTGTGAGTGGTATTTCTTAGTGTCATGCCACTCCCCTTTTGTATTGCCATATCAAGTCGCTCATGTTTATTATGCCACTCGACCATGCATTTTTCCTTTTAAATGCCACTTTCTTTCAAAACAGAAGTTTGAATTATATTGGCACAGCCCATGACATTATTCCATTCCACACATATACTGGAATACTTGGGTGTTTAGAATCAAAACCCTCAGCCTCCAATCACAACCAAGTAATTCCATGATTTGGAGATGCCAGTGTTGGACTGGGGTGTACAACACACATCAGGTTATATTCCAACAAGTTTAGTTGGAAGCACTAGCTTTCGGAGGCTGTTGCTTCATCGGGTGGTTGTGGATTCCAAGTTGCTAAGTTGCACCACGCTACTTTACCCAAAACCTCTATATTAAATTTTCGGGACAAATGCAATAGCAATGGGAAAGATTTTAAAATGATTAGAAAAAAAATTCAATAAATCCTTGAAGGCCAACACATCAACATTGATTTTGGGAGAAACAATGGACCAGTGCAAAACAATGTTTTAAACTGTAAGTGCTTATTAGATTTGGAAACAAACAAAAATCCAAATCAAATGCATATTCTGTGATCAGCGCCTTTTAAAATTTTCAACCATTCTTGAATAAATAAATTAGCTACTGAGCTAAAGTCATTGAGAATATTTGGAATCCAGCCAAACATTCATTATAATTATCGTTGTCATAACAAATGTATCCAGCCATATAACGTGAAATTCATGCTCATTGCCAAAGCCTTCTGGTATCCAATTTCAGGTTGTTATATTTAAAAGGCTCTTGAATGGCTCTTCATTCTCTTAAAACTGGGAGCATGAACATACCCCTGTTCATCACCCAAACAACCCTGAATATAGAGTCATAGTCATAGAGCCATAGCATCATTCAGCATGGAAACATACCCTTCGATCCCAACCAGTCCACGCTGACCATGTTCCCAAATTAAACTCATCCCACCTGCCTGTGCATGACCCATATCCCTCAAAACATTTCCTATTCATGATCTTATTCAAATTTCTTTTAAACATTGTAACTGTACTGCATCCATAACTTTCTCTGGCAGTTCATTCCACACATGAACTACACTGTGTAAAAAGTTGCCCCTTATGTTCTTTTTAAATCTTTTGCCTCTGATCTGAAAAAAAATGCCCCTTAATTTTGAACTCACCCTCTATAGGGAAAAAACCCTTGTTATTCACCTTATCTATGCTCCTTATGATTTTATAAACCTCAATAAAGTCACCCCTTAACTTCCTATGGTCCAGTGAAAAACAAAACATTTTACTTGGCAACATCCTGGTAAATCTTTTCTGAACCCTCACCAGTTTAGTAATACCCTTCTATAACAGGGCGGCCAGAACTGCTGCTTAATGCTTCAGTTATGCCTCCATGGAGGATCTTCTAAAGGCTGTTGAGAGAGAAAGGAGTATTCTTTTTGGAGAGTTGTTGGTAGGCTGAAGATCTTTAGCATCCACAAGTGGTCACAACTGCACAAATCAATCAGTTACTTGTTGCCAGCCAAATTTCACTTTGGATACATAATATCTATTAAATAGTTTCCTCCACTCTTTCAGCAGTTATAGTTGTAGACAGGATAGTGTTTCAACCTTTTTCAATTGTCGTGTCTTCAACTTTAAACTTAAAGAACTTAAACCAAGGAATGTTTCCTCTTTCTTGGAATTACAAAGATTTGAACTGATACTAACTAGCTGCAATAAATTTATTTTCTTCTAACTGGAACAATTAACATATTATGGTATTTAAGTAGTAATTTACAGTTCCAAATAGATCATATATCATCTGTTTTCTACTCAGTTTGAACAGAGTAGAATTAATTCTCTTATTCTTTAGCCAGGCAGATGTTAGACTCAAGCTAACATTTTATATTCACTCAAATAGATCATGTGTCTCTTCAACTTCTACCTCTGTGTCTGACCATTTATAACCCTGTACTTTATTCCCCTTGGTTATCAGACTCATTTGGCCAGATTTTCACATCTGGCACGAATAGTTTGAGTCAGGAACTTTCCTGATTCAATAGATCCACCTCAGTTTAAAGAGCTCTGTTAAATAAGTTCTCACTGGGGAGAGGGATGAGAGATAAGTTAGAACCATCAACCTCAATAGTAGATTGTGGATGGCAATTGGGACAGACAATGCTGAAGTGGGATGGTTAGGAGTCCTAACGCAGTTCTCTCTGACAGTTTGTTAGTTGGTATTAAAAATAATTAACCCCCTCAACTCCTTCCTCTGTTCATTTCCAATGCCTCTTCATTCTGACCATGCCACACAAATGACTCTCCACACACTCTTTGCCACTTCCATGATCTCGATCTGGGAACTGTTTCAGTAGAAACAATACCAAGATACCTGGGTTATCCACGGTTGCTCATAATGAATGTTTGGCTGAACTCCAAGTCTCACAAATACATTAGCTCAGCAGATGTCTGTTTTGACAATGATTGGCATATTCAGTTTTCTTGATTTGCATATTTCTGTCGGTTTAATGAAGTTCTTAAGACCATAAGACATAGGAGTGGAAGTAAGGCCATTCGGCCCATCGAGTCCACTCCGCCATTCAATCATGGCTGATACGCATTTCAACTCCACTTACCAGCGTTCTCCCCGTAGCCCTTAATTCCTCTAGACAACAAGAATCTATCAATATCAAATCTATAAGCTTTGATGGAATAGCTAGGAGAGAAGAATTTAGAGTAATCTCAGTGGTTAGCACTGCTGCTTCACTGTGCCAGAGATTTGGTTTGATTCCACCCTTGGGTGACTGTGTGGAATTCGTATATTCTCTCCATGTCTGGTTTCTTCCCACATGTGCAGTTTAGGTGGATTGACCATGTTAAATTTCCCATAGTGTCCAAAGATGTGCAGCTCTGTGGATTAGCCATGCAAATGCAGGGTTTCAGGGATAGGGCAGGAGACTGAGTCTAAATGGGATGCTCTTTGGATGAACAGTGTGGACTCAATATGCTAAATGGCCGACATTCACACTGTAGGGGTTCTATGATATCAGGCTTATCAGTCATATCAGCCTCGATAAATGAACACTTTTTCTCTCTCTGTAAATGCTGCCAGACCTATTGAGTTGCTCCAGGATTTTCTGCTTTTATGTCAGACTTTCAGCATCTGCAGTGTATTATCTATCTATGTACCTAAGTAATATTGTAGCTCAGCCTTCACAGAATGGGCTTGCACTCATTTCCCCAGGATGCAGAACAGCACCAATGCTGAAGTTGCCATAATTAGCACTCACTATTCTATTCTGGTCACAGAAATGCTAAGCTCTCAGCTTTTAACACTGCTAGCCCATACATTAATGCCACTTAAGTGTTTTTTTTATCAGAACTGCACCACACTGAAGACTGATGTTGTTGAATCGACTGAGTTGTACAAACTGACTGCATTCAGTACCATGGTAACAGGTTCATTTTACAGAACTCAGTCATATTGACTGGCAAATGTTGTAATCCACTCACCTTATTAAGGATTGCATTTTATAAAAGCTACAATGAAAAATGACTTGGTAATAAACAATTAGCTACAATGCAGGAACATGGTGATTGTATTCTGGAGTGTAGAACCAGGAGCTGATTGAAGCACTCTACTGTCTTCCACCCTTTGCATTAATAAGCTTGAGTGACAAGAAGTTTGAATTAAAATAAAAAAAGTTAGGAAAGCACAGCAGGTCAATCTGTATTTGTAATCTCTCCATTAACAGAGAAATCTTTTACTCAGAGCATTGGTTCTAGAGTTCTTTTTTGAAAAGAATCATCTTATTGATGAAAACAACAGTAATAATTGTCAGTAAAAGCCTGTATTTCTGAAACAATTGTTACCTACAAATAGTCATAATAAGAGTGCAGGACTTATTGGCATATCAAAATGAATTTAGCACTTGGTGCACCACTTTACAACACCTATGCTTGTGTTTATAGTGCTGAAAATTGGCATCGGCAACTCTGACCTTAGCATTAGTTGTATAATATTCATAATATGCAGCTAGTACTTTCAGACACTTAGCACCACCTGTAAATGGCTGCAAGCATACATGAGCTGCTGAAGGTGACCTGTTTTATGATTGTATTTGATCCAAGTGTATTTCTGACCTCTGTGGACCCCCACCCCCCAACACAGAACCTTAATAGAAATAAAATGTGCAATAGTCACCCTATTATCAGGGCTCAGATCAAAATATAAATCAGTACCAGAAATTATTGATTAGATTATTAAAGAAGTCAAGTAGAAACTAAGGCTTTACTTTTCTAGCAGCAAACTGGCAGAAGGCAGCCAGAGTGATTGTAGGGGTCATCTGGAGGAGACAGCAACAAAGTATTACAACTTGCAGATTGCCCTAACTCCCAATTTGCATGACTGTGGTGAGCCTTGCATGAAAAGTGCACTCTATCAATAACTCATCATCTAGGAAATGTGAAATCAGGTTCCTGTGGACCTGCAACAGCTAATAGAGGAGGTGCATTTTTATGATCAAATCAGGGAAGCAAATTCATTGAGCTCTACTAAGATGCCAGAGAACAAGAGAGTTACAGCAAACAAGAGAATTACAGGGGACCTCAACATTTTCAGATGCAACTGCAGAAATGCGAATAGAGGAATTTCAGAATTGAGAGGATGTCCTCTTCACCCTCAGTGGTGCAAAAGCCTCAAGGCAAATTGATGAAGTGAAAACAAGAAGGAACACGTGGAGCCGAGACTGCAAGCAGGTCAGCCATAACATTGTTGAAGAGTGGAACATTCTCAAAGGACTAAATGAAGTACACCTGTTCCGAAATCCAATGTTTCTATCTAACTTCCGGAAGGGGCAACAGGGAAGAAATGATTTAATGATCACATTAAGCAACTAGAGAAACAAAGGTACAATTCATTGCTAGCCTTCAGCAAGTATAAATCACTTGCTTACAGACTAGCAAAACTGCACAGCAGCTGTTGCAACTGGACTGAAAACTCAGAAAACGTTCCATCAAACAGATTTTTCTCTCGGCAACTTACATATTAATTAGGTGAAATGTAGATCCAAGAACAACATAGATTGTGGACTATGGCAAGGGGTTATAACTTCTTTTCTGAATAATGCATTTCCTTTGTCAAAACTATCTCAGTTTTCACATCAGTGGTTAAATTAATTAATGTAATTCACATTTGCGAAACAAATGAGCTATGTCAAAAAAAATCATTAAAAATAAATTAGCTTTTTCCATTATACAAAGGACAGCTGGCCATCTCTTCCAGTCAACTGCCCTAAAGATGGGTTCTAAGTGAAGCACTTATTACAGTACGCCAACCATGTATATGTAATCTGTAATCAAATAGCATGTAATATAATGCGAGACTTCAAAGTTCTCTCACCAATAAGCCAGGTATGAAGTAATGGTCATTTTGCAGCTAATTCGCCTTTCATCAGTTGCCTATTTCTTTCCAATTAAAACCTTTCTGGCATTTACCTCTGCTATAATAATCATTGTTCCTTTCTTCTTCTCATTCTCAATTCTCTATTTTGCATGCTCTCGAGCTCATTACATGTTTTACTACCAAACTCTTTGCGCTGCTCTATCCTCCAATTGAGTTCTTCTCAGACGCTCAAAATTGTTCAACTTCTCATCTCCCTCAATTATTTTTTCCTCCTCCAACTTAATGGCTTTTGAAGCACAAGCTTGATGTACACATTATAGAAGCAAATTTTAAAACTCATTTCAAGGCATAATACATACATTTAAAAAAATGTTAACACTTTAATTCTGTGTAAGTGAAGCTCAAGCTGAATGAGAGTTCTGATAATGGAAGGAAAAGTGAATTACTGAAAAATCAGCCAAGAAATTTGAAATATATTCTGATAAAATAATGGAATTATTCAGTGTTATTGAAGGTTAAAGCGTATTTCATAAATACCCTGAGCTTCATTGACTATAAATGGTCTACAGTCAAAATGGGTGCTATATAAATGCTTTCTTTACCATTATTAATGGCAGTTTGTTTTAATTTCTACCTTTTTTCTCACCTCTCTTCCCTTCCTCTGCTGGGGTGTCAACCTTTTTCTTGGCTAAGCCTTTATAGACATTCTCTGATTCCTTTGACTGATATTCTTCTCCTCAATTCAAACTGCAGTGATTATAACAAGGTCAGCCAGGTGGACCTCACAGAATATGAGTTCCCTGATTGGAGCTGTTAACCTGAGCCAGTCAAGGAGCCCTGGCTGACAGCTATAGACAAGAGTATCAGAAGCTCTGTTCATTCTGAGAACTGGCTCTGAGGAAGCTGGATCAATGTCAAGGACTCCCCACATTTAAACAAAGAGTGCTTTGGTGATACTAATAATTTGAAGCAGGACTAGACCATGTGTGAGTCTATCCGCAATTCAATGGCAGAATTCCAACTTTCATATCACTTCCTTCGCCATAAGTCTTATTCACTAATTTCATTGGTGCTCAAAATTCTGTCATGTTCACTTCTGCATATGATTTTCAAGTGAGCAGCCAAAGCTCTTTGTGGTCAAGATTCCAAATTTGCACAATATTTTGAATGAAGAAGTTTCTCTTCATTTTTGCATAACTGATCATTTCCTTGCTATGAATCTATAATCCCTAATAATGGACTCTCCAATCAGAGAAACAGCCTCTCAGTATCTACCATGTCAAATCTTCTAGGAATTTCCACTTACCTCCCTGCTCTTCCGTTATATGCTTCTTCTTCTACCCTCTCCTACAACTTAAATGCCATGCAGAGCAGACCAAGCTGTTGGAAACATGAGAATGAAAAGGCTTTCAATAATACGACCATATACAATTAGGGTGTTCAGGGAGCAATTGTCTGAACCTCAATGGACAAATGAGTTGAATCTTACCAGAAACTGGCTAAGTGTCAGCTTTGGCACATTTCATGTAGAATTTCTACCTATGAGCCCCTACTGAGGTTTTTCTTTTTATCTTCCCAAACTCACTTTATTACCTATGTGCCATTCCCCTATTGCAACCTGCTAGTTGTATTCTTCTGCTTGCTACAAATGGAACTGTTGGCCACTGCCGGAACCACAGTGCTGGTACCATCTTTCAAGCCCAGCCACGCACCCAGTGAAGGAAGAATGCAACTATCCTACACAGTTAATTTCACTTGCCCCAGACTTGTGATCAGAGAGTAGTAGACACCATGCTTTGCCAATTGGTACATAAAGGTCCTGCTGGATGGGGAAGAATGTGGTCGCTGCCCATATAACATGCTCACAGGTGTTTATAACTGATAGAGGGTCAGAGGAGCAAGCAATGACCTGGAGTCACCAGGTTATTGTTCTAGCTTTCACACTGAGAATTGTTGCTATCTAGTGTCTATTTGTAAAGTTAGAGAATGGGACACTGCATGTCAATGAGGTGAGATAACATAACAACGAGGATGTTAACACTTGCAAATACATGCTTATACATCCAAATAGACTTTTTGCTGCTCAGTAGTAAAACAATTGTGTCAATAATCAAAGCTTGGTTGGAAAAACGGACATATTACTCTTGACAATGAAAGGCTCCTCACTGCTGATTTCATGCAATCCTCCTAAGTATTTTTACCAATTGCGCACCTTGGTCAGTGCCTTGGAAGATTCCCTTCCATGTCTTCAATATTTGTATTTCAGTAAAGGCATCCTTCATAAGACCTAATCTGCTGCAGCCCAAACTGCAACTTAGATGTACTTCCAATGGCCTGGAAAGATGAATCAGACAATTAGCCTTGATGAACCTGTTGCCATCCAGGCTGCAACTGGAGATACTTGCAACAATTCAGATTGCCTTCCACTGTTGCATGAGTGAAGTCTGACCATGCATCACAACAAACTGACCTTGCATGACAGAAATCTGAACCCCGTAGAAGTGAGTCCTGCAGATGCTGGAGATTAGAGTGGTGCTGGAAAAGCACAGCAAATCAGGCAGCATCTAAGGAGCAGGAAAATCAACGGTTTGGGCACATCCTGATGAAGGGCTTTTGCCCGAAACATCGGTTTTCCTGCCCCTTGGATGCTGCCTGCCCTGCTATGCTTTTCTAGCACCAGTCTAATCTTAACAGATATCTGAACGCCCTATAGCTCTCACTTGTTTGTGCTATAATTTAAAGTGAGGTCAGCTATGGTTTTGTACGTCACAGTTGGATTCACTGTAGCTGAATGGAACTGGCCACCACTCACATTTTTCATGTCCTGTGCAAAACCCTACACCAAGATGGTTCAGGACTGTTCTATGCTTCTTGACAATAAACAAATGTTTTCTGGCAGACCTTCAGATGCAACAACCATTTCATTGTGCATACTTCAAGTTTTTTGTGTCTGCTACCCCGTTAAAGTGCTCATCTGAGTCCTCTGTAGCAGAAACTGTCAGTGACCTTACCCTTGTCAAACTGACACTTCTGTTATCAATGCCTTCTTTATTGTTGACTTGGAGGTGCCAGTGTTGGACTGGGGTGGACAGATAAAAGTCTCACAATACCAGGTTATAGTCCAACAAGTTTATTTGGAAGCACCAGCTTTTGGAGCGCGTTCCTTCATCAGGTGGTTGTAGACAATAAGATTGTGATCACAAAATTCATAGTCAAAGGATCCAGAGTCATGGAGATGTGATGCATTAAACCATTTTAGATTAAATCTTTCAACTTTTATAATGGGGTATGCTGATTTCTGTTCTTCAATGTGTAAATCCCAGAACTTCTGTTAAATTACATTCTTAAGATGACTCAGCTTTTCTAACAATAGGTCTGTTTGTGTCCCAAAGTTGAGTCAGACTGACAAGCCCTCTGAATAGTTTTACCGAGTTTTACATGGATTCATGCAGTTTTTGAGCAAAATGAAATGTAATTCTGCAAAAACAAGTTCACCCCATAAATTTATATGTGTGCACATGTAGGAGTGGCAGAGTGAGTGTGCATGTGAGTGTGTGCATGTGGGTATGAGTGCACGTGATAGAGTGTGTCTGTATATGTGGGTATGTAAACTTGGTTAGTGTGTCTGTGAGTGGGTGCGTGTGTGGGTGTGGGTGCGAGGAGTATATGTATGTGCATATGGGAGAGATCTTGTGTATGAGAGAGGGTCTGCATGGGTGTGTGAGTATGTAGGAATGTATGTGTGTGAAAGAGAGAGTGAACCATGCAGTGGGGTCTCTTGTAGTGTGACATGAACCCATTGTCCTGGTTGAGGCCATTCCTATGGGTTCCGAACTTTTCAATCAGCTTCTGCTCAGCCACTCTGCATTGTTGCTTGTCCTGAAGACCACCTTGGAGGAATGTCACCTGAAGGCCTGAGGCCAAATGTCCTGGACCTGAGCAGAAACTGATAGCAAAGTTCGGTACAGATGGGAATGGCCTTAACTGGGACCTTGGGTTCATGTCCCACTACAGGTGATCCCACTGCACGGTGGTTAGGTAAAGTTTGTTTATGCCATCAGCACTCTGTAAATCACTTGAGAGCATGGTATGAGGAGGGTGGAGGGAAATTACGTACAAGGATACTTTTATTTTCAATCATCTCAGTGTATCCACTTGAGATAGCCTTAACTATGGGCATCTCAATAATTCCTGAAGAAGGGCCTGTGCCCGAAACGTCGAATCTCCTGTTCCCTGGATGCTGCCTGACCTGCTGTGCTGTTCCAGCAATAAAGTTTCAACTTTGATCTCCAGCATCTGCAGACCTCATTTTCTCCTCGAGCATCTCAATAATGCTGAGCGTAACTTCCTCCATGGAAGTTAGGATACACATCTTCCAGTAGTGCCCACTGCCTACCTTGATTGTGTTCCCCCTTGCCCTGTAAGAAAGAGGAATGTGCATCCAGAAGTATCATGCAGTCTGTTTGGTTGATGTGGTTGTCATGTTTGATTGGCTAGTAGTACGTGCAAGCTGAGAGATGTAAATATGAGGCTTGCAATACTGCTTAAAGTGTGAAGGTTTGGTTTCGCTCACAAATGTTAAGTATGAGTCCTGATTGCAATGTTGTTGTCAAGTTAAAGATGAGGCTGTAATGAATTGAGCTCTGTCTGGGTTTAGTAGAGCAGTTGATAATATATAGCATATGAAGGCACACTCACTAACATAACCATGTGATATTATTGAATTTTTAGTAACATTGCATCCAAATCCTTGGCCCTTAACTCCTGCATTTGCTGTCAGCAGTTATTTATTTCCATTACCTTCTGAGCATTCTTCTGGAGGTGCTTATGACCCTCTCCAGCTTTGCATTATCTTGGCCTCCTTGACAGCATCTCCCAGGCTGCACGATTCTCGTGTCATTCCAAGGTCAGCTTCAGCTCCCTCAGGATTGTTAGCTTCTTTATGAGCCTCAGTACAAGTTTCCCTTAGAGGATCAAGCTAGCTTTATAAAGTGAAATCTAATTTAAGTGGGGTGAACCATGCAGAATATTGCCCGCATTCTCAGATGTCCACCCAATTCATAGCACAGTTGGATGCTGAAATCATTTAAAGCAACAATGTTTATATGCTGCCTGTGTCACAGTCAATGGATGCATGTTAGTCAAATTGAGCCATTGACATTGTTTCATGTTTTGAACTTGTTTGATTTATGAGAAAGGGGCTCTGGTTTCAGATATTCATACTTGAATTGTCAGAGTGCTGTTGCAACTTGAATCTAAATAAAGCAGGAAATTTGATCGGGCTTAAATGTTTGAAATCCTGTAACGACATGCAGATTGTGAAGTGAAGTGATGGAATAGAAATGGTTTCTTTCTAAACACAGCAATTTTATAGCATGTGCCTTCTGAATGGCAACCTTTGTTAAAATGCTGCAGAAATTATCTGCAGTACCATCATATCAAATAAATTTTTCAGTGTAAAGTAATTTCATATAAAATGTATTACCCATGAGCAAAGAAAGTTAACTCCCTTGTTAAATATATAGGACTGTGCAGTCAGGTAATTCTAGCCAACCAAGGACCTAGGTTCAAATCCCAGCTTCGACTATCATTCAGCCATGCATGGTTGCTGTTGTCAAAGTATACTAAGTATCATCACACCATTGTAGTGAAGCATTCAGTCTTAGAAATAGAGGATGCGGGGCAAGTAAAGGGTGGAACAAGAGCATTGGTGCCATCTTATAGAAGTTATTTATAGGAGCGTATTAGGCAATAATGGAACAACATTGACATCAAGCTTGAACAAGTTGAAGTCTAGAGGTCCATTTAATTTTGTTTTTCTAAGTGAGAGCAAGTGAAGCACATGAAATAAAAATAAAATTTGGAGGTGGTGGGGTGGAGGTTTAGCTTTTAATGTTCCAATTCTCTCTGTTGACTACAGGCTGAAAGGTCAAGGCAAATGGAAGGGAAATGTAAGGATGAGGTTTCCACATCCACACACCTCACCTGAAGAGAGGGCCTATCTGAATGTCACATGTACCATGGGATTTTCAATTTTGTGCTGGTAATGGATCACTAGTAATGTGGAAAATCTACCCAGATCCCATTTTAATTACTCTGGCATTGATTTTGACTTCTGGGTGGATAGCTGCCCCTTGCAGTAGTGAAAAAATCCCAGTGATTTTCAAGCCCATGCCTTATTGAAATTTTATTGGTTAGCTGTGGGACACCAATCATACATCCTGATGCAGCCTTCCAGATCAAGGTTTCAAGATTGGGTCAAAGCAACTACCAGCAATAGGGGAAGAGAAAATGCCAAATGCAGAGTTGCAAGATAGTAGCTATTCAGATCACTTTTATGGGTCCCAGGGCCTCCAGAGTCCATAATGACATTTTAACATATTAATTGAGACACCTGGACTCCAACACCCATGAACTGCCTTGGTAGCTTCCTAGCTAGCCAGGAAGGAACCGAAGATTAGACATTGAAGAGCTAGAAGGGGGCATGAGAAAGCTTTAATAGATAGGATTAAGGAAAACCCTAAGGCATTCTACATTTATGTGAGAAACAAGAGGTTGGCCAGAATGAGTGTAGGGCCAATCAGGGACAGTGGAGCGACGTGTGACCGGAGTTGGAGGAAGTAGTAGAAGTCCTTAATGAATACTTTGCTTCAGTATTCACTAGTGAGAGAGATCTTGTCATTTGTGAGGACAGTGTGAAATAGGCTGATATGCTTGCTCAGGCTGATGTTAAGAAGGAGGATGTGCTGAAAATTTATAAGACATAAGGATCAATGTCTCCCCTGGGCCAGATGGGATATACCCAAGATTACTACAGGAAGAGAGGGAAGAAATTGCTGTGCCTTTGGCGATGATCTTTGTGTCCTCACTGTCCACTTGTCATGGACCAGGTCCGACCCCTCAAACAGTTTTAAGCAAGTAGCCCAGACTGTAACTTTGCTATTTGTTTCAGATAAGTGCACAGTGGATATTCCAGGAGTGAATTAGCTGGTCAGACTGCTAAGTTTTAACAAACAGAATTAATTTACAACATTATGGAATAAAACACAATGAACCAAAAATAGAATACTTGAAAAACTTATCATATCCAAACCCAACAGGCTATCCCAAGTTAATAATGCTGTTCCAAAATACTTGCAACAATCCCAATAAACAGACCCCTTAGCACAATCAGTAAAAATGACACAGAAAGCTTACAGGTTACAAAGTCAGAAGGGCAGAAGGACAGAGAGAGCTTCCAGTTTCAACTGTGACCCTGACTCAACTAACCCCCAAACTGAACTGACCTGCGCAGCTAGAGAGCTGGCCATGCCCCCCTGATTATACCAGTTTTTTTTTAAAAAAAAGACGAATGCTTTCTGCCTGAATCATTACCTGTTAGGTATAAACAAAAGGGCCCCAATGAACCATGCAAATTTCAGACATGATGGAACAATGGGTCGTTTAGAACCTCTCTGAAAAAAATCAAGGACAACATAACCTTGTAAAAGGACCAGCTTTGTGACACACTGGAGTAGTGCCAGATGATTGGAGGATGGAAAATTTTATCCCTTGTTCAAGAAAGAAAATAGAGAAAGTCCTGGGAATTACAGACCAGTCAGTCTTACATCTGTGATAGGCAATGTATTGGATTCCAGGAGATCGGATTTATGATTACTTAGAAAACCATAGTTTGATTAGAAATAGTCAACTTGGCTTTGTGAGGGGCAGGTCATGCCTCACAAGCCTTATTGAATTCACTGATGATGTGATACACCACATGGATGAAGGTAGAGCAGTGGATTTGGTGGACATGGGTTTTAGCAAGGTGTTTTATAAGGTTCCCTGTGGTACGCTCATTCAGAAAGTAAGGAGGCATGGGATACAGGGGAATTTGGCTTCTGGATACAGAATTGGCTGGCTCATAGAAGACAGAGAATGATGGTTGATGGAAAGTATTCAGCCTGGAGCTTGGTGACCAGTGGTGTTCTGCAGAGATCGGTTCTAGGACCTCTGCTCTTCGTGATTTTTAATAAATCACTTGGATGAGGAAGTGGAAGGGTGAGTTAGTAAGTTTGCTGATGACAGAAAAATTGGTGGAGTGGTGGATAAGTGTGGAGGCTATTGTAGGTTGCAACAGGACATTGGCAGGATGCAGACCTGGGCTGAGAAGTGGCAGGTGGAGATCAAACTGGAATAGTGTGAAGTGATTCATTTTGGAAGGTCAAATTGGCATGCAGATTGCAGGTTTAAAGGCAGGATTCTTGGCAGTATGGAGGAACAGAGGGATCTCGGTGTCCATGTCCATAGATCCAACACCCATGAACTGCCTTCAGATCCCTCAAAGTTGCCACCCAAGTTAATAGGGCTATTAAGAAGGCTTGTGGTGTATATTAGCTTTCATTAGCAGGGGGGTTGAGTTTAAGAACCACGAGGTTATGCTGCAGCTTTATAGAGCCCTGGTTAGACCACACTTGGAAAATTGTGCTCAGTTCTAGTCATCTCATTATAGGAAGGATGTGAAAGCATTAGAGAGGGTGCAGAGGAGATTTACCAGGATGCTGCCTGGACTGGAGGGCATGTCTTATGAGGAGAGATGAGGGAGCTAAGGCTTTTCTCATTGGAGTGAAGAAGGGTGAGAGGCGACTTGGTGGAAGTGTACAAGGTGATGAGAGGCATAAATAGAGTGAATAGACAGAGACTTTTTCCCAGGGCAGAAATGACTATCACACAGAGGCATAATATTGAGGTGATTTGAGGAAGGTTTAGGGGAGATGTCAGAGGTCAGTTCTTTACACAGAGAATGGTGGGTATGTGGAATGCACTATTAGCAGTGGTAGTAGAGTCAGATACATTAAGGACATTTAAGCGACTATTGGATAGGCACATGGATGGTACTAAAATGAAAGGTATGTCAGTTAGTTTGATCTTAGAGTAGGTTAAAAGGGCAGCACAACATGAAGGACTGAAGGGCCTGTACTGTGCTGTACTGTGCTATGTTCTAAAGAAGAATTTGGGATTTTGTTTATGCTGCTGGACCTCCCCCACCACCTATTCTCAAATTAAAAGGAACCTTTCTCTTAAACAGACAATTGGTTTCAAATCATCGAATTCCTGCAGTGTTGAAGCAGGCCTTTCAGCCCAATGTGCCCACACTGACCCTCCAACTCTACCCCTATTCTTGCATTTCTCATAGCTAACCCAACTAGCCTGCGCATCTCTGGACACAATGGCCAATCCACCTGACCCACACGTCTTTGGACTGTAGGAGGTAGAACTGGACAGACAATTGCGTAAGGCTGGAATTGATGCAGGACCCAGGTGCAGTGAGACAGCACTGCTAACTACTGAGCCACCATGCTGCTTTGGTCAGCTGGCCATAGGTCCCTTTCACCTTCAATGATAATGGCCAATAAGTCTGTGCACCCCGTTTTGAGGCCATTACCAGTCTGCTAACAGCAGCAAAAAACAGTGATGAAATTAGATGAAATTTGAGAGGTGGCAGGTTCAGCCACACATGCAGACCACTTTTTAATCCTGTCACTCAAAATGACTCTTTTGAAATTAATCCATTTCTCTCTATTGTCAACTTTTTTTCAGTGATAGTCTACTATCACAAATCACTATTCATCTGTAAAGATTGGTCTACACCAATTCAGTTACAATCAACTACAACATTAATCAATTAAATGTAGCTTGCATCAAAATGACAGAAAATTTGTTATTATTCTTTAAATCGAATCATTATCCATAGATCACTTAGGGATATTTATTTTTAGATTTATTTCTTTCCTCCAGAAACCAAGACACAAAATATCAATTTTAATTTGTCTTCATCCTTTTCTCCACATACAACTAAACTGAATATTGAGAAATCCTCTCATAAAATTGATACAAATAGAGCTCCCAAATCTAATTATCTTAGTGATTTTCTTTGGTGTGACTTACGTATTTGATTGGTGCTGCTATAGGAAAGAAGCATTTATTATTCTTATTTGAAGTGATCATATCCATGATGGTTCATTAATATTTAGAATTAACTAATATAAATATTGTTGATCAGTGCCAAATGGAAACTTCAACAAAGCCCAGCCTGGACTTTCAAGTCTTGAAATGAATTGAAGAAACAGGTTTTTACCATCTAAAGGCTACAATGTTGTGAGAAGGAGCAAGGTGCACAGAGCACTAGGGATTCATAATGGGGAGCAAGAGGCTGTCACAGAACAGGTAATAAATATAGCAGGATGACAAGTGGGGGGTGGCTGATGTTAGTGGAACAAAATACCATCATGATGATGTGAGGAGGAATAATGGTGAGGGCATTAGGTCATGAGGAAATGTAACTGGTAAAGGGTGAACCAAAGAACGAAACAAGGTAATATGGAAAGGGTTTAACACTCTGCATATAAAAAAGGTTCATCGAACTTACCATGAATAATGCCATAAGAGATTAACTTGTTTATAAAATAAAAATCAAAGTAATAACATCTCCTGAATTAAATCTTCAGCCATGCCTAACCTTTATGTGGTAGTGCTAGTGAAGAAACTCATATGTGTTGCATGAGTTCTCCTGTGTCCTTTATGTTCATTTATGCACTTCATCCTCTTTTCTCTTCTTGTCATTCTTAGATTGAAAAAGTAAAAGTTAAGATAGATTATTTCTTATTTCTCTCCACAAAATTAACAGAAATGCAGTACACCCCTGACAAGGTTACATGTTCCTCATAAAACCTTTCATGCAATCAAAGGGCCTGTTTCCGTGCTATACATCTCTATGACTCTAATTGGATTTTAAAATTAGGAAGATCCCTACAGGAGTTATTGTCATGAGGTATAATTTTTGTTGTTGAATAAATCTCACAACTGGCATTTATTGCCTAACTGTAGTATTTAATTGAAAATAATCAGGTTCAAACTAATTTTCATTGGCGTGAAAGAAATTGTACTGATAGTATGCAACTCATCCATTTTATATGAAAAGCAGAGAGTTGCAGTGGAAGGGTGCTTTTTGGAATTGACATCTGTAACTAGTGGTATTCCATAGGAATCAGTGCTGGGCCTTTGTTGTTTATAATATATACAAGTGATCTGGTGGAAAATGTAGGTGGTCTGATTAGTAAATTTGCACATAGCACCAAAATTGACAGAGCTGCTGACAGTAAGGAGGATTGTCAAAGGAACAACAGAATATAGATCAATTGCAAATTAGGGCAGAGAAATGGCAGATCGGTTTAATCCAGACAAATGTGAGGCGATACATTTTAGAAAATTGAATTTCAGTGTGAATTATACAATAAATGGCATAACACTTAGGAGCATTGACATACAGAGAGATCTGGGCATACAGCAGCACAGATCCCTGAAAGTGGCAACACAGGTGGATAAGGTAGTCAAGAAGGCATACAAGCATGCTTGCCTTCATTGGTGGGGCATCAAATATAAAAGTTGGCAAGTCATTTTACAGCTGTATAAAACCATAGTCAGGCCACATTTGGAATGTTGTCTGCAGTTCTAGTCACCACCCTATTCGAAGGGCATGGATGCTTTGGCAAGGATGTCTCTTATTAACTCTCATTACAAAACTCCATATCACAGTTTTCCACTGATCTGTAGAGAACATTATTCAGATTTTCCAAATGCCGAATTCTTCTGTTATATCTGGCTCTTTCATGAGAGTTGTTTATTCTCAGATTGAAGTAATTGTCAAATTTTTTTGTTCTTTTGTTTTGTTTTGATGGGCTTTAGCATCATCAGCTGTGGACCCTTTAGTGTACCTATTTGTTCAGCTTGTGATTTAATATTTAGCTTAGAAGAAATTCTGCATCTTAAGAACTGTTTTCTCCAAGATGTCCAATCAAATGCTTCATTTCGTCCAAAGCTGAAAGAAAATCTGTGACGTACTATTATTTTCCCTGACATTTCTTCCTAATGCAATTATGTATGCTTTGTTTAAAACTTTTCAATTTTTTAGTATCTCAATGCTGCTTTACTCTGGTTGTTTTGAAGGAGATATTTAATCCTGCTTTAAATCAATGTTGTTTTGTTATCTTTAATAAACTTTTAATTCTTTCAAGTAGAAATATTGTTTCCTTTCCCTTGCCTTAAAATACTTAATTTATGTACTAAAGCAATGCCACATCTCTGTACTATTTAATGGGGTAAAATGAAAATTTCATGCCTGATGCAGTCAAAACAAAAGGTTCCTACTTTCTGCAGGCAAAATGGAAGTTTCCTGCTTTTCATGGACAAATGCTTGTCTTTTTCAATGACTTTCTCAAATAAAACCTCATTCCTGCAGCATTAATAGACTCCTTCTGTCTGAACTAAATTATGAAACTCCCAATCTTATAACAGCCTCAATCATCTTCTTTTGACCTAATTTTGTTAACCTCTGTCTGTTTGGGCTTTAAAATTATCTTTAATCATCTTATTTCTGGTTTTGTAACATTAGTGGTACCAAAATGTCAGTCTCAAACAATTCTATGGCTTTTGATTTCCCTACAGTAGCTGTAACTCCCGGTATAAGATCTCAGATTAGGGAAAATTGGTTATCTAATAAGAGGAAATTGAATATTTGTAGGTCATTTTAATGTAATTGATTATATTTATTAAAAAGCAGTAGTGTAGTGCTAGTGGTTTGGATAAATAGACAGTAAAAGTACACAATCAATATGTGGCATTGAGGGCAATTCACTGATACCAGAGGACAAATGATAGTTGGCACAGCATGTGTTGATTTCAATAGCTTATGAAGGTGCAATTCTGCTCCCTAGCTGGACTGAAAGGAGACTCTCTTCTGGATTTTCTTCCACATCAACATGGTAACCTGACCTGGATGACCCAGATGCTTCCAGAAACGTAAATAGAAATTGCTGGAAAAGCTCAGCATGTCTGGCAGCATCTCTAGAGAGAAATCAGAATTTATGTTTCTGTTTGAGTGACCCTTCCTCAGATGCTTCCAGGAATGTTTATACATATTTCCATACAGAGAGAAACGAATAGTTTCCCTGCTGAAGTTGCCTTGTGTTATGCATATCAATTCTAAATAAATATTTTTACAAATATTCCAAAAGTATCATCAGTAAAGGTCCAATTTTTAACAGTTCAGTGGGTGCAAACACCCATTTTGATCTGTAAGCATTCATTTTTTAACTTTATTTTAAAAAGCTTCACATTTCTTTTAGAGGACTTGCATTTTGAAGGATTGTGGAATAATGGATTTATTTTACATTCTATGAATACCTGGTTGTTTCTTTTTTCTTTAAGAAAAGGTCACTTCGGACATTGGAACAATATTTTATCACAAAGTGTTGCACAGAAACCATGTGGTTTCAGCCAATCAAAACAGGTTGCCTGCCTGGGCTTTATGTTTGCCAAACAGTACCTTCACTTTGAGCAGTATTTTGGATGCAGTGAGAGTTGGTATCCAGCCAGCTGAATACTAGCTTAACCCTTGTATTTCAGAAAAAAAAGCTTTGTTGTGCATCCAGTGTGGTACCTGGAATACTGATCCAGCTGCTGTCATGAGGAGCCTCTGAGAGAGTTTACCTTGATATTTCCTGAATGACTGTCTGCAGAGAATAACCACACAAAAAAATGTATAAGCCCTGTGACCTGTGGTCATGGACCAGAATACCAGTCCATCAGCAAGCTAAATATGTTTTTAATGCATTCATTGGATGTGGGCATTTTTGGCTGGGCCAGCATTTATTAAATAGTAGAGCAGCCTTGAAGGGTTGAATTTTCTACTCCTGCTCCTGGTTCTTCTTATTTCAAACTCAGGATGGCAAGTAGCTTGGGGGGAAATTTGCAGATGACGGTGTTCCCATGTATCTGCTGCCCTTGTCCTTCAAGATGGAAGTGGCTGACTAAAAATCCTTGCTAAATTTCTACAGTGCCTCTCATAGATACTACTAATAAAAATCAATGGTATGGGGTTGGAATGCTTGGGAATGTGGTGCCAGTCAGGTGTTCTGTCCTGGATGATATTGAACTCCTTGAGTGCTGTTGCAGCTGTACTCAACCAAGCAACTGGGGAGTATTCCAACACACTCCTGACTTGAGCCTTGTAGATCGAGCCAAGATTTACAAGGTCAGGAGGTGATTTACTCAGTGCAGGATTCCTAGCTTCTGACTTGCTCTGATAGCCATACTGCTTATATGACTAATCTATGAGACAACTCTCCCAATTTTGGCACTTGGCCCCAATGTTACTACAGCAGATTTTACAGTGTCGACAGAACTGTTTCTGCCATTATTATTTCTGGTTGCTAGCATGATTCTAACTGACCCAGCTGGTTTCACTCCTTTTCTGGTTCTTTTTGGCAGTTTGACAAAACCAAGAGGCTTGCTAAGCTATTTTTGAGGATAATTAAGGGAAGAGTACATTGCTGTGAGCCTGGAGTCACTTAAATGTCAGATCAGATAAGGATGTAAGATTTCGGTTTTTAAATGCCATTTATGAACCAAAGCAAACAATCGTTTCATGGTCATTATTAGATGTTTAGTTACAAGTTTTATTTGGGCTCAAATTTCCTTTTCTGGTACGATGGGATGCAGACCGAGTCTTCAGAGCATTATGGGCATCATGTGTTGTTAGCATCAATATCACTTCACTACCACCTTCCCCAAAGGTTAATAGAATAGTTTCTCTCTTGTTTTGCAAGTAGATGTATAATTTCCTGTTCTGATGATAGACATTGTCTCGGTTTGATGTACATTGCCATGTTCTGACAGTAGAGTGGCATTTATAAATTTTAAAAAATTATTAGAAATATTCAAAATATATTTTGAAATTTTAAAAAATTGTATCTCTTTTGCTTGATTTGCTTAACTTAACGAATTCTCTAATATTGCTGAAAACATATAACTGGAGTTGGGCTACTAACTAATCAGGACTAACCTTTTGACTGGCTCTCCCAACTCAGTCTATAATTGTAATTGACCCATGACTAACAATTGCCATTGTAGTACACCCCAAAACCTTACATGTGCTATGAAGGTAAATGTGTATTTTCCTGTTACGACTGTAGATGCATATTCTCCTTTTCTGGTGGGAGATGTACTTTCTCTCTGCTGCCAGTAAGGTGTATATTGTGCAGTGCTGTAGTTGCATATGCATTTTCATGTCCTGGCAGATTATCTGCATTCTCCTGTTCTGATGGCAAGTAGTGCAGTGTGGTCCATTGTCAACACATTCCATGTTATGAACTAGCAATATGGCCCCGATCAAAAGGAGGATATATTGTTTTATCATTGTTTTGTGGCTCAGATCATGGATTCCCTGGTGACGCTCAGGTTAAACCACCACCGGTTGTCTCCCTCTAATGAGAGCGACCCAATGGTCTGGTAAAACTGTGGCGAATTTGCATTTTATATTTAGTCTTGTTTACTCTGATCTCCTTGAAGCGCTGTAACATGCAACCCTCAAGAATTAAATCAGGGGAGGGCGTTTTAAAGATGTGCAGCTCCTCTTGAACTACGTCGGACGCAATGGGCCTAATAGCCTCATTCTCACTCAGAAATGGTTCCATGAGATTCTTTCAACATTTCAGAGAGTTGATTTTCTGTCAATGTTGTTATCGCCAATCTTGCGTTCAACTTTTCTTCTATTGACTGATCGGCTTCTGAACAAAATGTAAGTGCATAAAAAAACTGATGAATCATTCGTTTCTAAGGATAAGATACTAAAACTTAATACTTAAAGATTGCATGAATCGTGCAGTGAGTTCTGTGGTCAAGAGTCTTGCACTGACTGAGATTTTGTAAAGCCCAATCTGTTAAAAACAGAAAATATAATATTGACTCAGATGCCCAGAAAAGGACAATTTCCATTATTTAAAATCCGCTGTTTTTGTGCGGGGTTTGTCTACTTGACTCGTGAAGAAAGACGTAAAATATGAGTTTACGTGGAATTACACTTGACTGCTTAAACCTGGAGCAATGATAAATTGGTATTTTTTCAGGCATTAATTTAGAACAACTGGAGATCTTAAAGTAAAAATTAATTTTCCCTAGAAACGAGCTGCTGACAATGTATTTCTTTTTTAATAAAGAAAATCGGCATTGTATATTCAGAAATGCGTAGAACGTAATTTTGAAATTCCTTGGCAAATAACCCTACAAACTTGTCTTTACTGGCTCTTCAGCGTAATGGTCCTTCTGGATAAGGCTTTTTGCACAGCTCGGACAGCTCGTGCTTGGCCACTGGGTGGCGCTGCCGTACTGCCGGAGCTAGCTACTCAGGAGGGGTAATTTGAGATCATTTTCACTACCTTAAAGGCTATCAGCGACATTATTACGTTTTAAATTCGCGGGAAAGGGAAGGTATGACAAGTTAGTCACGTTTTCACTATCCCTGGCTCTCTTAAAACTTTAAATCTAACCAAAGCAGTGTGTTCACATGTGACCACCCCTCTATCCATCCATAGGTATGTGCTTGTTAGGGTGGGGGGGAATTGTGTGGTTGGATGGAGGCCGGGAATGTTTTCTGTAAATTGCCAATTGTAAACACTCTGCGTGAGGGAGAGGAGAGCGGATGGGTTCCTGTAGAGAGTCACTGTCCTTCCACGCCCCCACCCCGCAACCACTCAACCCCATGCAACTGGGGCGAACAGTACGTGAACATTAACCAGTAGCATACAGCAATGGGCGACTTGGCGGATCAGGCTAAGCACTGGGAATATCTGTGAGATCAGCCAGCGGAATTGAGAAACTGGATAACAGTACGCAACAGCGTCATAACACTGGCGTTCACTGGATGGCTTCCTGCGGTTCACATCTTGGCGGCTGGGTGGGGGAGGATGCATTTTACTGCCAGAAGTTTGAGTAATCTGATGGCGAGCGATGAGTGTCCTTTCTCCTACAGTCTCTGGAGAAACCACCCTGAGAGCATGATTTGGAGATGCCGGTTGCCTGAACTGCTGTGCTCTTCCAGCACCACTAATCCAGAGTCTGGTTTCCAGCATCTGCAGTCAGTTTTTACCTTGGAGATGCCGGTGTTGGACTGGGGTGTGCAAAGTTTAAAAATCAGATTCTGGATTAGTGGTGCTGGAAGAGCACAGCAGTTAAAAATCACCAGGTTATAGTCCAACAGGTTTATTTGGAAGCTTTTTGAGCGCTGCTCCTTCCACAGTTGGTTGTGGGATATATATATCTTTTTCAATATATAACTTTAGTTGCATCACACTATAAACCTTTCCTATAAATTCTGTATAATGATCTTATACTCCATAACCATCTAATGAAGGAGCAGCGCTCCGAAAGCTAGTGCTTCCAAACATACCTGTTGGACTCTAACCTGGTGTGTGTTTTTTTTAATCCTGAGAGCAGTGTGGAACCTGCTCACACCATTCTCGGTCTGAGACGCTCAGGGAAAGGTTTCGCTATGTACAGGTAGTCAGTGTCAGAGTCGCTTGGTGTTCTTAGGCACCCCAGTTGTACATTCAATCCCTTTCCCTTATGTTTTGAAAGTGTTCACAAAATGATCGTCCTCCCCTTAAATCGACCTTTGCTCAGCTCACGATTTAAACTGACGATTCTGCTCTATATACAAAGCCAAGACTATGTATATCACTTTATATGAATATCTGAAGAATATCTGTACCGTTTGCAGAAGGCTGTTTTTTTTTGTTTAACAAGCAGCCTTATGTAAGAATCTTTGCTTCGAGCGGAGTCTGACCGCTCAGTGCAGGGTTAGCACGGTTCAGGAACTGTCTGGGTAAATCCGCACTATTTCATAGCCGGTCGACCACAGCCGCAATAAATATGATTTAGTAACCTGTAAACTCGTATTGGAAAAGAAACACTACTCATTTGAATATTAATTTACTTTGGAATGCTCGCTGAGCACTGTCAACTGGACAATCACTCCCCTGACTTCAGTCGTTCTTTCTCATTTGAAAGGTGTCCTCGAATCTAGATCTCGATCTTCCATGTTGTCCTCATATTGGGTTCAGTTAAAAGGGGCGTCAGTAGATTACCAGGTACAAGTACACTGTACATGTTTGTATCGCCAGAGAGAGGATATTGCGAGAGATCAGTGCAGCTGCCGTAATGTTTCAATGTTTATTCAGCTGTCTATGTAGATTGATGGATATGTGGTAGATCATATGAAAGGCTTTTCACTGGCAGTTCGCCTTTACTGGTGGCACGCGTGAATAGTTGGTGTAGTGACTGTTACTTTCGGTTGGAGCAAAACCATTGGAAACTAATCAGCGATGAATCTGATCCCTTTCTGCAGTAAACAGCAGGGATAGAGCCCAGGACAGGCTGAAAACATCTGTCCATCTGTGCTCCTGGTCACTTGGCCATGTCGAAGCAATATATTACAGGAACACGAGCAGGCAAGGTGGAAGTCAAAATTCTCTCTGGTTTTATCGAGAGAGAGTGACAGGCGCACCTTTCAGTCTAAGGGCTCCCACTCTATTCATTTCACCAGATGTGATGCTTTAGGTGAAAAAGAGTTGGTCCCCGAATGAGATAAAGATTGGGTTTCACGTGGGTGTTTACATTTATGTTTATTTGAGTACAGTAAGAATCTGGATAAGGTCCAGCCCCGTCCCTTTCAATGGTCGGGTGCAAGTACATGTCCAGGCTGTGACTTTTCTCCGACGCCTGGCTACAGTCAACTATTTCATGAAATGTATTTCCTACTCAGTCTCTGGAAATGAAACCCTCAGCAAGAAAGCAATAAGATAACGCAACTGTTTAGTTTAATTCACCCGGAGAGAAAGTGAGAGAGAGAGGTTAGAATATCTGGCTGTGAAGAAGGAATCCCCTGGACAGGTCACCAGTATTTAACTGCTGATATTGTTTTAAGACACATCAGACAAATGCAGCGAAATAAGCTTTTGATACGGAGTGCTTTAGAGTTAAATGTTGCAACTTGTCTTATATGGGCGCGGTTAGCACAGCTGCCTCACAGCACTCGGGTCCCAGGTTCGATTCCCGCCTCGGGCGACTGTCTGTGTGGAGTTTGCACATTCTCCCCATGTCCGCGTGGGTTTCCTCCCACAGTCCAAAGATGTGCAAGTCAGGTGAATTGGCCATGATAAATTGCCCGTAGTGTTAGGTGCATTAGTCAGATGGAAATGGAACTGGGTGGGTTACTCTTCGGAGGGTCGGTGTGGACTTGTTGGGCCGAAGGGCCTGTTTCCAAGAAATCTAATACATACCCATTTGACTGTGGTTTAGTCTCGGTCTATGCAAATACAATCCAATCAAAACGATATTAATTTCAGTGACGTTTGTGGGGGTATTTTCACTGTAGTTCATATTTCGAACAGTTCAGTTGTCAGCATAAACGCCTGTACATTATTTAAGTCCTCATTAAACACATTTTACAAAACCGTAGCGATCTTGAGAGAATCCAAGCCTTCCCCTGAATCTTGACTGAGATATGTAGCTTCTGGATTAGCGGTGCTGGAAGAGCACAGCAGTTCAGGCAGCATCCAAGGAGCTTCGAAATCGACGCTGCCACTTCTGTTGTTCCTCTGTACAGTTGTGCTGTCCGTCGGTTTGCGGCCGACCCCTGGATATGTTTATATTGTCCCAGGAGCTGGGAGAGATGCCTTCTAAAGCCCATCCTGTTGCATCGGGCGGGCGGCCCTCCCCCTGACTTTACTCGAACCAGGTACGCGGTAATTTGTGTGTGTGTTTCCCTAACTTCCCTGCCCTCAGTTCCAAGTGCTAGCGACGATCCGTCGTATTGTGCTTGTGGATCAGGGGATTACAGACTCGGTGTAGTCGAGCTGCTGGGAATGAGTGAGATCGTGGGGGCGAATTTCCTTAAAGAGGAGCAATGGCTCAGAGTGTTTGCAGACAATCGCCGATTTATTCTGAGAGATGTCACTATATCCGCGAGGAAAAGTTAACGTGACATCTGTTTTCATGGTGGCTTGCTAATAAACTCTTATCCAATGGCGTCTTTGTTGAGACGTCAAAGATTATTTACAGGAACACTCAGTTTCTTAACTTGTTTCCTGATTTGTTCCCACCCTCCCCTTCCCGGTAGGTGGTGCGGAAAAACAGCGCCGTTAGAAGAGGCGACCTCGGTTTCTCAGTCGAGGGAGGGGGGGGGGGGGTGAGCAGCAGCAAATTACAAAGCCCTAAGGTCAAATCGACCGGATTAGAGTAAAGGGTCTGCGCTTTGGGATACTATCAGACGGGTAAAATCCGCCTCGTTCTTTCTTACAAACACGGTCAGAAATTAAACTCCAGTTAAGACTGGAGTAAACATTCTCGTTAACACAAAATTATTTATAAAACGTCAATGTATTCTCGGACAGTCTAACCGCGTTCAGACTGTCAAATGCACCAAAACCAATCCGGAAACACACTCATCGACTGCATTCAGATCCCGCACTTTTCTTTATTTACCATCGACAACTGACACAACTACCCAGATTGGTTTTCCGATGGAAGTTTAGCGACATTAAATATTTCTCTTGCCACACAGGTCTGCTGAGTATTTCCTTGTTTTAATTCCACAATAACATACATCAACAGAGATTTTTGGACACAGTTATACATTGGTGCGTAGCAATAAGACGAATACTTGCAATCTCTTACACCACAATTACAAACATACAATAACATACATAAATGTCTTTATTTATGATGATATGATCACAAAGCACACATACATTCTCATATGACTGCAAAGCATACGTTTAGTATCATATATGATGAACCCATAGATACATGATGATACTTAATTGTATGCATACAATCTAAAAGTATAATAACTGAGTGCTGAAAATCTGACTCTTCAGTTCTGAAGAAGGGTCTCTGCTTCTAAAAGGTTGACTCTGCTTTCTCTCCAGAAACGGCCAGACCTGTGGAGTTTTTCCAGCAACTTAGGTCTATGTTTCATATAATAAATGATCATAAAATCATACCTCATCACATATGATCTAAAATTCATGCACATAATTTTACTTACAATCACAAACCAACAGAATCCCATGACTGTTTCAATAGAATAAACACACTCATTAATACAATTTCATATATGAACACAAACCTATGCATCAAAACTCATATACAGCAAGCTCAGATTCCAACAGAAACTTTCGCATGAGCATATGCATTTGAGCATATCAATGAAAACTCAATTACATAGAATCCCTACAGTGTGGAAGCAGGTCATTTTGCCATTCAAGTCCACACAAACCCTCCAAAGAGCATCCCACCAGACCAGTCCACACCAAACCACCAGAGAGCATCCCACCAGACCCACCCCCATTCTATCCCTGTAACCCTGCATTTCCCACAACTAAGCTTCATAACTTGCACATTTTTGGACTGTGGGAGAAAGCCAGAGCAACCAAAGGAAATCCACGCAGTCATGAGGAGAATGCACAAATTCCACACAGGCAGTACGATCACATAACATTCACATATGAACACAATTAAAATGCAAAATTACAAAATAACTCTACAAAACAAACTGATCCTTGCAATGACACTCCCACAATCCCAAAACACTCATATACATAATGACATGAACATACAGTAACATTATTTCTTAGTCCCTGCACATGTGATATCATGACCCATGCAAACTATTGCAGGTACAATATGTATGCAAATAAATTTGCAACATCAGTCCACTGAGCCTAACCAAAGTAAATTCATAAATTTCATTCATTGTCAATGTGTGCATGACTTTATATTATGTCAATCTCAGATATGTTGACAGGATTGAAAATGGTAAATTCTAATTTCACATTTACAATCGCAAAGTTAACATGTATGTTTAAAATACTGAGAGGTTTGGATCTTAGATCACATTAAGTGAATTAAGAAAAAAGCAGGAGGCATGTTATATCTGATTACAACCTGAATGGTGATAAATTGGGGAGTGTGCAGTGGGACCTGGGTGTCTTTGTGCATCAGTCGCTGAAGGTAAGCATGCAGGTGCAGCAGGTGGTAAAGGAGGCAAATGGTATCTTGGCCTTCATTACGGGAAGTTTTGCATACAGGAGCCAGGATGTGTTGTTGCAGTTATACAGGGTCTTGGTGAGACTATGCCTGGAATATTGTGTGCTGTTTTGGTCTCCTTTCCTGAGGAAGGATGCCCTTGATCCTGAAGGAGTGCAGCAAACATTTACCAGGCTGATTCTGGGGATGGTAGGACTGACGTAAGGGGAGAGATTGACTAGGTTAGGATTGTTTTCCCTGGAGTTCAGATGAATGAGGGGGGACCTCATAGAGACTTATAAAATTCTGACAGGACTAGATCGTTTAGATGGAGGGAGGATATTCCCAAAGGTGAGTGTGTCCTGAACCAGGGGTCACAGTCTGAGGATTCTGGGTAGACCATTTAGGATGGAGATGAGGAGACATTTCTTCACCCAAAGAGTGGTGAGCCTTTGGAATTCATTACCACAGGAAATAGTTGATGCCAAAACATTGAATCTATTTAAGACACGGCTAGATATAACACTCTGGGTGAATGAGATCAAAGTTATGGGGAGAAAGCAGGATTAGGCTATTGAGGTGGGCAATCAGCCAAGATCGTGATGAATGGCATAACAGGCTCAAAGGGCTGAATGACCTTCTCCTTCTCCTATCTTCTATATTTCTATATCGGCTTTGGGCTATCAAACATTGAGCTAACTGAAAATCAACAAAGCTTCTCAGAGATAGAATCACACTCTCATAAATATTGACATATATTTTCAGGCCAGGAATTTGTGGTAGTGATAAGGTTGAGCAACCATGTATGTTTATTGAATGTCTATTAGTCTTAAAATAGGGATGGAAAAGGATAGAGCAGATCTAAAAGTTGAAGTTCTAAATTGGAGAAAGGCCAATTTTGACAGTATTAGGCAAGAACTTTCGAAAGATGATTGGAGGCAGATGTTCATAGGTAAAGGGATGGCTGGAAAATGGGAAGCCTTCAGAAATGACATAACGAGAATCCAGAAAAAGTATTCCTGTCAGGTAAAGGAAAGGCTGATAGGTATAGGGAATGCTGGATGACTAAAGAAATTGAGGGTTTGGTTAAGAAAAAGAAGGCATATGTCAGGTGTAGACAGGATAGATCGAGTGAATCCTTAGAGTATAAAAGCAGTAGGAGTATACTTAAGAGGGAAATCAGGAAGGCAAAAAGGGGACATGAGATAGCTTTGGCAAATAGAATTAAGGAGAATCCAAAGGGTTTTTACAAATACATTAAGGACAAAAGGGTAACTAGGGTGAGAATAGGGCCCGGTGCCAGAAGACTGGAGGTTGGCAAATGTGGTGCCACTGTTTAAGAAGGGCAGTAAGGACAGGCCAGGGAACTATAGACCAGTGAGCCTAACCTCGGTGGTGGGCAAGTTGTTGGAGGGAATCCTAAGGGACTGGATGTACGTGTATTTGGAAAGGCAAGGACTGATTAGGGATAGTCATCATGGCTTTGTGCATGGGAAATCATGTCTCACAAACTTGATTGAGTTTTTTGAAGAAATAACAGAGGATTGATGAGGGAAGAGCAGCAGATGTGATCAGTATGATGTTCAACAAGCTTCCCCATGGGAGACTGATTAGCAAGGTTAGATCTCATGGAACACTGGGAGAAGTAGCCATTTGGATACAGAATGGCTCAAAGGTAGAAGACAGAGGGTGGTGGTGGAGGGTTGTTTTTCAGACTGGAGGTCTGAGGCCAGTGGAGTGCCACAAGGATCGGTGCTGGGTCCTCTACGTTTTGTCATTCACATAAATGATTTGGATGTGAGCATAAGAGGTACAGTTAATAAGTTTGCAGATGACACCAAAATTGGAGGTGTAGTGGACAGCGAAGAGGGTTACCTCAGATTACAACAGGATCTTGACCAGATGGGCCAATGGGCTGAGAAGTGGCAGATGGAGTTTAAGGGTGACCTTATAGACATTTACAAAATTATGAGGGGTATGGATAGAGTAAATAGGCAAAGTCTTTTCCCAGGGGTCGGGGAGTCCAGAACTAGAGGGCATAGATTTAGAGTGAGAGGGGAAAGATATAAAAGAGACCTAAGCGGCAACTTTTTCATGCAGAGGGTGGTACGTGTATGGAATGAGCTGCCAGAGGATGTGGTGGAGGCTGGTACAATTGCAACATTTAAACAGCATTTGGATGGGTCTTGAATAGGAAGGGTTTGGAGGGATAGGGGCCAGTGCTGGCAGGTCGGACTAGATTGGGTTGGGATATCTGGTCGGCATGGACGGGTTGGACCAAAGGGTCTGTTTCCATGCTGTACATCTCTATGACTCTATGAATCTGACCTTGAGGGAAGGAAATCTGCCATCCTCATTGGGTTTAGTCAACAAGCGACTCTGACCCACAGCAATTTGGTTGGATCTCAACTGCCCTCTGAAAGGATCTAGTAAGACCACTCAGTTTAAAGGAAACAAGGAATGGGCAATAAATGCTGGCTAGCCAGTGGTGCACACATCCCATGAGTGGAAAAAAATCACAGAGATCCGTAAATTGGTATCAGTATTCCCTTAACTTTCATAAGGTGTGTTGTTGCAGTCTTCAAAGATGGAGGCAAGTTTGAAATCATTGATTTGTCATGAACTTAAACTAAATAAACATGATTTTCACTGCAAAGACCAAATTAAAGTAGGCTGCCAAAAATAGTTAAACTGTGTTCAATTAGAAGTAATTGAATATTTAGTGGCATACATACTAAATGATAATTGCTGTGGAATAATCTTTCCATCTATGAAAAAAGAATTACAAGCATGAAAAATTATTCCCTGAGTAGATTCAAAGATTGCAGATTTTAAAACAAAAGGCAATATATTTTCTTTCTAGTTTTACAGTTTAATTGAAAATTAAATTTCTCCTTTGATCCCGCATGTGTACCCTGATCTTTATTTCATTCCTGTGCAATGAGTTAAATGTGATTTATAATTCCTAGCTTTTTGCTTTTCACATGGCTGTCTGTGAGAATTCTTCCATCTGGCTGGTTGTTTAGCCTGCCTGTTGCCTGCTGGACATCACAGATCCCTGATAGAAATGGCCAAGTTCAAACTAATGTCAGAATAGAGGAAGACTGCACATGACTTCTTCTAAAAATTTGTTAATCATTTTATTCAACATTAAACAGTAAACATTGTGTCTTCACTGCTGGTCACAAAACTTGACCCATAGATGGATTTGTATTCTCACCCATCCATATAATCTCAAATGCAAAATCAATCACACTCTTTCATAAAGCAATTAAAATGATTAAGGAGGTACAGTTCCAAATACAATCTAATACAGAAGCCATTGCTGTTGGATGCTAGAAATCTAGAAAAAAATGAAAACGTTGTCTATATTTGGCATCATTGTCAGCATCCATAAAGACTGGAGAGAGATGTTGAAAGGTCATTAAGGTAAAATGCTAATCTGAATATCTCTCCACACATGACCTGCTGCATATTTCCAACATTTTCTATACAATAAAATATAGCCCCTTTGATCAATGTAATCCAAAACACATCATGAGGATTATCATTGACTAAGTCATCAAATCAAAATTTGAGGTAAACATTTTACTGATTTAATCTGACAGCAAATTAAATTATATGCAAAAATCATTTAGGTAAGGTTCTACCAATGTTTAGTAGAGATGAACAATTGACCTACCGTTTCAATTAAGTCCTGATTGTCATGGATATGTATCAAGCTATAGAGCTAAAGATTCTGATGCACCTTGTTTTTGTTTACTTCTCCCTATACGAAATGTTAACTTGTTTTCATATTTCTTCTCCAGTCTGGACATGCTTTTAAAAGATGGAACCTGCATACTAAATTCTGTTTCCATAAGGTAGCTCTTTACTGAGTCTCATTGTTAAAATCATTTTGTAATTGACCTGTATGGACCAGAAATTGATCTCAGTTGGAGTGGCAGTAGGGAGCTGCAATTTGCCTAGCCACCACTAGCCTCTGAATGGGAAAATTAACAGTCCTGAAATGACCCTTGTTGGAAAAGGTGCAAATGTGGAAATCCGATGAGGATGATAAATGACCACACATGATAATCAGCTCCCCGGAAGGATGACAAGCTTTCAATAAATGAGAACAGTAATAAAGAGAGAAAATGAGCAATTGCTTTTGAAAATGGAAAAACAAATCACTTAATTTGCTGTAGGATTTAAGACTGTTAAAAGTAAATTGCGGTGCTAATTCTCATTTTGACATTTTCAAATATCAATCCAGCTAACCACTCATAATTAACAAGATTTCTGTCTCGCTGTGACACAGACCATTTCACTTTCTGTACTGTTATACCAAGAATGCTATTCTGAGATGTGTGGAGTACCACAAACAGCTGAGTTGTGATGACACCTATGAACTGCACTGCATACTGTGGCAATGTAGTTTTGTGCATTCAGAGAGGTATCTGTGGACCACAAGATTAAATCCTAACAAGAAGAACAAAGACAGTGGATTCATCCATTTTCTTCTGATGTTGAATTATTTAGAAGTTGTAACAGCTGCACAGAGAATGTCAGAAAGCAAAAGAAGCACTCAATGATTTCACAATCAATGGATTGGGTCTTTGTTCTGCAATCCTACCTCAATCGTCATAAATGGTGATGGATATCGAGCAGAAGGAAGATGAAGCTTCATGAACACCCCTATCCTCAACAGTGGCAAAGGCCTAACCAAGTGGAAGCATTTGAATTATCTTCAGATTGAAGAGTCAAGTGAATAATTCTTCAACTCCTCAAGGGGTTACTCCCTGTCACAGATGCCAATGTTCAGCTAGTTTGATTTGTTCTAAATGATGTCAAGGAAGTGCTGCATTCTCTAGATGCAAGCGTTTTGACCATACCTGTAATCAACTGCTGAAATCCTGTGCTGTCTAAGTTTTACCAATAGAGTTTCTTTCTTTAAATGCTGTTTGAAAGTTTACATTCTGCTATTTTCTATTACTTTTACAGTTCTCATGGGAGATACTTCCTTAAGGGAGTCAAGAAGATTGGTCAAACATACCCCTTCCGTTCCACAATCAGTGTTGAATTGGAATGACAGCACAACTTTTTAAAATGGCTTTCATTTCATTTTTGTCTATCTTTGTGTTATAACACTAGAAGAATTATTCTACTGTTATGCTTGGCATCTAATTCAGTGTTCTCTGTAGATCTTCCTTTGCCTCTTTGGGTACAATTTTAACTTGCTTCTGCATTTTTAAAGTTGTCATTCCAGTAATAACTTACCCCCATCTTCTTTCGGCAGGTTAATGTCCTTTCTTTTCCCCAGTTTTTCATGTAATTCTTAATCCACTTTGAGTTAAATTTGTTTTATATGAGGTTGTTTTTTTGACTTAATACAGCGGAGTCAGCATTATAAAATGAAAGGTTCAGTATTCCACCTCTCCCTTATTGAAATGTTGCTGGCAAAAATCCAGCAATCCATTCGCTTTAGTCATAACCTTGTTTAACTTAATAATTTTGAAGCTAAATACTGGGTTCCAGTCTTCTATACACCTCTGAGATATTCAGATTTCTATTTTCTGGATCATTTGCAAATGCTAGGTCATGATAAACATTACATCCTGGTGCTTTTTGACCTCACAGAATCATGCACAACATTTAGGTTGGCTGAGTTTATTTGTGGTTCAATAAAATTTTCCTTTGAAATGTCTTTCTAGTTTTATCCATTCTTTTCCATCTTTTTGGATATTGTGATTCAATCACTAATACAACTCATCCAAAATTAGATACT
The DNA here is from genome assembly GCF_004010195.1 of Chiloscyllium plagiosum. Taxonomy (NCBI): domain Eukaryota; kingdom Metazoa; phylum Chordata; class Chondrichthyes; order Orectolobiformes; family Hemiscylliidae; genus Chiloscyllium; species Chiloscyllium plagiosum. Next base: position 31,004,958 of record NC_057718.1, on the reverse strand, counting down.
GAGAAACACAAATGTACCTATAACACGTGTATTCTTAAAAAGAAAACATTTTACGCCAGCACTTCAAAATTAATAAATTGAGCAACTAAAAGAGACTACAAAGGACTGTGGTTGTAGTTACATTAAGAGACTGAGAGACAACCTAAGGAACAGACTGGTGCACACACGCAATCACATGAGCAGACTGACAACACACAGAGTCTGACATTATTGAGTGGACATGATGACATGGTGACGACAAAAATCTGGATCTGATATCTGTGTGGAAAAAAATTTCCCAAACTAAATTGGGGATAGAAATGATCCGACCCTGGAATCTGTTCACTGGTGTAGGGCCATCAATGATGTTTGTTAATGAGCGACCTGGCATCAATTATCCCTGATCACCTTGGAATTTGATGGTAACCCAGGGGTTTAACAGGATTCTCACGGATTTTCTACTGTTCCTGAGAACTTGCCAGCAAAGTCTGTCACCTAGGAAGTCTCCAACCACAAGGGATGAATGCAGATTTCTCCAGCTTTCTCATTTCCCCTCCCCCCACCTGTTTGGCACACCTTCCTCATTCCTGAAGAAGGGCTTATGCCCGAAATGTCTTTTTTTTTTTTCTTTTTTTTTCCTGCTCCTTGGATGCTGCCTGACCTGATGCGCTTTTCCAGCAACACATTTTTCAGCTCTGATCTCCAGCATCTGCAGTCCTCACTTTTGCCTAGCAAAGTCTGTCAGGTTACCCATAGCCTCAAGGGCAGGTCCCTCCCTGATAGGCACTTAGTGTTGGATTGAGGGACTTGACAAGAAGAGGGGTTGCAGAAAGGCAAACCCTCTGCTCTTGCAACTGATGCCATTGTCTCTGGCAACACCATCCACATGAACCCCATTCTGTTCCATTCACCTGTCTGCAAGGGTACAGCATTGATCGTCTTGGTAGGCCTCAGAACATTACCACCAGCAGTTTTCCTTGTGGCATTAGATGCAAAACTAATGCTGTGGAGCTGTCAGAGATGGTATTTTTGCCCTCTGGGGTCTTCAATAGTGAGGAAAAGCCATGCTTGCCAGTTAAGTGTCTGCGTGTCTCTGTTGGACGGTTCTCCAGCTTCCTCATTTCCCCTGCCCCCACCTTGTCCCAGTCCCAACCCTCGAACTCAGCATCACCTTCCTAACCTGCAATCTTCTTCCTGATCTCTCCACCCCCACCCCCACTCCGGCCTATCACCCTCACCTTAACCTCCTTCCACCTATCGCATTTCCAACGCCCCTCCCCCCAAGTCCCTCCTCCCTACCTTATACCTTAGCCTGCTTGGCACACTCTCCTCATTCCTGAAGAAGGGCTCATGCCCAAAACATCGATTCTACTGCTCCTTGGATGCTGCCTGGTCTGTTGCGCTTTTCCAGCAACATATTTTCAGCTCTGATCTCCAGCATCTGCAGTCCTCACTTTCTCCTTAAAATATTTAAACAAAAGTTCACGTGAAGGGAATGGTACACTGCAGTAGATTTGAAATACTTACTGTCATAGATGAAAACAAACCAATTTCCGCTTCCAGAAACAATCCCATCAACTGACAGAAACAGAACTCAACCTTCTAATATCTTCATAGATCACTCATCAACACAGCTAATAATCCACATATTTGGAAGTATCCTGGCAGAATAATATACTAACAGGCTGGAATGACACTCACTGACACTTAATCACACCCTGTCATATCTTTTCAATCACAAACTTGTTGCCTTGTGTGCTGAGTAATGGTTTATTGTCTACCTTCAAGAGACAGCATGTTCATGGCTGTGAAATTACATCGTAGAAGAGGTAGATACTGAATAATATCAATCATGGTCAACATGATTTCCCTGGCTGATTTCAGTTACCCAGTGAGATATGGAGAATATTTTCTTTCCCTTAGTTTTCAAATCTGTTTTCTCCTCTCTCCAAAAATACGGCATGGCACCTAGTTGGTAATGAGCTCTTGGCTTGATGCATTACCCTGGGTGTGAATGGTCCAGTTGCTTTTCTTTCTATCTAGTTTTTGTATGTTCATATAAGCACCTGAACTAATCAACTGATAAGCATAAGTAAAAATCATCTAGAGCTGGCTGAATTATGAGCTCAGATACAAACCCATTGATCTTTATGCATTCACCAGTGCCAGGATGGATGCACTTATAATTTCAAATCAGCTTAGAGTCAAAAGACACAATTTCATTTTTAGAATTATATGTTTACATTTGCAGAAGTCTAATTGCAAGTTTGTTAACCATATAGATTTACACTGTACAGGGTGTTATTGGCTAAATGTTTCTTGCATTGATATTTTAAGTGAAGAAACAATGTTTAACTATCCCAGTAATTCTGTGGTAGCTCATCAAATTGTAGGAGGTTCACTTTGTGAATTGTCCATCTTGCCTTCTACCTCATTCTTGTTGCCTGTCAAGTTCCACTATCTTACCACCTGATATACTTGTTCCACCTTATCCTGTCCCCAGTAATAATATCTTTTCAACATATTTATGTGACCTAACTGATTCTTCTTCCAATAATCAAGAGTATTTATCAGATAAATCACTTTATTAACCTTCCTACTAATTTTGTATGGACCATGAGATCCATCTTGCAATACCCAAAATACCAATTCACTTGGAATGCTCTTGTTGTGAATTTTTATCTGCCTGGTCTTTCATTTTCTCTCATTAAACTTCTAATTCCCTTGTCCTACCCTACATACTCCTGTAATTCTACCTAAAAATATAGACGTATTATCCAACATTGAAGATTCATCTTTTTGATTTAAGAACTTCTTTCCTGTCCATTTTAAAGGACCACTAATTTCATAAACATAGATCAATTCAAAAGGACTAAACCCAATAGGTTCATTTGAGGGATCTCTGATAGTACGTAGCATGAAATTTAATCCCCTGACTTGAACCTGTGGGTGTTTTGCAGGTGGCACAGTAGCTCAGTGGTTAGCACTGCTGCTTCACAGTACCAAGGACTGGTAGGTGACTGTCTGTATGGAGTTATGTTGTCCCTGTGTCTGTGTGGGTTTCTGCCAGTTGCTTTGGTTTCTTCCTGAAGTCCAAAGATGTGCAAATTAGGTGGACTGGCTGTGCTAAATTGTTCATTGTGTTCTGGAATGTGTAGGTTAGTTGTGGGAAATGAAGTGTTACAGGCATGGGTCAGGATGGGATGATCTTTAGAGGGTTGATTGGACCAAATGACCTGTTTCCACACTGTTTGGATTCTATCCATTCTAAATTTGTAAAAGTATGACTTTGAGAGATTAAAGATACCTCTCTAAAGCTCCTTGTGTTTGTGAATGATATGCAGTTGACTTCAGTTGTTTCATACCCAACAGCTAATTATCTCCTGGAAAATTTTAGACATGAAGTTAGAATCCTGATCTATCTCAATTGGCAGTCCATAATGATCAAAAAACTATGCTAACTTTTCAACTACTACCTTAACACTAATTGTCCTTTAAAGGACTAGCTTCTGGGGTCAATTTGTCATATCCACAATTGTAAAGTTATATTGATGTCAATCATGGTCGTACACAATCACTTAACACTTGACCGAATGGTTCTTGTATCAAAGGTGCTGATTTAAATACATGTTGAGATTTTTGTACCATCTGACATTTTTGACACATTTTACAGAACTGCCATTATGTCCTTATGAAGTCTTAACCATATAAAATACCTATTCAAAAACACCTGTGAAATGAATGCTTCACAGAAAAAAATTGGTTATCTGCCTTTTAGATATAGATCCTTCATAGAGTCATAGAGATGTACAGCATGGAAACAGACCATTCGGTCCAAACTGTCCATGCAGACCAGATATCCTAACCCAATCTAGTCCCACCTGCCAGCACCCGGCCCATATCCCTCCAAAACCTTCCTATTCGTGTACCCATCCAAATGCCTCTTAAATGTTGCAATTGTACCAGCCTCCACCACATCCTCTGGTAGCTCATTCCATACACGTACCAGCCTCTGCGTGAAAAAGTTGCCCCTAAGGTCTCTTTTATATCTTTCCCATCTCACCCTAAACCTATGCCCTCTAGTTCTGGACCTCATCTACCATGTGTACTTCATCCACATTCACAGAAATGTTTACTGCCAATCTCTTAGCACTGATTAAAGCTCAATCTGATCTGTGGCCTTCTTTTGGTGAGTTTGCTCTTCGAAGCCATTGTTACAAACTCTAATAATTCCAATTGGTTTTCTTCACAACTTCCAGCATTTTTAATATATTATCCTATCTCTCCCCTCAATATTTTTCTTTCTGAATTGAGAAGAAGACCTTGGGCCACTCAGAGGTATCCATTCTTTACCCTGGCTACTTTCTTTCATTCACTCTGGCATTTTCTATCACTTTTGGATTTAAGATTATAAGAGAAACAGATCCAGTTTTATGGGTCAACTCATAATCATCAGTCATAATACTGCCTGTCCAGTAGTTGCAACCTTTTGGTCCTCAACCTAGGTTCTCATTAGGAAAGGTAGTGAGTTTTTAAACTCCTGTAAGAGAATAATCTCTCCAAGAGCCTCTTAAATGGTTTCAGCTTCTAATGTTCATCTGTCAAAATCACTTTGCATAGAGGTGAAAGGTAGAAGCAGTGATGGAGTACAATCCCATCTTTGCCAAAGGCCTAGTGGGGATCTGTTTAAATATGTTCAAGCCTTGCGTAAGTTCAATGAGAAAGATGTCAAAGCCATTTTCATTTTGTTTGAGAAAGTGGCTAAACAAATGAAATGGCTGGTGATCATGTGGGTATTGATGATCCAAACAAAGTTAGTAGGTTGAGCTACTGAGGTATTTGCCTCACTATCGGAGGAGGTGTCGGGGGGCATAATGAGGTGAAAGAAACCATCTTAAGTGAATATCTTTAGTACAAGAAGCATACCGACGATGTTTCAGGAATCTAAGCAGTGAACCTGGTTAAACATACATTGAATTTGAAAGGATCACACCAAATAATTTTGATAGGTGAATAAAGTTATTGAAAATTGATCAAACATATGATGCTCTTAGGGGGATGATTACTTTGGAGGAGTTCAAAAATTCACTTCCTGAGGTAATGAAAATGGAAGTGGGAGAGCAGAGCGTTAAGAGTATAAGATTAGTAATGGAAATGGCATATGATTATTAGTTTGTTCATAAATTAAATTGACTTCTGACATCAATTGCAACCTATGAGGGATAGAAGTTGTAGAAAAGAGAAATCCTCAGGTGGTAAGGGAAAAGACAATCTCATTAAAGATAGCTTACCACAGGGTAAAAAGGAAACCCATGGAGGGGGGGAGCAAGAGAAGTGAAAAAGCCCAGGTGATTTCGCGTAAAAAAAACTGGCCGCATGAAGTTGCAGTGTTGGCGATTTAGAAAAAGCATTGGGAAGACAGGCGGCGGATAAGCCAATGAGTTTTGTTGAAGTGGTAAAGGAAAGCACAGTGGAAGTTAAAAAGCTGCAAAAGAATTTACAACCTGGTCAGAGGTTGGTTGGGAAGAAAGTGCCATATCTCTCTAAATTTACTTGCATGGATAAAGTTTATTCATATATGCTAGGAGGAGCAAATAACGAAATTAAAATTTTAAAAGATACAGGAACAAATCAATCTTCAATTGTGAGAGATGAGTAGATATGTATTTTAGAAGGTATATTGCCAGAAAAGGTGGTAATATGTTGAATTCATGGTGAGAAGAGCAGTGTTCCATTATATAAAGTGAGGCTGGAGAGTCCGGTGAAAAGTGGTGATAGGAGTGATCAAGAAATTGTTGCTTCCAGAGATACAGTTTATCCTTGGTAATGACACAACTGGATCACAGGTAGGCGTGGTGCCTACTGTGGTTGAAAAGCCAGTCGAAAGTCAGGCAACTGAGGTATTATAGGAAGTCTATCCTGGGGATTTACCTGACTGTGGTAAGAAGATCACAAAGCCACAAGTTAAAAGAGGAGGAGAAATCAAGGAGTAAAAATAGGGAAATTGAAATTCAAGTCTCAGAAGCTATGTTTGATCAAATTTTGGGGGAAATGCAAGATGGTGGAGGACAAAGTGGCTATTTTTCGTTCAGAGAAGCTAGCTGAATTAAAACAGAAATTGGACAAACTGAAGCAGTTGTGTCAAAAAGCATACACAGAAGGAGAATCTGAGTGCATACCAGAATGTTACTTTCTTAAAAATGAAGTCTTGATGAAGAAATGGACACCATTACATATTCAGGTGGATCAAAAAATGGGCAGAGGTTCATCAAGTTGTATTACTGGTGGGTTATAGAAATGGGATATTGTGGGTAGCACATAGATTACCAATAGGAGATCATTTGGGAGTAAGGAAAACTTAAGCCAAATACAAAAACATTTTTATTAGCCTGGACTGTATAAAGATGTGGTTTAATTTTACCAGACATGTCATATGTATCAGGTAATTGGAAACCCTCAGGCAGTGATAAAACCAATACCCTTAATACCCATTCTTGCTCTTGAGGACCTTTAACTCCTATTTAAAACAAAAAGTGGGAATTGATTTTTGTTGCCCATAATGGATGTGTCTACTACTTTTTGAGGTCATTCCATTACACCGTATCATGACTAATAAGATTGTAGAACAGTTACTCAACATTTTTAAACTGGATACGGAATACCCACAGAGATACAATCAGATCAAGGGTCAAGTTTTGCATCAAAGTTTTTCAAGGAAGTTATGGGTAGCTTAGGAATAAAACAATTCAAATGCACTACATACCATCCAGAATTGCAGGGAGCATTAGAACAATGGCATCAAATTTCAAAGACCATGTTGAGCATTTATAATCAAGACTATCCAGATGATTGGGATAAAGGAATTTCATTTGTACTTCTTGCAATTAGGGATGCACCAAATAAATTAACCAAATTGAGTCCATTTGAATTAGCTTTTAGGCATGAGGTGAGAGGACCAATGAAAGTAATTAAGGAGAAGTTGGTGTGTCAGAGTTCAGAGACCATATATTTGGATTATATCTCAAATTTAAGGAAAAGATTAAATAGAGTGGGTGAGTTTGCAAGATAACATTTAAAGGTAGCACAGCATGTGATGAAAAGGGAAGCAGGGAAGAAATAAAAAATTTGCAATTTTTCACATGGAGTTAGAGTGTTAGTGTTACTTCCTGTGATAGGTGAACCTTTAAAGGCTGGGTTTAGTGGGCCTTATCAAATCAAAAGGAAATTGAGTGGGGGAACTATTTGATAAGAACACCAGAAAGAAATCTCAGAGTTTGTCATGTGAATTTATTCAAAAGGTATTTTGATAAGGAAGGAAAGCAAAAGCTGAATGTTGTACTGGTTACAAGAGTGAAGAACCAGGTTCAGATGATTCTAAAATTGGACATTCTTCAAATTAAATTGGACAATGAGGAAGTTCTCAAAAATGGCATAAATTATTGAGTTACCTTCTAGAAGAAGATCAAAATGACCTGAAAGAGTTATTACATTCACATGGAGTGATATGTGGGTATAAGCTGGGAAGTACTAATCTAATTACGCATGATTTAGATATAGGAAATGCTGTTTCGATTAAGCAACTTTCTGACAGACATAACCTCCTGAAGTTGGCACAACTTCAAAAAGAGATTGAAAGCATCTCAGAGATGACATAATCAAAGGGAGTTGCAGAAAATGAAGCTTATCCACAGTAATGGTGCCAAAACCAAATAGCACCCACCGATTATGTGTGGACTATTGCAAAGTCAATGCAGTTACAAAATCCAATTCATATCCTATTCCACATTTGGAAGATTGTATTGAGAAGGCGGTTCAAGCAATTTATATGTCTAAGTTGGACTTACTCAGAGGATACTGGCAGGTACATTTATCCAAAATAGCGAAGACAATTTTGACTTACATGACACCAAATTAACCTTACCAATTTAAGGTTATGCCATTTGGTGTGAAACATGTGCCAGCTACATTTAAAGACTAACCAATAAAGTCATTTTGGGATTACCAAATTGTGTGGTGTACAAAGACGATTTGGTGATTTTTAGTCACAAATGGAAGGAACATTTGGAGCATCTATCAGAATTGTTAGATTGATTTCAGGAGGCGGGCTTGGTGATAAACCTGGCTATGAGTGAGTTTGCAAAAGCCCAAGTCACATTGCTGGGCCATGTTAATGGACATGGACGGATGGCTGCATGAATTGAGAAAACAAAGGTTACTGAGGAGTTTCCCATACCATTGACAAACAGGGAAGTACTGCGATTCCTGGGACTGAGGGGTTTTCTTAATCAGAAACTCATACCAAATTTAGCGGTGTGGTTGCTCCACTGACCAACATGTTGAAGAAGTGCAAAAACATTCCAGTGGACAGAAGATTGTCAGAAGGCATTTGACAACCTGAAAGCTGTGTTGACCACTGCTTCAGTGTTTGTAACACCTAACTACACAAAGCCATTCAAGGAAGCTATCATTGCGAGTGATGAAGGCATTGGTGCTGTACTCTTACGAAATGACAATGAGATAGTAGAAAGACCTTTTGGTTATTTTTCCAAAAAGCTGAATTGTCATCAACAGAAATATTCAATGATTGAGAAAGTGACCTTGAGTTTGGTTTTGGTGTTGCAACATTTCAACATTTATGTTGCCAGCAATGTGTCGGAGACAGTTGTGTATACTGATCATAACACCTTAAATGTTTTGGAAAATATTAAGGATAACATTTCTAGACTATTCTGATGGAGCTTATTATTGCAGCCATTCAATTTGAAAATTATACATATGGAAGGATGAGAGAACTCAATTGCTGATGTGTTGTCACGACTTTGAGTGCGTTTGGTGGTAGAAAAAAGGGACTGAAATGGACTGTAATAGTGAATGTTTGTTTGCACGTTCAGAGTAAAACTATTGTATATGTATTGTGGTATACTAATGATGTAAGGTCTAAGGTTTTTTAAAATGAAGCCATCTTTGATGGTTTATTTTTAAGGTGGGAGGTGCAATGATCCTATGGTTTTAAGATGTATTTTGTCTCGGTTTTTTCTGTGAAGAGAGGTTGAGACAGTAATGAGTGGTCTGTTCCAAGCCAATAGAGTAAACAGCTTGTGAGGCCTGGGATTTTTTAATGATGGAACAATCAGGCCAGCACAAAAGGGTGGGGTCAAGCTCCTACAGAACCAAGATTTTAGTTTAACTTTCAATAGCTATTAGTGTTTGGGAGCTGCTATACATCTGTCTGTGCTACAGCAAAATGCCTGAGTTCTCTCTCTCACACATAGTTTTCTTTTGATGTTCTTGCCTCCTGGACTGGAGAATTGCAAGTGAGATGACCTGTTTACTGAATTTGCCTTTGCAAAGGGTATGTTTAATGGAATGTTACTCTATTGGAACAGTTGCTGTTTAGTATTTAAATAATCTATCATTCAGTTACATTTTCCGATAAAGTTAAGATATTCCAATTCTTCTTTCTTTTTCTTGTACTTGAATTATTGTGTAAAAATAAAGCATGTTTTGCTTCGAGCCTAGTAATTTGACCATTGAAATTGCATCTGGAACACAACACCTTACACTTGTTTTTAAAAATAGGCAAACATTGGGATCGAGGCTATCTTCATAATATATTTTGAAGATGTTTAGTCTGATCCACAATAACAGTCACACTGACATTGGGATCTCTCACACTTACAGTCATGCTGAACTCATTCACTCTCACAGCTCAATCAGGAGAAAGTGAGGACTGCAGATGCTGGAGATCAGAGTCAAGAGTGTGGTGCTGGAAAAGCACAGCAGGTCAGGCAGCATTAAAGGAGCAAGAGAATTGACATTTCAGGCATGAGCCCTTCATCAATTCTCCTGCTCCTCAGATGCTGTCTGACCTGCTGTGCTTTTTCAGCACCATACTCTCGACTCACAGCTCAATTATCCTTGCTCGCATATTCTCATTGCCTTCACTCATACTCACAACGAGCTCATTCAGCTCACTCATATTCCTGGTCATATAAAACTCACACAGATTCACAATCACACTGTGTTCATCACATTCACACTGAGTTGCATCTCACTTGCAGTCACACTAAGCTGTCCACATTCATATTGAGTTCAGTTGCATCCAAGTCACTGCTACACTAAGCTCACTCGCACATACTCACAATTACACAGAATTCATTCACTCATAGTCATACTGAACTCACTCACATCCACAGTCACAATGATTGCACCAGAGATGGTTCAGAGGAGACTCACTGACCTATTGCCTGAGCTGGAGCTCTTCAGCTATGGTGAGTCATCAAATCTGAGAGTTTTACAGCACAGAAGGAAGCCCTTTGGCCTATTGTATCAATGCCAGACATCAAAAATCTATCCAATCTTTCCCCATGTCCCATAGCCTTCTATACTGTGACAATTCAATCCTTTTGGTGATTTTTCTTCCTCAAATCCCCTCTACACCTCTGGCCTCCTACTTTAACTCAATGACCCATGTGTATTGACCCCTTATGTCATAGAGACACAGAGATCCAACTCATCCATGCCGACCGTATGTAGTGGAAACGTTTTACTATCTCCTCTATCTATGTCTGTCATAATTTTGTAGACATCATTCAGTCCCACTACAGCCCTCTCTTCTCTAGGGAAAGCAACTCCAGTCTATTCAACCTTTCTTCACAGCTAAAACACTCCAACCCAGACTATGTCCTTGTGAATCTCATCTACACCATCTCCAGTGTGAACATACATTTTCTACAGAGCAGTGACCAGAGCTGCACACAGTACTGCTGCTGTGGTTAACTAATCTTTTGTCAAGGTCAATTATAACATTCTAGTTCTTGTAGTCAATGAATGAATTAATAGGGAAAGTGTCCTATATGCCTTCTGAATCAATTTACCTGCACTACTGCCGTCAAGGATCTATGAACAAAGCTCCCTATGATTGTTTCTACTTCTTAGTATCCAATAATTCATTACCAATTTTCTTATATTGTTAGTCCTCCCAAAATTCACTTTTTAGGAATTATTTCCAATTTCTACTATTGTGCCTATCTGACAGCCCATCTATATTCTTCTGTAGTCGAATGCTTTCTCCTTGCTATTTACTACACTACAAATTTTCCAGCCATTTGAGATTGGTACAGTTGAGAACAGAAGCGAGTCAAATAGTCAGGGCAGGCAGAGACAAGGTAGGATTAATAAATTAAACTGCATTTATTTCAATGCAAGGGGCCTAACAGGGAAGGCAGATGAACTCAGGGCATGGTTAGGAACATGGGACTGGGATATCATAGCGATTACAGAAACATGGGTCAAGGATGGGCAGGACTGGCAGCTTAATGTTCCCGGATACAAATGCTACAGGAAAGATAGAAAAGGAGGCAAGAGAGGTGGGTGTGTGTGTCGTTTTTGATAAGGAATAGCATCACAGCTGTGCTGAGGGAGTATATTCCTGGAAATACATCCAGGGAGGTTATTTGGGTGGAACTGAGAAATAAGAAAGGGATGATAGGCTTATTGGGATTGTATTATAGACCCCCTAATAGTCAGAGGGAAATTGAGAAACAAACAGCTATCCGTAAGAATAATAGGGTGGTTATGGTAGGGGATTTTAACTTTCCAAACATCGACTGGGACTGCTATAGTTAAGGGTTTAGATGGAGAGAAATTTGTTAAGTGTGTACAAGACAATTTTCTGATTCAGTATGTGGATGTACCTACTAGAGCAGGAAATAAGGCAGGGCAGGTGACGAGGTGTCAGTGGGGGAGTACTTTGGGGCCAGCGACCATAATTCCATTAGATTTAAAACAATGATGGAAAAGGATAGACCAGATCTAAAAGTTGAAGTTCTAAATTGGAGAAAGGCCAATTTTGACGGTATTAGGCAAGACCTTATGAAAGCTGATTGGGGGCAGATGTTCACAGGTAAAGGGACAGCTGGAAAATGGGAAGCCTTCGGAAATGAGATAACGAGAATCCAGCGAAAATATATTCCTGTTAGGATGAAAGGAAATGCTGGTAGTTATAGGGAATGCTGGATGACTAAAGAAATTGAGGGTTTGGTTAAGAAAAAGAAGGAAGCATATGTCAGGTATAGACAGGATAGATCGAGTGAATCCTTAGAAGTGTATAAAGGCAGTAGGAGTATACTTAAGAGGGAAATCAGGAAGGCAAAAAGGGGACATGAGATAGCTTTGGCAAATAGAATTAAGGAGAATCCAAAGAGTTTTTACAAATACATTAAGGATAAAAGGGTAACGAGGGAGAGATTAAGTCCCCTCAAATGTCAACAAGGTGGCCTTTGTGTGGAGCCACAGAAAATGAGGGAGATACTAAATGAGTATTTTGCATCGGTATTTACTGTGGAAAAGCACATAGAAGATATAGACAGTAAGGAAATAGATGGTGACATATTGCAAAATGTCCATATTACAGACGAAGAAGTGCTGGATGACTTGAAACGGGTAAAGGTGGATAAATCCCCAGGACCTGATTAGGTGTGCCCTAGAATTCTGTGGGAAGCTACAGAAGTGATTGCTGGCCTCTTGCTGAGATATTTGTATCATTGATAGTCACAGGTGAGATGCCGGAAGACTGGAGGTTGGCTAACATGGTGCCACTGTTTAAGAAAGGTGGTAAGGACAAGCCAGGGAACTATAGACCGGTGAGCCTGACATCGGTGGTGGGCAAGTTATTGGAGGGAATCCTGAGGGACAGGATATACATGTATTTGGAAAGGCAAGGACTGATTAGGGATAATCAACATGGCTTTGTGTGTGGGAAATCATGTCTCACAAACTTGATTGAGTTTTTTGAGGATGTAATAAAGATGATTGATGAGGGCAGAGCGGTAGATGTGATCTATATGGACTTCAGCAAGGCGTTTCACAAAGTCCCCCATGGGAGACGATTAGCAAGGTTAGATCTCATTGAATACAGAGAGAACTAGCCATTTGAATACAGAACTGGCTCAAAGGTAGAAGACAGAGAGTGATGGTGGAGGGTTGTTTTTCAGACTGGAGGCCTGTGACCAGTGGAGTGCCACAAGGATCGGTGCTGGGTCCTCTACGTTTTGTCATTTACATAAATGATTTGGATGCTAGCATAAGAGGTACAGTTAGTAAGTTTGCAGATGACATCAAAATTGGAGGTGTAGTGGACAGCGAAGAGGGTTACCTCAGATTACAATAGGATCTGGACCAGATGGGCCCGTGGGCTGAGAAGTGGCAGATGGAGTTTAATTCAGATAAATGTGAGGTACTGCATTTTGGGAAGGCAAATCATAGCAGGACTTATACACTTAATGGTAAGGTCCTAGGGAGTGTTGCTGAACAAAGAGACCTTGGAGTGCAGGATCATAGCTCCTTGAAAGTGAAGTCGCAGGTAGATAGGATAGTGAAGAAGGCGTTTGGCATGCTTTCCTTTATTGGTCAGAGCATTGAGTACAGGAGTTGGGAGGTCATGTTGTGGCTGTACAGGACATTGGTTAGGCCGCTGTTGGAATACTGCATGCAATTCTGGTCTCCTTCATATCGGAAAGATGTTGTGAAACCTGAAAGGGTTCAGAAAGGATTTACAAGGATGTTGCCAGGGTTGGAGGATTTTAGCTATAGGGAGAGGCTGAACAGGCTGGGGCTGTTTTTCCTGGAGTGTCAGAGGCTGAGGGGTGACCTTATAGAGGTTTACAAAATTATAAGGGGCATGGATAGGGTAAATAGGCAAAGTCTTTTCCCAGGGGTCGGGGAGTCCAGAACTAGAGGGCACAGGTTTAGGGTGAGAGGGGAAAGATATAAAAGAGACCTAAGGTGCAACTTTTTCACACAGAGCATGGTACGTGTATGGAATGAGCTGCCAGAGGAAGTGGTGGAGGCTGGTTCAATTGCAACATTAAAGAGGCATTTGGATGGGTTTGGAGGGATATGGGCCAGGTGCTGGCAGGTGGGACTAGATTGGGTTGGGATATCTGGTCAGCGTGGACGGGTTGGACCGAAGGATCTGTTTCCATTCTGTACATCTCTATGATTGTACTGATCATGCCTTTTGCATTTATGTCTAGCTCATTAATGTAGACTACAACCAGAAAGGGACTGAATCCCACAGCCAGAGGATATAGGCTTCCAGTCACAAAAACAACCTTCAACCATCATCCCTTTCCCTACTGTCACTTAGCTAATTTACCAAACTGCCCTAAATCCCAAAGGGTCTTATCTTCTTGACCAGTTTCTCACATGAGATCTTGTCAGAAGCTTTATGGATGTAAATGTGGACTACATCAACTGCACTACCCTTGTCCTTAAACCTAGTCAGCTCCTCAAAACTTCAAACAAATTTGTTAGATTGCTGTTGAGGTTGTGTCGCTAAGTGTATGCAGGACTGAGATATACACAGATTTTTAGTCAATAAGGATTATGGGGAAAAGACAGAAAAGTGAATTTGAGAGTTATGAGATTAGCCATGATCTCATTAAATGATGGACCAGACTCGTTGAGCTGAATGGTCTACTCTGTTCCAATGTATTGTGGTCTTACATGATTGCCCTCTTACAAGGCCATGCTGACTATCCTTGATTAAACCATGTCTCTCCTAATAGAGATTTCTTCAGTCCCTCAAAGTCTTTTCCAATTATTTCTCAACAGCTAATGCTAGATTCACTGCTTGTACTCTCGTGGTTTTTCCTTACCACACTGACAGGCTTCCAGTCATCTAACACCTTCCTTGCGGCAAGAGAAAATTTTAACATTTAGTGACAGAGCCACTGAAATCTTCTGCCTGCCTCCACAGTAACATATAATACATCTCATCTGGACATGGAAATGTATCCACTTTTAAGACCACTAACACCATTAAACCTTCCTCTTTCCCAATGCTAATTTGTTCAATTATATCTCCTCCCTGATTTGCATACTTAAATCATCTTTCTCCATGGCAAATATAGATGCAAAATACAAATTTAAATCCTCACTTATATCTTTCAGATCAAAACACAAGTTGCCTCTTTGGTCCAAATGAGTCCCATTCTTTCTTTTGTTATATTCTTGCTTCTGATATACTTATAGACACATTTGGAATTTTCTTTGTTTTACCCATGAGGGCTTTTTTCATGCCCCTACTTCACTCTCCTGATTTTTTAAAGTAAGCTTCTGCCATTTCTATACTACTCTAGCAATTCTGCTGCATTGATCCCTTGGTATCTGCCTTTGACTTCCACTTTTGTTCCTTGTCCAATCCCAAACATTGCTTGATATCCAGGGTTCTCTGAATTTGTTGGTCCCACTTTTTGCCTTTAGAAGAGTGAGCCCTTTATGCTTTATTTCTTTATTGAATGATTCCCACTGCTCTGATGTAGATTTTCCTACAAGTTGTCACTCCTGATCCACTTTGGCTAGATTCTAGTCAAGAGCATTTATTGTTTTATTTTCCTGTTCCATAACCACTTCATATTTTACTGAGTTAAGATCACTATAAGAAAAACTAGACAGTTTGGGTTCTGAAGAAGGGTCATTGAACTTGAAATGTTAGCTCTGTTTCTCTCTCCACAGATTCTGCCTGACCTGCTGAGCTTCTCCAGCAATTATCATTTTTGATTTGACAGGGTTGGGGTGTTTTCCTTAGAGCAGAGAAGGCTAAGAGAGCACTTGGTTGAGGTGTAGAAAATTATGAGAGGCATTAATAGGAAGAAACGTCATCCCTTAGAAGAGCAATAATAGCCAGGTGCATAGATTTAAGGGGAATGGCTGTTGTGAATTTGAGAGGAAAAAATTCACAGAGTGGGATCTATCTAGGCCTTACTGCAGAAAGGGTGGTGGAGATAAGAAGCTGCACATTACTTAAGAAATATTTGGATGAACACTTGAAAGACCATCATGTACAAGGCTAAGGGCCAAATGATAGAAAATAGGATTAGAGTAGATAGATGCTTGATGACTGGCTCAGACGTCATAGGAAAAATGGTCACTTCCCGTGCTGTGAAACTCTGACAACATGAGTTACACTGAGCTCATACAGACTGAGCTGCACTGAGATCACTCATATTCACACTGTTATCACATAAAAACACCCACACTCAATTCCACTGAGCTCAAACACTCACCATCACACTGAGTTCACACAGACTCACCATCACACTGAGCTCACTCACACTCACTGTCATACTGAGCTCACACAGACTCACCATCACACTGAGCTCACTCACACTCACTGTCTCACTGAGCTCATTCACACTCACTATCACACTGACCTCAATGTCTTACTGAGCTCACTCTCACCATCAGACTGAGCTCACTCTCACTATCACACTGAGCTCACTCACGCTCACTGTCACACTGAGCTCACACAGACTCACCATCACACTGAGCTGGCACTCATTCACCATCACACTGAGCTCACACTCACACTATCACACTGAGCTCACACTTACACTCGCCATCACATTGAGCTCATTCACACTCACCATCACACTGACCTCACACTCACTATCACACTGAGCTCACTCACACTCACCATCACACTGAGCTCACTCAGACTCAATGTCTCACTGAGCTGGAAATGTGTTGCTGGAAAAACGCAGCAGGTCAGGCAGCATCCAGGGAACAGGAGAATCGACGTTTCGGGCATAAGCCTTTCTTCAGGCTTATGCCCGAAACGTCGATTCTCCTGTTCCCTGGATGCTGCCTGACCTGCTGCGCTTTTCCAGCAACACATTTCCAGCTCTGATCTCCAGCATCTGCAGACCTCACTTTCTCCTCAATGTCTCACTGAGCTCATTCACACTCACTATCACACTGACCTCACACTCACTATCACACTGAGCTCATTCACATTCACTATCACACTGAGCTCATTCACACTCACTATTAAACTGACCTCACACTCACCATCACAATGAGCTCATGCACACACTATCACTAAGCTCACACTTACACTCGCCATTCACATTCACTATCACACTGAGCTCACTCACACTCACCATCACACTAAGCTCACTCAGACTCAATGTCTCAATGAGCTCATTCACACTCACTATCACACTGAGCTCATTCACACTCACTATTAAACTGACCTCACACTCACCATCACAATGAGCTCACGCACACACTATCACTAAGCTCACACTTACACTCGCCATTCACATTCACTATCACACTGAGCTCACACACTCACCATCACACTAAGCTCACTCAGACTCAATGCCTCAATGAGCTCATTCACACTCACTATCACACTGAGCTCATTCACACTCACTATCACACTGAGTTCACTCACACAATCACACTGATCTCATTCACACTCACTATCACACTGAGCTCATTCACACTCACTATCACATTGAGCTCATTCACATTCACTATCACATTGAGCTCATTCACACTCCCCATCACACTGAGTTCACTCACACAATCACACTGATCTCATTCACACTCACTATTACACTGAGCTCATTCAGACTCACGATTACACTGACCTCACACTCACCATCAGACTGAGCTCACTCACACACTTGACCTCATTCACACTCACTATCACACTGACCTCACACTCACCATCACACTGAGCTCACTCACACACTATCACACTGAGCTCTCACTTACACTCACCATCACTGAGCTCATTTGCACTCCCCCTGAGTTCACTCACACTCACTATCACAGTGAGCTCACTCACACTCACCATCACACTGAGCTCACTCACACACTATCATAGAACTCACTCACACTCACCATCACACTGAGCTCACTCACACTCGACTTATTCACACTCACTATCACACTGACCTCATACTCACTATCACACTGAGCTCACACTCACCATCACTTTGAGCTCATTTGCACTCCCCCTGAGTTCACTCACACTCACTATCACAGTGAGCTCACTCACACTCACCATCACATTGCGCTCATTCACTCTCATCATCACACTGAAGTCACTCACACTCACCATTACACTGAGTTCACTCACACTCACTATCACACTGAGCTCACTCACACTCACCATCACATTGAGCTCATTCACTCTCATCATCACACTGAGCTCACTCACACTCACTGTCACACTGAGTTCACTCACACACCATCGGACTGTGCTCACTCACACTCACTGTCCTAATGAGTTAACTTATGCTCACAGCAACACTGATCTCTATCAAACTTTCAACTAAATTCACACACAAATCAGTTGCACTCACATTACTCTCACATACTTGCACTTAGCTCACTTGCAGCTACGCAAAAGTGAGGACTGCAGATGCTGGAAACCAGAGTTTAGATCAGAGTGGTGCTGGAAAAGCACAGCAGGTCAGTCAGCATCCAAGGAGCAGGAAAATCGACGTTTCGGGCAAAAGCTTTCGGGCCCATTCCTGATGAAAGGCTTTTGCCCGAAACGTCGATTTTCCTGCTTCTCGGAGCTGCCTGACCTGCTGTGCTTTTCCAGCATCACGTTGATCTAAAATCACTTGCAGCTACACTGAGTTCACACTTACACTGTGTTCACACACATCCACATATACACAATGAGCACAGTCAGACTTGCAGTTTCTGAGCTGAAGTATTTTGAATTACATTATTCCCTTCTCCATTTGAGACAACATTGCCACCATTATTCACGTGCCCAGTTATTCTTACCTTACATTTGCTGATTACAACGGTTCATATATACTAATGCTTATAGATATTTTGTGTTAATTCAAAAAAGTTTATCATTACATGAGCTTGATGGGCGCTTTCATAGTTGGATTCATTTCAATGACACTTATTTGAGTTTAATGCAACCTCATAATGACATTAAAATTATAGTGCAAAATTGGGACTGCCTCCACGATTAGCGGTTGTGATAGCGTCTGTGTCAAGATTCAGAACTAGCTTGGCGGGGTGAATGAGGAATAATTGTTAGCAGGAAGTGGAAACAGTGGAAATTGGTGTAGTGGGGAACAGTACTGTGTATGGAGAATGAACGCTAACACAGCCCGGTCAAGCTGAATGGATTGTTTTCCATGTTGTAGTTTCTGTGTTTATGTGAATTAGGGCTTGACCAGACACTGACACAAACTGGAACGGAGATCCCTGGAGCAGACAGCGTGACTCAGCTTGGCTCGGGGGTCAATTCCGCAGGTAGTTTGCTCTTTTTGCCCGATTTACAGAGCATAAGTTTAGTTCTGATCTTAAGCCAAAACTACTTCGCAATAATGTTAAACTTGTTAAGATGCACAATTCACACAGATGTGAAATTGAGATGGTTTCTCGCAGTTATAATCAGCTCATTGACAGGAACAAAGATCTCCCTCACACTCGCACACTGGTACAGCTGATAGGTTGAGTGAAACAGATGTAGAGAGGCCAAAAGCCGAACAGTATCTGAGACCTTTACAGGCCATGATCAGCAACAGAGAGCAGGAGTTTTGTTTTATTACTTAGATGTATAGAAGCCGCGTCAGAAATATAGGCCATCAGACTGGGAAATGATAAAACGCAAATATTGCTGGATAATGGCATAGCTAACGTTCAAGGGATGGGGGATATGGGGCTGGGAAGGAACATTGCCCACCTGCAGCGTGGACTCTGGGGCGATAGATGTTTTTTCCCTTAATTCTGAATCTGCTCAAGCGGGCGTTTCGTGTCGAGGGAGAGAACAGGCGACCGTCAACTGTCCCTAGCTTCAGTGCTGTGACAACTAGTGACAGAAGGCAGGGCGCTCTCGATGCTCTGTAGAACATATGTGAATAAGCCGGAGAAAGAGAGAGAGCGCGCTGGAGGGAACTTGTAAATGGTGCTGTTCTGAAAGAAAAAGAATGGGAGTCGCAGGCAGCCAATAACGCACAGAAATCCACTTCTCTCAGGCACATAACCCACAGCGCAAAAGGAGGATCAAGCAGTATTTTCGCAACACGCAGGTACATTACTTGACGGATAGATGCCCAGCTACTAAGTGAGCACTTGTTTCTGGGTAAATGGCTCTGTGCACACGATACATCAATACAGCATTATCGTTCTTTCTGGCAAGAGGCAAGCCTTCCAATGAAGTGATTACTATGCAGTCGGATGAGTGTCAAGAATCAGCGAGATTCCATGCAGGCAGGTACTTAAGCACAAGTTATAGAATTATGAAATAACATAGCATAAACGTGGCCATTCGGCCCACGGTGTTTCTGACAACTCTGAAACAGCCATCCAATTGGTACCTCTCACCTGCTCTTTTCCCATAGCCCTGCAAGAATTCCCTCGGATTAAGACAAGTAAAGGACCCTACTTGGTCCCTTCAACTCATTCTGGTCAGCCCAGGATCAAATACATAGACACACCGTACATCCATTCACACTATCATCTCATACACACGCTCACACACAGCTACAGGTAAACCTAGGGGAATACATGAAACCAAGGCAGCAGCGAATGAGATATAAGTATTTAGTTTGTAAATAACAGGAGATAGGAGAAAAGGTCGATGCAGTCATTAGAAACTGCACGTTTGGCTCTCTTTTTTATATGTCAGATCCACATAGGGTGCCAATTCAAAGTGGCCTGGCCTAGCCACAGCACGAAAAGTTCACGAACTGTAAGCCTTCCCATTTTATCCTATATTCCCCAGCCATACACAGAGGCAGCTAACATGACCTTTGTGCTTTGGCACCAGAGGGGTTAAATAGTTTGATCAAAAGAATTTGTATGAATAGAGATAAAGATATCGGCTGTTCTTTGTAGGAGATCCGTTTGGAGCCTGTGCAGAGACATTACCCGACGGAAACAACTTGTGAAATGAGTGACAAGTCGGGAAAACTTGTGAAGCTAAGAAAAATATTGAAGAGCTCTAAACAGACAGCAAGAGCAAATAAATTGCACATATAGAGAAATATCCAAACATTTAATAGACATGCACGTTATTGACAATCACAAGTGATTGCCAAAAGTATCCAGCATTTCAATAATGCGAAGGATATACATGTGTGACATAATTTGTATCTATCTTTCCGCATTATTATCCAGTAATGCATGTTTCTGTTTACACATCCCAGCACCTATCGAAATGACATATAGCTAATGTGTGCTTTAGACCTGCCTAAATAGGTCCGATTTCAAAACACGACTACACAAAATGGAACTATTAGAGCCCTGAACCCAATGCAGTGGCAGCCTAAGTGCTGAAATGTGCTGTAATGTTTAACACCTCAATTTGTTGATGTATTATGCATTATCTAACGTGCCTCCTGTAGTACAGACTTGGCGATCACTGTACAAGCAGCTCTGAGTTGCTGCCTGATAGCTGAATTTAGCCAGTAACTGGCGTGGACTTGTTCTTCCAGGAACGTAAAGTGAGCATAGACCTAGAATCACTCAATGTTTTTTCCCGCTATTTAGGATCATTGCACGTGCGATTTGTCGTTACATTTTGAACAATTGTCACCACGTAGTTAAATTAATGTAGAGAAAGCATTCACAACACAATACCTGGTCAAGAGACGATAGGCTGAATGTGTACTTATGGAAACGTAACGATTGCACATCAAAGAAAACGTTAAATAAATGTCTTAATTGACAATAAACTGCATCAGGTTTGAGAATATCTTACAAAAGTACGTTGCTAATCAGCAAATAATATGTTGTGCCAAGTTTGTATTTTGAAGCATTGATTTTATCAAAATGTTAAAGCAGAGTCCGCACGTGGACCTCCCTATAGAAATAGGCACATGGAATATCATGTGGGCAATTTCAATACTACTTGGTTATTTTTGAAAATTTAGATGATTTATATTATAATTTGAAAACCTACGTTTGTGGAAGGCGCATATAATTGTGAGCTACTTCCGTTTAATTTTGTACCTTTGAGATAATTATTACTTAGGAAATTAATAATGGGTAAATATCACATGTTTCCTTTCGTGATTTTACTGCAACGGCCTGTAGCTAATGTGTGTGTGTGTCTGTGTGTGATTTGCCTAAGATTGCTATCAGGAGCTGAAACTACAAACAGCTAATCAAAACAATCAGGAAACTTGGCAATTAATGATGAACGAATGTACTAACCATTATATTGCCCTGCTGAGAATGTCAATGCAATGATGATGATACATCGGTTATGACGGTAAATACGGATCTGACAATAACGTTTCAAGCCACTACTTGGAAATAGTCCAGTATTCGCAAGCTAATCTTCAATGACACACGAGCGAAATGAATTAAACGAAAAACAGCCTGCCTTTGAGGAACAACAGCAGTTACGGAAATATGAATTACGCTGTTGAAACTACAATCTACAAAGACTCTCTTTAATTCCATCTAATCCGCAAAAAGAATGTAAAGTTTAAAAACGTTCTGAAGACATCTCGAGACAGGGCGACAATTCCATCAAATTTCCTTCCTTTAGACGAAGACAAATTAATTAATCGGTTGTTGCAGCCTTTGCATGTCTAGAACTCACAGTCATCCTAGAGAGGCCATGATCCCATCTGCGTATGACAACAAATCAAAGTTCAAATGGGCAGCTTATGTGGCAGTTGATCCTGTATCATAGTCTTCCGTGATCCTTCAATTGCTATTTAATAGAATTACAGTTTTAAATCCAAATAGTCTTGAAGAATTTTTTTATCAGTAAAGAGTGAGCACAACAGAGAAACAAGAACCGAACGCATCGCATAGTTCATTGAAGGGAAACCTACCGATAGCGCTCACCGCTTCCCGAAGTTCAATGCTCGAGTTAATGACCACACGGTTGCCTGTATTAATTAGCGAGGTACAGTCGACGAAACATTGTGACTATTCTAGCAATTTCTCGAAGACATTTCATTGAATAAAGGTACTGTTTGCCATATTTACAGAACAGCTGCAGTGCGGGTGTGCACAGGTGAACATCCCTAGAGTCCTAAAGTATGTATTTTTTAGATGCCCTGTCTTTTCATTCAAAGAATCATTTAAAGTGAGAAACTCAATGTTATATCCATCAGAGCTCTATGAAAAGTGAGTAAGTATAAACAGCTGCAGTGCGCGAGACCAAGATGTGGTTAATGTCAGTAAATGAGGAAGTTACACCTTGTGACTGAACTAAATTCAATATTTCTTATCACATCCAAATAAATAGTTGCATTTTCGTCAAAAAGTGATTTGTCGAAAGTCGTAGAGTCCTGATTTATTTGGAATATTATTGTGACATTAATACAAAACACTCTTCCTCTACGTTTTAAAGCAATACCTAAGAGCCTAAAGTCGCCGCAATGTAACAAGTACATGACAAAACGAAATCGATTATTGGGCAATTCAACTTGAGGCAAATTAAAACTCAGACCTTGAATGGGTATTCTATTTTCCACGTCCGAATGTGTCGAACTCTCATTACAACCAAAATGTACGGGGTTTTTTTTGTTGAAATTCCGGATTAGTGGTTCCTCCTTTCCTTTCGAAAGTGGAGCCATGACACCTAGCTTCTTGGTCTCGCTATGGCCACAACCCACCGAAAAACAAACCAGTATACGGTCTCACTGTGATACGTTTTTATTAATTGCTATTTATAAATATGGGGAGGGGGACACCAAACATAAGGTAAATATTACATTCGGGTATGGAAGAAGACCGAGGTGATGTTGAGAAGTCAGGTTATCAGATTATTTCCTACCTTTCTGATTCTCCGTTCTGCTCGCTGGGCGTCTCTGACCGCATCTTCCAGAAATCAGTCCGGACGCAGCACCGCGCTGCTAAAGAACTGCACGAATACACACGATTATAAAGAAAACTTCTGCTCTGCTAAACCACCAAATTAGAGTAAGATCAGAATACGCCGTGTCCATAGTCAACTATTTTGCTACTTCTGTGCCCGCCCTGAATCTATTTCAAAGGATAAATGCATTAATTGCATTAATCGATGTGTTTCTGAACAGCGAAATAATATGCATGCATTCATTTGTGTTTATTAACATTAATTAGGCGCACTTGTGTGGCCTGTGCGTTTTTGTATGTGACTTGATGTAACCAGGACTGGAGACTTTGCAAAGTGACTCAGAGTAACCCGCGCTCTCGTCTATAGCGTATAGAACAGTGTCTCCGAAACTTCCCTTTAAAAGCGTATCATATTTAAGGATTTCATGGTCCAAACTGTGTAGTTGGATACAAACAGATAGCAGCTGTATTGCCCTCACTGTATTTCTTGTATGATTTGGTGCATTTGGCATATTAGCACCCGAGTGGAATATCAAAGTCATATACAGCCCATGCCATCTGTTTGACTTGTATCTAACGCCGAAGGCTTGAGCATTGCTGAATAAATGCTCATCGGCTTTAGATTAATTTCATTTAAATCAACAGCTAGGCTTGTCATGGATAATAAACTAATGGAGGTTTGAAGAAGACTCATCGATAATAATCGGTAATGGCGAACTCGAAGTAAGCTGCCTTGGCTTTTTGCTTGTGATAGGCCATATCTTTCCGGGGCAGAAGGATTTAGTGAGTCTGGAAGCTTAAATTCAGATTTTCACAGATTTGCGTCTCAATCCACTACCCAAGAACAAAACAATGCAAAATCAGGAGTTTTCATCTATCAAAATGCCAATTTCTTAAAGAAAGCATCCTAAAACTTCTATTGAAAAATAATTTGTGAAAGACATATACTGCCAGAACTGCCATTTTAAAGCTACAAACCATTGTTTCAAGGAGATTTCACTAATAAGTGCATGTTATCTCTCCTTGCCTGACACGATTTGTTCTGGCAGCTGAGCTCAGTTCACTCTTTGAAAGTAACACGCTGGGAGCGCGCATGCTCGCGGCCTCTCCGCGGAGCCTTCTTGCTTCTTCCTTCCTGCAAAAGCAGCTCCGGGAACTTTCCGCTTCCGCATTTTACTCGGTTTTTTTGTTGCCTCAGTCCACAATCACAAAAACCTTTGCAGCATTAGTGTAAACAGAACAGTCACTTTTGTACGCCGTCGCTCCCTTCCCCTCAAGGCGAGGTACAGTTACTTCAATGTAAGAGAAAACTGCTGGGGATTTAGCCTGAACCAATTGAAAATCTGTTTATATAGATTTCTAAACTGCATTTCATCCTAGATAATGCTCACATATGCACACATTATATAACTACGCCCTTTAACAAACAACAGTATTCGACAAGCCAAGTCGTCTTGCAATGTAACAACTGTAGAAGACTATTGAAATAACGCAGCTTTCTACAGGCCATTGTTTAAAACTATCTCAATGTACTTATTTGATTGGATTTAGAAATGATCCAAATTTAGTGACCTACAACATTGCAATTTTAGCCAGTTCGAAAATGATTTATCCAATATACGAAAAACATTTTAAAAACTCTAAACTTTTTTTAGAAAAAAAGGGACGTGATATAGCCTTTTAATTTGCCCCAAAATCATTTCACTTGTTAATCGTTTTGCTGCATAGATGGGTTTCAATAGACATTCACGTAGAAATAGAAATGTGCGGTGGAAAGATTGTGTTCCTCACACAAAAGCAACAGTTTCAAAAAGATTCAATTATCGCCAAGCAGCGCAGAGCGAAACAGATCGCTGCCAAGCATTTACAAAGGTTGAAGTGAACACATTAACTTTACATGAAAAAAAATCGTTCATTAAGCTAATAGCTTTTGTTACCACACATAATTAGAAAAATAAAAATAAATATTAATTGTTATTATTACACGGCGATAAATCTGAAATCTACTGCAGTCATGGTTTGCCTAAACAAAAACGGAGAGGCGAACTCCTCTTTATAAAGACCCTTGGAAGTTTGGATTGCAGCTTCTGTCTAAAGTAACTGTGGAATCTGCCTATTAGTGAGTTTTGGAGCAATGTTATCTTTGATACAATGGAAATGTATATACAAGATCTATACTGAATGTTTAAACCTCAAGAAAAGTACAAAACATCCAATTATCCGATGGTGTTTGTTGGTTTCTGTAGTTAGCGGTTGGGTCTCATTTAAATTTCGTTTTAGTTGCCAGAGAACCCGTCACGGATTTTCTCAATCGTTATCCAAAGCACACAGGGATAGATTTCAAAAACTTCACAAGTGAAAACAAGTTCAGGGCTCAGTTCTATTTTTAATTCACGCTTGAATTAACAGCCCGGGGCAATGAACGACATTAGTGCAAAGGTGCTGGCGGTAGACTGTTAGTCATGCAAATAAAGACTTCTTTCAACACTTCACAATGAACTTAAGATGCACGGGGAGGAGCTGTAATATGATTAGCTGATTAAATGGCGAGTCCTCGTATTTACTGTTTTCATTTGCCGCCATAAATAGGAGGAAGTTACTGTCTCCAACCCAATTTCTTGTGCAATTAATCCAAAACACTCAGTCGTTGCAATAAAGTTCCTCGTAAAGTGGATAGCTTGTGAGGTAACCTATTTCAGTAAAACACAAGTACACTTACCCCTCCCCCATCATTGGACCCCATTTTAATATGACTGATATATTTGTCCGACTTTACATATAAAAAAGGTTTTCTTTACGAAATCCAAAACAAGAGTATAATACCCTTCAATGCGTATTCCCTTTTCAGACAAACTCCTCCGTTTGTAGTTTCTGTGTATAAGTATGTTGAACCATTCAAAGTAACTTCGCAGAGAAAGACACAATAAGTCACCAGGTATAAGAAAACGGAATACTATATTTTGATTTAGAAAGTTTTTCTTTACATATAGATAAACACACAGTTGGAGAAACAGTGACTAGTAAGCGCCCTACATAAACTCGGGAGATATAATAGAACTTCGTACTTGCTGAAGATACTCAAAATAGCACTTTGCATAAAATTACATCGCACTAGATTTATCTAGTTGGATATCACCCCCACCCTCCCCACTTTCTTAAGAACCTAGTACTTTCGTCAGACGTTTGACACAATATGCAAGAACACTGAGTCTGTGATCGAGACAGAAAGAAAGAGAAAAAAAGCAATATCATATACAGGCATTTCTACACATATATTACAAACTGGGAGAATGATCGCGTCATTAGATATACATAATTCATATAAAATTTTGAAATAAAAAATAAAAATCTGTTACAGTCATAACTATTCTTCCACATAACCAGTACCCACACAGGCAGTAACAGAAGTGTAGAAAAAGGTGCTTACGAAAAATGATTGTCTGCGGAACAGAAAAACGATTCTCAGCCTGGCTTCGGGGGTCTGACCAGCACTCGGACTATAGAGAGCAACAAAGGCGACGAAGATTCTCTCATTCCCTCTTCATTGTAGATCCTTGTAAAAAATATTAACGTAGATTATTATTTTCCCAGATATAAAATACATCATGCAAGTCGGGTGGCTCCATGGAAAGCGCTGGATCAGACGTGCTTGTCTTAGATTTGTTTTTTTTTAACTGTCACATTTTTTCCTTCTCGAATGTGTTTTTGTTTCTCTCTTTTTCTTAAAAATGTTCATTAAATGTCCTTTGTTTGTTTCAAATCTCAGGTCCATAGTCCTTCGTGAATGCATTAAGAGTTTGTTTGTTTTTGTATCATACATCACATTCACTGTCGCTAGAGGTTACCGAGAGAATGGATGTGGCCGTCTCGGCTCGCTCTGTCATGCTCGACACGCTGGTAGTTGGGCTGGCGGCTGTGGACGGAGATTCTGCCGCGCTGTGAGCAGGGCAGCCCGGCTCCGATAGCGTACAAACCCCACTCTGTCCCACTGCCTGATGTTGCAGCCTGTTCCAGACAAACAAAATGAAGAGAGTTGAGGAGGAGGGGGGAGGTAGGGGTTCACAAATGAAAACAGAATCGGTGAATATTACTCATGGATCCTTATTTTGGAAGAACAAGACAAATAGAGTTATTGAAAAGCAATTTAAACCCTGTACTGTTAAAAAGCTAAGCATCGTTAAGCATGCAGCAAAATAGCATTCATCGGCTGTCGCGCGTACACGAATAGTTGGTTGTCTTTTAAATAATAAACCAGCAATTGTTTAAAATTTGGTGAAAGTTTACATATCAGATACGGCCGTTCAGTCGTTTCGTTGCAATTTGTTTGTTGGTTTCAGTTAGCATAATGTTCAGAAACTGACCGAACCGAAATGTACATTTAGTCGGAAACAATGTATGTCTTCAAGTTTAGCGCGCGTTTCATTGTTTCGCTGCTTGGGAAAGTGTTTCTCGAAAGTTAGAATGCGGTCTTATCGGTGCATCTTACAGCAACCCGCTTGCTAAAATGATGCTTCAAGTTATTCCCAATTTCTGTGTTTAAGCTATACTCTGCCGATAATTATCATGCTAACTTGAAATGTTAGAGGGACTTTGAATGTTAGCAAGTCAAACAGCATGTGTTTATTTTAGATAAAGAGGCATTGCTGTAGTCTGTAAAGTAAATAATGTCCAGAATTGGTTTGAACCCCCGCCAAAGTATGCCGTCCTCATCGTATTTGAAAAGTTAATATACCTCAAATATTGAGGTGGGTACCCAATAACTTTTAGACGGTGAAAGTAGTATTAACACCCTCATTGGCACATAAACTTTAGTCAAATATCCAAAAACAAGAACTTCAATTGTCGTAGACTGGTCTGGCAATGTATTCAGGATGGGATTTCTCAGTTCATGGTGTGGAAAATACTGTGTTTGTATTTTTTTTCAATGAGTGAGCACCCATTCATAATGTTATTCATCTCAATTCAAATGTGCTTACTTTAGTTTAGGAGTAAACAATCGTTGATTTGTTTGTCCTTTTACCTAAACCAGAAATTAGCAATCTCCCGGAAGTTATTCTACGTTCTGTGATAGTTTGCTTTCTTTTGGCTACAAATTAAAGCTTTCCATAAAACCACACACTTTTATGCCCATTGACACAGCAAACTTAAAGTCTGTTTCTGAATCAAACAAAAATATATTTAACTTATTTTTGTTAAACTTTGTCCAAATAATTATATCAGGTCTCATTTCACTGTACGGGAGTCAGTAAAGGCATTGTTTTCTTTAATTGGTTAGAGTAAATTTTACTATTAATTTGACTGTCTTTAATTCCAGTTTCTTACACAAATTGGTATTATTTTCCAAAAGCTTTTATTAGATTTAATCTTCATGAAACTGCGATTGGTGAGCTTTTTAATGGAATCTATGTTGTTAAATCTGCGTGGTCAGTTGTGATCCTGTTTTATAACTGATAATTCGAATTTTTAAAAACATTCTAACACCTTCCCAATATTGACCACCACACTGTAATTTTGTTCATTTGCTGAACTGCTTAAAAAGTTTGACCTGAGATTTTATTTGTTTCAGTTATTATCCTGGATGAACATGTTATTTTATTCGTAAAAATGCTGTGTACATTTAAACAAAGTTTGTCTTATGATTTTATTCACTGGATTGTGATGAAGGTTTGCTGAGTCTCTGAAACATTATTTACATGCTAATTGGACTAGTTGGCAGAAGGGAAACCTGGAATAAAACAACCGACCTGTTTTTGGCAGCCGCCGCTCTGTCTCTCTGCCTGCGGTTTTTAAACCAATTCCCCACTTGTGTCGGGGTCAGACCAGTTGCCTGGGCCAGTTCCCTTTTTTTGGAAGGGTTTGGGTATGGGTCCTGCAAGTACCACTCTCGCAACAAGCTGCGCGTTCTCTCCTTGAAACAGTGCGTTTTTTGCTCGCCGTCCCAGATGGTCCTGGGCAGGGGGAACTTCTTGCGGACACGGTACTTGTCGACTGGCCCCAGAGGGCGACCCCTCAACTTCTCGGCCTCCTGGTAGTGCGCTTCGAGCCACATCGCCTGCAGCTTGCCGTGGGACTCCTTGGTGAACTTGTGGTTCTCCAGGATGTGGTATAAGTCTCGGAAGTTGCCCGTGTGGAAGGCCACGACCGCCCGGGCTCGGAGGATCGATTCGTGTTTGTTGATCGCCTCGCATGCCCCCGGCGCCACAGGTAAAGACCAGAGAAAGCGTCCCAATCTCTCGATGTCGCCGGTTTCCTCCAGCGTCTCGCAGACGCTGGCCACTTGCTCCGGAGTGAAATTGATGGTCGGTAGCTGGAACATTGACAACTCTTCTTGGGGCCGGGAGCTGGCTAAGAGGAGAAAAGCGCGCTCGGCTGAGTTTGGTAGAAAGGGAAAGGCGCTGTATAGCTCGAACTGGGACCTGAACACCATGGACTGACTTGGTGGTTTTTATATTTAAAAAAAACACAAAAACGTGTCAGATGCAACGAAATCGCCTAGTGTCACACTCCCTCATATTATATCCCCAAAATACTGTGTGGAGCACTGATTTTTTTTCGCTTTTTCTATTGGTCTTGGCGGTGTCGTTGTAGCGTTGCCATGGCGCCGCTGTCAATCACTGTCAAACGTGCCAATCAACCAGCAGAACGTAGAGGCTTTCACCACTTCTGCACTGCGTGGGGGTTATCTGAAATAAATCTCAGCGTCGCCCACCTACCTCTTGAAAAGTTCAAATGTGAAAGCCTCCGCGCTCTGATTTGCTAAGTGGGACGAGTAATTAGAGGATGGGAAATATTACCGCGATCTTAACGAACCTTGTTAAGGTTGGAAGACGGGGCGAAAGTAAATGGGACAGCCTAAAAGACACTGTGGAATCGAGGGCTCCTCACTGAGACAGTTTAGACATGATTTGCACGTAGTTTCACTTCATTCTGCCGGTATGAGCATTAATAAGGCTGGGGAATAAAGGAAAAATGAGATCATTAGACCCATATACATGTCATGGCTGTGTTTGTATAAGGAGATTTTTTAATCTGCCTTCAGCACTGCGCTTTCTCCGTGATCATAACTCTTGTTAATTAATAGCATAATTGTCAATCCGAAGCCCGTTTGAAGTGTAGTGTGCAGTAACAACACTGTACATCGTTATTGCACTGACTGGGCATCATTGCAGCTTGAGTTAAGGACTTCGCACAGATAGGGCAATTTGGGGATCCATGGACCGGATGTGGATAGACTGCAGGTAGAAGTTAGTACATACCCTGTTTTTTTTCAGTGTCTTTCATTTTGAATCATTGCCTTAAAGTGGCTAGAATAACGCGTTGCATTTTAATGTTTTTTTTAAAATTCCATCGGTTCTGGCGCTGGGAGCTCCACGGGCCGTTGCTAACGTGCAACTATACTCTACCATTAGGTATGTTCGGCTTTAAGAAGGGTTTAATCAGCATCTTGAGCTGGTGGCTTTTTTGTTTGGCTTCTGTAACTATGGGAGTGTGATTTACAAGATTTGTACGGGTCATGGGTGTCTTTCCAGACTTACTGTGTATATTTAGACACGACTTTGCTTGGTGTTAAAAAGTGTATATTTTGAATGGGTTCACACACAGTAGCGAACAATACGGACATTGTACCGGATTGTACAACGCGTATTGAAACGCAGCATCCAGACTTCAACTAATCTGCCCTCAATAAAGCTGAAATAATTATCCTAAGCCGCCTTTCTACGGGGTAAAAATCATTGAGGAATTCAAAACTTTTTTTCCCCCTCTCTTCCACATTCCAATGGATTTCGAAAAAAAAACGCAAGACAAACGGTTATGCGCCCAATCTGCTTTCCAAGTCCCGGTGAAAAAAGATATTGCAATTAAAAAGGGAAACAGAGAGCGAATTTGCTGTGCACAAAGATAATAACGCTAATGGGTGGTATGGGTTCTTTAATGGACTGCAAACTGTTTGCGGTCCTGTCATAGCGCACTCCGCATGAAGTAATTCCAAGTGGCACATGAATAGGTCCAGTTGGGAAGGTTGTTCAACTGGAAACAGCGATGCTCTATTACACATTCGCTGTAGATTTCTATTAAAAAGTATCATCTACGCCCATTTAAATGCCCTAAATTGTTTCATTCAGAGAAAACACAGAAAGAGGCAAGCTTCTAGCAACATAATCTCTACTTTTATAATCACTTTAATTTTCGTTCATTGCTTCACAAAACAAAAGGAAGAAAAAAAGTTTAGGAAAATGTTTCTAAAATGTTGGATTAATATCCCTGTAGGTTAACCCTGTGAAGTACGCGATAATCTACATTTATGTCTATTTCGGTTTTTTTTTCAGGCACACGAGAAGCTTCAGATTTTTCACTAACTGCAGACGACCACCTTTAAAAAGGGAAGGACTCATAGTAAATACTATCCTCCAGTCTTACGGGCAGCCGTCAGTGTATCTGAACAGAAACCCGGTTGAATGGTAGGTGTTACCATTTATTTTCTGCCCCGCGCAAAAAAAAAATGGAAAAGGTGAAAATGATCCCTTCTCGCTCTGTAACATCGATGTCTGTATGGTATATACAAATGCAGGTGCTAGGAATAAAAGCAATGATGTACGCGGTTCTCTGAGCCTATTCGAGACACATTCACATCGCAAAGCTACAAGCACATAATTATTCGCTCAATCTTTGTGTGAAGAGTACAGGGTGTAAATGGCTTTTTAATGACGGGCAGCTGGCCGCTGCCGTTTGGAGCAGTGACCGTCAATGAAACAGCTTCATTCAAAGCTCTGAGCCCTGTCCGGCTCATGCAACTGTATCCTCCCCAAAAAGAAAGCAATAGCGAAACAAAAATCACAATTATTAAGAAATGCTGCAATTATACAAAGTGACAGATCAGCATCCGGAAAGGTGGACTAGCGGTGAAAAGGTCCAGGACTCTTTCCCCGGAGATGCCTTTCAGGCTCCTGTAAGTTTCTGCTTTATTGGAATGATTTCCGCTTTTGTTGCGGCTGTTGTGTGTGTGTCTCTCACCGCCCTGCATAACGTATGTTTAAAGTTGAATTGTGAAAACTCACAAACCATTTTCAGATTTAACTGATTTACATGGAACATGGTTTACATAGTACAGCGTTGCTTGATCAACCGTGAAAGTTTACACATGAGAAAGAAACGGAAGTATGGGCATTTCACATAATGTTGACTATACATAAAGTAAGACGTTTTTGAGTTTAAATAGTTCGGTCGGATAATGCGACTTAGAATGTGTTAACTGTTAATAAATCTGCTACGAAGATTGAACTTTTTCCATGTTGTTCTCTTTTCTCTAATCCAACATACAACGTATTGCTTTCGGAGACTTTTTAGTTACCCCTTGCAAGGTGGGGAATTAGCTTATTCATTGGTGATTATTTTTCGTATTGTCATGTCGCCATTGTCGGTATTGATGTAACAAATAGATTCGACCCTTTACTTTCGCCTTTGTTCTGTTTTGTTTGGCGTTACTTGTTAAATTTCCAATTTGTTTTACATCCTCTGCTACTGTTTCCTCTACTCTTTCCTCCTGCGTTGACCTTGTCTCTTTAAGGTGGCTGGTTAAATGTGAGCTCCGCTGGGCCTTTTTGCCTGACGCTATATTCACTGCCAAGACGGGGCGCAAACAGCTCAGATTTTTCCAATGCCAACACAGTCTGTCCTCCATCCTCAATGCTGAAGTGAATTATGTACACGGTTTTATTAAGCTTTGCTTGCAGTGTTGATTTTATTGTACCTGATCCAGTCGTATTGCTGCATCGTAGTTTAACTGAGTTAACTGGAGACATGATATCGGGTTACAACCAATAGTTTGCACGCATTTATATGTAAAGCTATGGGCTTCCTTCTTTTTGGTCATGGGTTTATAAATTTCACAGATAAGTCAGGCTCGCTTTTGCACCTTAGATTGATTAAAAACAAGCAATCAAATAAGAACCGGCTCAAATGCAATCAAATTATTTTAAACTAAAATGGATACCGAACTGGAGCATATTTAATTTCTCCAAAAAGGAACATCAATATACTTGAAAGATGTTGAAACGTTGTAGCCCATATATTACAGGTAGAATCATAGGTGTTATTTATTACCTGTCGTTATTAACCGCCTCTTTATATATTGTTTAAAGAGCGTACTGATTTACTCCGCACTGACTTTTACGTATTCAGGAAGTAGTCGCTTAGTTAAACGCATGACAGTTACTTTTTCATTCCGAGTTTCTTTCTATGCATAAAAGAGTAAACGCACAAAATTAAAGACGTCAATAGTACAATATGCTGAAAATTGGGGTCTAAAACAAGTTGTTCCAATGAAGTGCAGACCAATTCTCACTTCCCTACTTACTCTACGCCATCAATGCGATTCCACTAAGATTCAACAGAAACAGTTAAACATCAGAAGCATTTACCGTCTCTTATGAATCGAGCACAGTAAGTTCCAAACTGAAATTCCGCCGGTCTATCTGGACCGAGGGGTTACAGTGTAAGGTTTTAACCCCGGAGCAGCTCAACTATGCAAACGTGACAAAAATAAAAAAACTTTGGGTTTTTTTCCCTATCAATGCATCACAGTGAAGGATCTATATGTGAACACTACAAATGTGATCGATTCTTGAAGTTTGCATGAAAGAGTTTGTCATAGTTAAAACAATAACCACGCGAATACGCTAAGCGAACAAGTTGGAAAGAATGAATTGCTTGCTCTGTAAAACATTAAAAAAATCAATTATGGATGCATTTGCATCTTTAATTTCAATATGTTGATAGTCGTTTCAGGATGTAAACAAGGAAATATTAGCAAGTTAGAAGGAACCATTTGTTCACAACTGTGTCAGCTGAAACAACTGTTTCCATCGACCGGTCGCTGTCTCAGTTGAGCGCCGGATGCGCAGTTGATAGTGAGAAGGGCGGCAGGTATCAGATTGTATGTTGAAAGACTTCCTACTCTGTTTGGAGGGACATTTGGAATTTCTTGCCAGTTATTTTCCTTGTGGCCTTTACTAAGTGCACGTCCTGCAAGGGATAGAGTCTTACAAGAGAGTTGTCCAATCAGGAGATTTACACGCATTGTTAGAGATATTTAATGAGGTGGCTCCATAGACAAGAAATAAAGGCGCTTTGCCGTAGAGTTACCTTATGTCAACCCGTTACTTCTAATGAATTGAACAAAGATGTACGTCCTAGCCCTGCAAACCTAGCAGTTTTAGCTTATGGGGGCGGGGGCTGGGGCTGGCGGTGGGGCTGGGGTGGTTGAAGTTGCTGCGAGAAGGAGGAGGGGTGAAAGGTGAACGCTGGGCTTCCTGCTACCGGGTTATGTGTGTGTCAAAACGAATTAGTTACAGGAATAAAAGCACTGAATCCAATATAATATCATATGGTGCTATCATGGCTCATTGGTCAGTCGGCTTGACATTTCAATCTGCTTTAGTCAAAAAAAGTTGACTTAACTGCCTCTATATAATCGGTCCCTCGAGCTGCCCAAAGCAGATGCCCATCGTGCTTTCTCCCGAATAAACCGCTCGATTGCTATCAAATTCAGGTAACCTTTCGATTGCCAATTGCTTGCTTTTGGCGTATGGCATTGTGCCTCTTCCCCTACTGGGTTAGCACTTAAAAATCAATTAGTCTTTTCAAATCTTAAAGTAAATTATTCGAAACAAATGTATAGTGCTCCCCCGAGGGACAGCGAGGCCAGGATAAAAGGTTTCTTTTTAGGTTGTTTTATTCCAAAAGCCTGACAGATGATGAAAGAAAATTTGCCAAATCCGTTCCCGTTTCATTGGCTGAGCGCCTTCATTAATTGGTGCGTATGAGAACTAGTTCCTTTCAATAAGATGTTGTAAAATGCTACCGGAACTGTACAAACTGACGATGATTACTTTATTTGGATTATGGACAGCTTGTTATAGATAAACGAGAGCAATACAAGCCCAGCTCAGCAATCACCATCCCCCCATACTATCGAACACTCTGCACTATAGACTAATTCTAATCCATTAGCCTGGCCTGCAGCAGATACATTGATTTCCATCACCCGCATTGCACTCAATAGATGAGTCAGTCAAGCGCACGGTTTTAACATTGGAGGATTATCACGCCACTTCACTAAATAATAATACTAATAGTAATAAACTAATGACAAAAGCGCATCTCCTTAGCTTTTGATCTTATGCTGTCATTCTCCAAAGATTTTGCATTAATTTCACAAGTTGTTGAAAGTAAATTCACGTGTTTTGGTTGAAATAGTATAATTGTATATTTCATTTAATCATGGATTGACATGACCTCCACCCCAAGCCCCTCCGATTCTCAAGTGGTAAGAATCTTATGTCACGTGAGGAATGGCAAATAAATTTATCTCTTCTAATTTCCGATCACTGTCTAATCAACTTCGTCATTCTTTCCTTTCATTTTTTTTCCTGGATTTTATTCTCATCAATATCTTCTTCACAATGAAAGTCCAACGACTTGTTTATAACAGCGATATAACTGTGACTGTAAGGGAAACTATATCTTTTAACAGGGTGACGACCCTGCATCTTTACTTGCTTTTTATGGGAAAAGAAAAGTTTTTCTTGAACTAACTTTGTGGGGCATTTTCGGTCTGAGCTCCTCTATAAAAGGGAAAGAGCTTTCTGAATAAAATCGAATCAGTTAGTTGTTGTTACTATTTGAACACGAACAGATCGATGTCATAATGCTTTATTGTTATGGTTACAGCCATTGTTTAGTTACACATGCCATTTAGGAATCAAAAGTCTGGCTGACAGCATAGAATTAAATTCATAACAACAGACTCTTCCATGTCTTTTCCAATGCACGTGCAGGATTACTTTCTCAAAGGGTAGTGGGGCAGGTCTGTTGCATAAACGCGGGCAAAATGATTGGTTACTTTCTGTCAAAAGTCAAATAATACGCCGGCGAGAACAGCTATTTTCAGGAGTTTTCTCTGGCGACTTTTATTCACCTGAACGTAAATGCAGTGGTGTCACTCCCACAATACATGTATGCAACTCGAAAAAAGAAATGCTCTGAAAACAAAGCAGAATTTGATCAGAAGTTGCCCAGTTTCTCATTGTTATTCATAACAATTTAAGTGTGTGATTTTTTTTTGAACCGCACAATCGGTTATTAAAACAGCGTTTCACAATAGTTGCCAAGCAATTCTGTGATGAATTATGACAAGTCCCCAGCTAATTATATTCTATGTTATACGCCGACTGTCTTCCAACTAAAGATGCATCACTTGCCTTTGCATTCTTGTGTAAATGAGTGCTCCCTATACTGTACCGATTTATTAAAAAAACTCAGGATAAACTGTTGGCTTCCTTAACAGTCACGAAATTATATACGATGGGGCAAACTGTTCCTGTCAACGCTGTAAAAAAAACATGCTGCTTCCTCTGTGTAATAATACCTACCCACGATTGGAGATGCGAATTACAATCTGCTTAATGAATCATTGCCTTGAACTGTTTATGTGTTGTTTGCAGGGCAATCGTTCTCGTTCTACGCAATAGCAATGTGAAATTCCATGTCAAAATATATCCTGATAGCTATCTATAGTTTTAGGGATTTGAAGTTTTACTAGCTAATAGGCAGTCTTATGCCTATGTTTCTGCGTGTTTCACGTTTGTTTGCTTTATTCAGCGAACACATTCTGTCAGCATACTGAAGATGAAAAAAATACTTTTGAAGTCAGCTCGAAGCTATAGTGGAACCGTATTCATTAATCACCTACCTGATCACCACTATTTTGTAATGCTGGAGCAGTATTTTCGTCTGTTTGCAGTCCTGTTTAATTTTCCTCACCATTGCAAAACATAAATAATGGACTGGAAAGTAAAGGATCAATATGATCAACAAGTTTGATGTGCGTAGCCTTGACGCTACTCTGAGTATTTATTGAAAGCGCAAGATTCTTGGTTACCTAATAGCATATGATGGGTGTTATATACGAGCTTGATGCCAGGTACTTGTCGGGCAAGTGTTATGAGCTGCTTCAGGTTTGAAGTTTGAATATTACATGTGCGAAGCGTACTTCGACAAAGTATTAGAGACAGGAAAAGGTTTTTAACAGCCCTTCATTCCCAAACACGGAGAAATTGCATGTTGGCAATCCCTCTTTTACGTTATTGATAGTCTACTGATAATGGTTTTTACATCAAATAAAGAACGACTGATCTCAGGCTCACCTGTAAAATGGATGCAGGATACTCTTAAGCGCGCCCGTGCATTCCCGACAGATTTGATGTAAACCGATTCGGAGAAATATTTAAATTTATAGCCATGAAGATAAACTAGCAGGAAGATGGAGTGAATAGTCAGTTATAGTTAACATCAAATGAGTTCAAGAGTTATCAGGCCAATTTGTTGAAAATTTGGGTGTACTTCTACGGTACTGCATGTACTTCATTCCGTTCCCCTTTGAATCAATTGCTTTTCAGTTGGCGTTAACAGATGTGTTTACAGTTATGTCCTTATCTTATGTACTTATCTTCCATATCTCTCACTTTCCACTACATGAAAACAAATATATGTTACGTTAAACAAAAATAGAAATGACTGGAAAACGTCAACAGGTCCGGCAGCATCTGTGGAGAGAAATCAGAGTTAACGTTCCGAGTCCAGTGACCCTTCTTCGGAACGCTGTTCCCAGTTCTGAACCAATTCTGAAGAAGGGTCACTGAATTCGAAACTTTAACTCTGATTTCTCTCCACAGATACTGCCGGACCTGCTGACGTTTTCCAGCAATTTCTGTTTTTGTTTCTGATTTCCAGCATCTGCCGTTCTTTGTTTTTTTTTAAAATATATTGTGTTAATGTTGATCCCAAACAATATTATAGTAACATTTAATTAATAACTATCAACATTTGCAGTATCATATTACAGAACTGCTCAGTATGTAAAACAGAATGTCGGTCCACCGTAATGTGCTAGTGTTTAACTTGCATTGTTTCCCTGATCCTGTGGTTTCAGCATATCTTTCTGTTTCTTTTTCTATCGTGTACTCATTTAGTTTTCTTTCGGAAGCAGCTAAGTGATTTCCCTCAACCACTTCCTGTGATAGGAGTGAGTTTCACATTGTTACCGCGCACTAAATAAAAACATTTCTTCTTATTTATGTCGATGTTGGATTTTCTTTAAGGTAACAAATGTGTATTTACTTCCATTAGTGGCAACGTTCGCTTTGCATCTGTCCTACTCAATTCTGAAGACCCCTCTCAGCTTATCTTTAAGACTTTTCTACAAAAAACGATGTCTCCTATCTGTTCAATCTTTCCCAGTAGTTGCAATATTGTATTCTGATGTCATCCTTGTAAATCCTTTCGGACATTCGCTGGTGTGTTTATGTCCTTTTTATGACAAGATATCCACAACTGCACACAGTGTTCCATTTGCAGGCTGACAAGTGTCTACACAAGTTCAGCACATCTTTATCACTTTTGAATTTTATATTATCCTCGAGTTTTGTTAGCTTTTAAAAAAAATTCTCACCTGCAATGCTACTTTTTTATTAATTTCTATGGTGCAGGTGATATATCCCTTTTCCTGCCGAGTAGGTCACCTCACCCCATTAATCTCTGTTAAATGTGATTTGCCATTCAACACTCCAGTCTGTTATAACAATATTAAATAATGTTGCATATTTCCCAGTTGGCAGCTTCACCCCCACCGGGACCTCTCCGTCCCTCTCAACCCCACTCACCATGATATTCGTTACAGAGACAAGGGATTGCGGTAAATTCAATCGCTTGGGTAGCAGTGAGGGTAAATACAAATTCGGTCGCTAATTTCAAAATCAACGATTTTTCCCACACATTATCCTACGCTGTTCTATTCAGAAAGCGATGCAACCTGATCTGGTCGTCCAGATTATGAAATGATTGTTAGGTATGTACTGGTGTCAGGACGTTTGTGGGAATAAGAACTGTCCATTCTTGTACATTACTGACCTTATTACTCAACAGTGCAATTTGTACGTTTTATAGGCATGAGAGTATTGCGAGCATGTGAATGGTGAGTGAGAGAGAATTTGCGTGTCTATGTCAGTGAGTAAATGAGAGTGTTACGAGTGTGTGGCTAATTGTGAATCTCAGCGGATAACTGACTGCATTGCGATGTGGCTATTCTACTTTGCTTTTCTTTGGTAATGCAGTTGCTTCACTGGCAGCCCCAATTTGCCAATGAATTGCTTCCCTTGCATGGGTTTTCTGATAAAACCGTAGTCACACATTATGTATTCTTGTAGCAAGATAATCCTGCATTGACTTGCTGACCATGCACTACCCAAAAAGGAACAGTAGGTGCTGGAGAAACTCAGTAGGTTCGGCAGCAGCTGTGGAGAGAGAAGCAGAGCAAATGTTTCCAGTTCAATGGGACTGTTATTGCTGCTGAGTTTCTCCAGCATGTTCTGTTCTTATTTCAGATCTACAGAACCCTTCTGACTTTTCTTTCACTCTTTATGGTAAACGTTTTTTCGGACTAATAATATGCTATTATTGACGAATACCTCCAGTCTTTAGAAGTATGATGCATTTTTAATTAGAAATCAAATTTATATAACAGTTTTCAAAAGCCATCGAGCGTCTCAAAGTTTCACATGAATGACGGACGTTTGAAACACAATCCCTGCTGTCATGTCAGAAATAGTGCAGCCAGCTTGGACACAGCAAAAGCCAACAACAATGCCACTTTATTATTCCCTCGTGGGACATGGGCGTACCCTGCTATGGGCAGCATATATCACCCGAAATAACTTCCCAGGTTTTTAACTCCAAAATAATGCCACAGAATATTTTGTGCCTACCTGAGAGGACGAATGAGGGTTCCATTCGAATCTTATCGGAGAAATAGCACCCATCAATGCAGCACGTCCTCAATACTGTACTGGGATGTCAGCTTTTATGTTTGTATTCAGGGTCCTGGAATGGAACTAGAACCATTTTTTGATCCATGAAAAGGAGCTACCAACTAAGCCACAGGTGACCACCTAAATCTGGAATCGCATTAAAAACCTTAATTTAAGGCATTGCTGACTATTTGATGGCCAAGTCATTTTATATAGAGCGCATGATTGTGAAATTAACCTTGAAAAAGATTTATTCTCATTGTGGTGACACACTAAGGTTTAAAGTTTTCCAAAGTGGATTCCACTTAACTATGAAAGGATTCCTAGATGTTTAAGTTGTAAAGTCGTTTTGTGTTTGTGTTGCGATGTAAGACTAAATGAATCTTTTTAAACACAACGTTAAACCACAGGCAGGAAATCTCTCAATACAAGTATCACAAGTGGAGGTAAGAACTTGCACCTATGTAAATAAATCTAAATCGACCGCCCGCTGATTATCATTCCAAGTCAACCAAACATCTGCACGAATTAATTACTGGAAGACAAGAAGGTTACCATAGTTTTGCCTATGCAGTTCATTTATAATTGTGTCATTGATGCATATTGGAGTTAATTGGACGAACAGACAGGTAGGTCGAACATAGATAGCAGGTAGGTAGGTCGACGCATCGATAGATAGGTACCGTAAATAGGTAGAACTTGCGATTTCTTTCATCGTTACACTATCTTGTCTTCTAATTTAACAATGATGGTTGAGAAAGTCACATTTGGACAACCTTTTGTTCGTCTTTCAGTCTGTTTGAATTCATTGTAAACAATGTACAAGTAGGAGGTCTTCTTTTCGGATATACCCACAGCTATAATCCAACGCTACCACAATCCCCAATAGATATTTGCGCAAAACATGTGTAAAACACCTCAAGGTATTGACTACTTGGCTTTTCAACAATGGCTGGTTAATTCAGAAACTCGTATGGGGCGGGGTCGGAGTGGTTTTAGGGACTTTAAAGTGGGGGTGGTGGTGAGGGGGATGAGATTGTGGAAAGTGCTGAAAGATAGCATTACAATTTGTTATTCTAATTGTTAACCCAAGACGTGTTGTATTGGCAATGCCTGCGTATGCTTACATTTCCTCAATAGAGCTTTGGTTCTTCTTTTACAACACGAATCCCTGGGAAAATAAAGCATATGACTCGTCATTCTCTTCCCTGCAAAGCCAAAAGCCTGCTATTAAAGCACCCAGTCATACAGAAATTGTAAATGTGACATTATTGTACCAATCAATCCAAATCCAGCTCTATCGAAATCTTATGTTTTACGCGTGTTGTTGTCACATTTAGTTTGTTTCTTTCTACTTACAATGTTTGCTGAGTGAATAGAAGTTGATTGTACTAATCCCTTATTATTCTGCTTGTCCTACTACAACAAAACTGCTGGAACTAATTAAACAAGGCTTCATATGTTCATATACAAAAGCGTTTCACAATTTATGAACATGATTGTGTTCTACAGTCCGCAAACACAGCACTCCTTAGCACAATGATAAAGCCGACAGGAATAGAGCACAGCATAGCACAAACAACACCTAACATACAAACACAACAGTCAAAAGTACACATTGTGCAGATGCATGACACATAACATCTAAAAATAAATATACAAATGTATTAATAACGCACATGTTCAAATAAAATAAATGATGCACAGCTAAAGCACGCAGACTGAATATACAGGCACACAGTTATAGATATACACTTACGAAACAGTGACTTGATTGGTACAAATAACTTCACCATGAACATATACACAAATAATTTTTGTATGCAGTCTATTTACAATCCAAATACATATAGAGAGCCTATGTGCTCTCAAAACAAAGTACATGTTTTCCACAAGTATGTACTCATAGAAAATATTCAAAGGGAGCAGGTACATGGAACGTATCAACATATACAAGATTGTCCAGGTGGTCTGTTTTATCGGCGCACAATGCTAATTACCAATATAATGAGCACTGATACAATATACAAAAACATTTAACCTATTAACACACCACAACAGCAAATAGTCGCAAGGTAAGCAAATTAGTTGCTTTAAGAAACATACTAACAACTTTTAAGTGCAGATATTCAAGCTCTAGTCACATACACAGCAGTATACATTGTTACAAACTACAGAAACATTAGAGACATCAGATTTTTAAAAATGCAAATAGGACATGACATGTCTTACCAGAAACAGAGGTGTAAACAAAATCCATTGTTGAAAAGGAACATGTGATTGGTAAAGGGGAAAGTATAAGGAAACGGATTAAATGGGTGGCTTCTTCGGATAACTGGCGATGGTCCGAATGATCCTCTTCTGTGCTGTAAATTCAAATCCTGAATGGGAAAGATGTTGGATATATACTACATGGAGAGAATGGAGAGACTCTGCTCGAAACACGTAAACACAAGCAGGATAGCTACAAACATGCAAGATGCACGTGGATTATAAAACATACAGAACATACATGAGATATAAACAATGCCATCCTGAAATCAAATATATATAGTAAATGAGATACACATATCATAGGAGGCCACAACCACTGTGGACACAACTGGTCGGAGAAACATATGTACTGCATCCGTAAACATATTAAACTGTAATACCTATAACTCTTCAGTGTCGCTAAATTCTTACTTTTGGAGTCAAAGGACAGAGAATAAAACGTTTTATTAGTCTTCCTAACAGTTTACTTTATGGTTAATGCTGGTCTTGAAACAGTGAAGCGACTACATAGTACAGTACACATCATCCAATAGCAATCCTGTACAAAAAGAACTGAGATAGGCTTGAATTCAAAATCCTGTTAGCAAATTATGTTAGTCATAATAGTAATTGTGTGGCCAACCTACATAGGTGTTTACTAGTGTGGGCGATATGTAGTACTGTTTCTCTGGTTATGCTGCGTCAGGAGCTCACGGCTCTAAGTTCAAGTCATGGGCAAAGATCGTGGAGAAGAATGTGAGCGATACTATTCTTGCGCTAGCAAAGCCACAAAGAATCCAACATTGGCTTTAAATCCAATAAAGAAGCTGCACCTGAGACTATATGGCGAAGTATTTGAGGCAGCAGATATACAGACGGAGCGTTTTTCAGAGTTTAACAGAACCGCTTTTAGTTTACGTCCTTTCGCTCTTCTTCCTTAAAGCAATGGTGGGTGGGAAGGAGCGTAAGGGTGGAGGGTGGGATTAGCAGCAAACACCTTTGTCCAAAGTATTGCCTTACTAATTTGTATATCATCTTTTGGTAGATTTACAATTTCCTTGTATGGCTACACCGAGAGCACGAGGGGATTAATTTATAAAACTGCGTGCAAGACATGGCAATCGACAAGAGGCTGGTTAATGTTGATAATGCAACTGTATGATTACACAGAAATCTATAGTTTATTTACAAATGTTAACATTTGAAAGAAGCGACCAATTTATAAGACAGAGACTTTGCGATGGTTACGACCCTATAAATTCCATTTACCTTGCAAAGCTTTTGGACACAACGAGAAAATTATGTCTTCACTCTCCTGTAGAGGACGCTGTCATTAGCTAAGGCATCCTCCCTCGCCCAGCATCCCCCCCCCCCCCCCCCACACCACTCCCCCAGCTTTCAACAATCCTCTCCCACCAACTTCCCGTCCCACGCACGCCCTACCTCAGAACCTGAGCATCAGTT
This sequence comes from Chiloscyllium plagiosum, assembly GCF_004010195.1. Classification (NCBI taxonomy): domain Eukaryota; kingdom Metazoa; phylum Chordata; class Chondrichthyes; order Orectolobiformes; family Hemiscylliidae; genus Chiloscyllium; species Chiloscyllium plagiosum. Next base: position 30,960,787 of record NC_057718.1, on the reverse strand, counting down.
TGCAGTCTGATCCAGCCTAGGTTTCAGAGCTACTTTCGGACAAATTGGGGAGCAATATTTGGACTCGTAATCATGATCAGTGATAAGTGAACAGATTCCAACAAACTTATGGAGCTGAGCTTATTTATAAATTACATACACTAAGAAAAGGTGCATTTCTACATCCAAGCGAGATGTTGAAATATGTGACGATTGCAGCATGAATCGGCTGCGGCTTCACCCGGTGCTCTTGAAGCCTGTAGCAACTCTTCAACATTAATGGAAGGTGTAAAGATGCAATAGCACTCGGAAAATCTTATGTAGATATACTATCTTCTATCAATCACGTAATTGCAACACATAATTACATTTCTGAATATATTCACATCTATGAATAAACAATTATCAGAGTGGTTGTCGCCAAACTGGAACACATATGCTGGCGTGAATCTCCGTAAATTGCAGTCAGATGAGCACGTCAATATACTTTGCTAACATGATTACCTGCCTACAGTGCTCCGCAGTCAATCATACTTTAACATTTTATGAAGTTGTGGCGGCAAAATGAAGATCAGTGTAGGCATTTGAATTGATCAATTGTTCTTTCTAATGATTTGTACTGAATGACCAATTGATACAGTACATAAAATATCTACTTACATGTACAACGTTAAATGTTTCTCAAATTTATGCTTCAAGCTAAGCGGTTCAAACTGCTGGGCTGTTGCAAGTTGAAGCCATCATTTAGAATAGAATCGAGTTATTGATCTCATCTCCTTAAAATACGTTCAATTACTATGTATCATCCAATATTTAAGTGAAACCAGTTTTATTGCACATGTATCATCTCCAGCCACTGAATCACGTCGTGTCAAACATCTCAATATGTCTTATCTAGCAGTTTAATACACCTCAGCTGGTCTGAGGACAGCACAGACCATTGTTCATACAGTTAACTTTATTCGTTCTCGGTTTCTGACTTGTTATCTCTCACATACTGCGTGAGGTAAATGGACTTAGAGTATATCTAAAACAATACGAGGGTAACAAGACACATACCTTTTCCCTGGAACGGGGTTATTTTTCTGTCCATCGCCTCAAAGTTTTATTTGTTTTATTCGTAATTAATATTACCTTATTGCAGAATTGCGTTGCACGACAGAGCACGGTTATTATCGTAAGTTACGCTATAGAAGTCATCCCTCACCCTTTACCGCCCCTCCAACACACACACAAACACACACTCACGTTATTAGTGTTTTTTGTGAACCCCTGTCACGGAATTGATTGATTCACTTGTTGTAATGGTTGACTGCGTTACACACAGTTGTAAGACAACTTTGGGTATTGTTAGCCATTTGTTTAACGGGGTTCTCAAGTTATTTTATGAAGCCCTTTATAACATAGTTCATCTGTAGATTTTGTAAATGAAGAACGACTGCTAGCTTTTGAAATATTCCGAAGTGCACATTGATGGGACATTATAGCATTCCATACTTTGTAGTTTAATTTGGGCTAATCTTTCCATAATTTCTGTTCTGTTAATAGATCGACGATCTGCATTTGTCTCTTGGGAAATCTTATCGTCCAAGTTAGATATGACACAAGCCGACCAACGGGTAACCCATGACTGAAATTGTTGACTAGGCTTCATGACAATTGAGTCTTTTTTCAAAAAGGTTATGTTGACTTTTTTTGCAACAAGACAGAAGAATCTGTTCTTTGAGAATGTTGGACAACACAAGATGGTGTACAAAGAGAATAATGAACAAGTCTAAGTTCTGCTTTTCAAAGTGCAAAGTTAAGTCCACATCTATAAGCAAATAGCAATGTCACTCATTCACCAAATTGATAAGTTCAGCAATTTCTTATCATTTTTTTTCTACAAAATGCACTGATGCGATTAACAAAAGTTTATATTGTGTTCCCTTCTGCTGCGGATAATGCAGGAAACGTGTTTCCTAATTAGCTGAGAATGAACATCTCAGTGGCTTAATACCAGTTTATTTTGAAAGATTGTTTCCCAAGGATGTTTTAGTCAATTCTGAAGCACTTTGGGTTGCTTAAACGTAATCTTGCCTTGTGACGGTATCTTTTCAGTTTAAGGTAACCTTGCCTGCATTAAAAGTGTTAATATGTTAAGCGATGAAAGGAGTAGAATCTCTCTCTCTCTCACACACACACACACACACACACAAACATACAAACGCACAGCGTCCATTAATCGAGTTTGCGACAATAGAAGGTCAGACGCACATATCGTGGCTAACTTCTTTAAATAGATTTTGATATTTAGGGAATGTATTTTCCTCGATTAACTTACAGGACAATGGCACAAATACATCGTTCACTGAACTTGTAATTTACGTTTGAGCAACGTCTGTCGAATATCATATTCATCTGCCTTCCGGTTTCTATGCCACAATCAATATTGATAAGGACGTCAGAAGTCTGAAAGAAGAATGAGCAGCAAAACCGTGACAGGTACAATACAGAGCATTTCCTTGATCGCTGCTATTGACAGCTTTAAAACCATTGCATCTCGCCCAACAGCTCGATGGCGATTACGTTATGAGTCGTTAGTGAAATATGTCAAGCTTAGACATGTCAAGCACCGTTGGCATCAATGCATAGCTAAAAAGTGGAAAGCGAGACTGCATGTTAGAAATGTATTTGTGCATTTATTTTCTTGACTCATTTGGTCTCCAAGACATCTTTCAACTTCGTAATGCTGCCAAAACATCAAAACTAGCTGCACCAAACTCTGTCTCGAAGCAAAATAGCACAATCCAAACTTATCCAAGCCACCATTGTAGGTTGGCTTTCCCTGGTTTGCAATCATAAAATGCAAAAGAATGTGAGTACATATTATGTAGAAGACTAAGCCGTTTGACTACTCTGTAATTGGCAGTCGTGATTCCAATCCCTTTGTCTCTTCAGATTGGTGGCAGGAAGTCGAGCAGTTAAAAGTAACTGGTCAAAATAGTGTTATGGATATCACGGGTTTGTTTAAAGTAAGAAATAATGCCACATACATATTTCTGTGGAATCTACAGAATCTATTCCCTTTGCAACTGTCATGAGTTATTTCACCATAAGAATGCTTGACAACTGTAGCATTTATCAATGATATGCATGCACTTTACAAAAGTAGTGGACGTTGAACATCGTACCATTACTGTATACCTAAGGGTTACATAACCAAACCCAATGGTTGTAGAATTTGCATCTACAAGTAAACAAAACAAATATGAGATCTGATTAGTTGTGTCAAATACAGCAATTCACTTTATTTATTCAATTGCTTTTTTAATATTTTCCCCAGACATTTATTACATGCAGTTGTCTGTTTAGCTATTAATCTGTATATATTTCCATTGAACTAGTACAGAACTCGATGAGAAATACATTTAATTTTATAAGAACAGGGAAAGTAACTTGGGGCTCTGATATCAAAATCATATTTTTTAAAAAGTCTATTATGTTCCATTGCTGAGAATTAGCATACATCAATGAAATATAGAAATTTTGTTGTTTATTAATGTTGCAGACAATAGTGTAGCGATAATGACTGATGGCTTATATTTTGTGTCCATGTTAATATGTCACAGATCATGTGATAGGCTATTGTTGAACAAGACGTCAATGTTTCTAAATTGTTGCCTTAGTTTACAATGATTTTGAAATGCGAGATTGACATTGACTTAAATCAAGCAGCAGAATTTTGATTACATTCATGACCAAAATTCATAAATGCATAAAACATTCAAGTGACAGGGGCACAGTGGGGAAACACAATACTTCTATTAGCACCATTGCTGAACCCCTAGCCTAGTCAAGTACATCGCTTAAACTGCTCAGCAAATATCACTAACAACAATGTACCATGCATATTACAGTATTCACTCATCATTACAAAAGCAACATATGCCAATACATTATAACAAATTCCATTCTAAATAAATATTAAATTTGTGTTTCCTGAATGTTGCCTATATTTTCTGAATGCTGTGATATATTTGCTTATGAAATGATATAATATATAATTAATTGTAATATATATATTTATTTGATGTTTATATATATGTGCTTACCAGATGTTGTAATACATATGTCCACAGTGTTTTAATATATATATGCAATGAATATTGTAATATATGTTTTCTCAATTTAGTAGTATGTTACTGATAGAATATGCTTTTTGAATATTTAAACATATTTATTTGCTGAACACTAACATATGTATTTTCTGAACACTAATACATATGCATGTCTTCTAACAAATGTTGTACAGGTTTGCTAATTGTTTATTATATGTTACTGAATATTGTCATTGTGTTACTAGATATTGTAATAAAAAGGCTAAGTATTGTACGAAACATGTTTACTGAGTGTCAACATTATGAATATATACATTTGCTGAATAGTCTAATATAGATCTGCATCATGATCACAACATTTATTCACTGAGTCTAGAAAATAATTTATGGGTTAATTCAACCATTCTGCATTAGTCAATCACAGCTAGAGTTCCTAGCTAAAATAAAGTTATGGGTTTATGTAGTTTAATGATCTGGTGTAATTTATGTATCTTTTATGGTTTTGTTTACGTTCTGATCCTAACAGTAAAATGTACAAATCTTAATACAAAGTCCCTAAAAAAGGACTGCCAATTATGTATTTTTTTCTTCATCAATGAACCAATCTTTGCACTGTGACTGTTACCATTTATGTCTTACCATAGGTTTTAGGAAAATACTGTTGTTTTTGGAGTTTAAAGAGATTTTCTTTTAAAGTTTTGGTTCATTTTAAATTTACGTACTATTTGCCACCTGTCCTGCTCTGTGTCATAACATATTTGTTCTTTATTCTTTTTTTTTCTTAAAAAGTGTTCAAATGTTTATTCAGTTTTGTTTTTAAGCCTGTAAATTTCACCTCAATAAAGAACAACGCAAGAAAGGAGGCGAAATTGTTTGGGCTTTGCTTCCTGGCCATAAGAGTCAACGTAAAATAAAGTCAACAAAAACAGAAAGACTCTTGTATAAAAATAAGTCTTTTTCCTGAAGTGGATCAAAAGAATTTTTTACTCATTATTTTTGATTCAGAATAAAAGCTAATAAGGCACGCAATGTCTTTTCAATTGTCGAATGTCTTTATTTCAGAAAAGGGATTACCGCCAGGAAACAGGGGAACAAAAGAAAAAATGGCAGAAGTTTTGGTTCCAACCTCACGAAAGCCGGAAGGTCTCGACTTTTTGACGTTATTATCGCGTTTGTGCAAGCCTGATTTACATTATAGACTAAGCCGGGGTGTCCAACTCATTCCTGGAGTGTCACCAACGTCAGAAACTCACTCTGCTGATCCCATTCGGCAATGTCAGGGTCTATATATGCTGTAGTACTACATGAGTTAAAATTGCATTGTAGGGTTTGTGTGACTTTGCAGATGGCTAACAAAAAACCACCAAACATAGACAAATATATCCGGAAAGACTTGAAGGAATTTTCAGAATGTATAAATAAAATGTTTAGAAATTATAGAATGCTTATTTAATAACGTGGTAAACAGCACGGACACCTGTTAAACTCAATTTTCAACTTTAAAAAGATGGCATAGATAAGATGGCATAGAAGGCAACAATACATTGTCAGTTTTCACGCTTTGTGGCTGTTCTCAAAATGATACGATGACTAAAACAATTTCAAAGTAAATTAATGCAGACTTTTAATTAATTGATAGTTTCCTGGGGAAAAAAATCGAATATATATCGCAAAGTGCAATTTTTAAAAATTGACGTGATACAAGATATATATGTTGTTAGGCGTGCATATTTTCCACCGATATTAGTAAACTCGCTAAACAAATTGCAAATATTTTACAAATGGTTTCGGCATAGATCTACCAACTTATTTATTTATTTATCAATACATAAATAACTTTGAACGTTATCCATCTATAGATAAGTTTGATAAGTTTCAAAGTTTGATAAATTAAAGATTACGTAAATAATTTGAGCCAAAAACGAGTAATGTGGTTATTAGAACCGAAACCTTTCAAAACTTCCCGTCTCTTCCATCACTATATCACTTTGTCTTAAGTTGATATGATTATTACATCTATGTCTACTTTAAAAGAGGCGCGGAAAATATTAACGATTCAGCTACGCCATAATTTTCTATTGCAATATAAAAATACATGCATTGTTTTATGACAATCCAGTGTGCAGAAAACCCAAACAGACACAACTATTTATAGTGCAAGTAAACGCCTATACAAAAGCAAACCCTTTAATGGAGGAACGGCATACTTGAGTGCATTGTGCTTTCCAAACTAATTATAGACAGTAATATAGATTTAGGCTAAGATGTTTATTTTTAAATAATTTAAACGATGCACAGGCGCTTCATCTGATTACAAATAAAATATGTATAAAGAACAGCTGTTTGTAACAGCATCATTCAGGAGCAAGCAGGGCTGTATTAATTTTAATTAATTAATGAGAGCGCCTAATGTCTGAGGGCTTTTGCTCGAAACGTCGATTTTACTGCTCCTCGGATGTTGCCTGAACTGCTGTGCTTTTCCAGCACCACTAATCCAGAATTATTTATTGATGCCCTGCGTTGATAACATTTCAAAACATAAATATGAGGACAATTTATTTATGCATACTAGTTTCACACAAGCCCCATGATAGATTAATATAAATACATAGCGCGTAGTACGCAATTTTAACAACTTTGTTTTTTTGTAAAGCGTTCAAGATTGGCAGTAAAACATTACAGTCTTGTTTTCTGGGATATTGGAAATGATGGATGCACTTTCAAAGAAAATGCGTTTATTTTGTTTGTTCTGTTGTGTTATTTTAAAGAAATTGCTTTCTCAAAGGTTTGTGATAGTGCAACTTGTTCTTGATTAATTTGAGCTTGATTTCTACGGTCAAGTGCAAACTGCAGTATCTGCCTGTTCTGATTTTCAAACATCGTTATCTAATAAGCTGCACAGAAATATAGCAAACGTAGTGAGAACTTGTGACCAAGTTGGAGTTTTGTATACAGCAAAGTTAGATGAAGGCCGCCCAATGAGCTTTTCGGTAAGTTGTGTTAACTATTTTAAACGTGTTGATAGGACTGTAGTAGCGGTTTGGTGTCAATCGCTTTGGCCTTCCGAGTGGGGAGAAATGCAAGCTTGCATTCCCCAGTCTTTTTAGCTGAGATGTATTAATTTGTTTCAGCAAATTGTGCGGATGTGTAAAGACTTTATTAATTTAAAGCTGAATTTTCTTTACAATGTTTTCGATTTCCGTACAAACAAGTCCCTGCCTTCTCTGGAAATGCTCTTCGTGAGACTCGGGGAGGAAATAAGAGGAACAAAGCTGTTAATACATCGATATAACGGGTCTAATCACCAAAGGTCATTGTATTGTAAGAATGCTAGCTTCTAAAACATTTATTCTACAATTACACAAGAGTGAGCCTGAGTTGTGTGTCTAACTTGATATTTACTTTTTTAATTAAGAGAACACATTGACGACTATTATTGATAGAAGGGGGTAAAGTGTCATGTAAAGGTAATGGGAAGTTGCTGGGAAGCAGCTGGGTGGCGATGAGGTCTGGTTCAAACTGCGGTCAGAGCGGCTGCCATCTTTTGTTTTCCTTCTCCAGAATCCACTTCCTTCCTGCAGGGGATGTGCTCAGCCTCTTCACAGCAGCTCTCTCCCGACTATGTCATCAGCCACCCCAAATGTTTGTTTTCCTTGTGTGAGCTCTTGCCAAACGGGAACATAATCAATATTATTGCGTCATCGAACAAAATATAATTTAATACTAATGTCATTTCTATCTTTCATTCCGTTTAATCTTTAGGCACTGTCGAATTTCATAGAACAGAAGTCATTCTGCATTTAATTTTTAGAAAGTTAGACAATGCAAGAGGTTACCTTCTAATTGCTATATAAACTATCAGCCCGGCATAGTATAAATAAGCTGTTGCTTCCTGTCTACAATAAAGGTCAGCTACTGACCGCGCACTCTCAATGTGTTACCCTGTTACCTGAGAAAGTGTGCAATTAAATAAAGCTAATCAGCAGCATCGTTAATTGTAGACACCCTTGCGAGCAATATCTCTTACTCTGTTTTTCACCAGCGAATGATACCAGTTAGTGACAGGTCATCGAGCACTACTAGGGCCCGTGTTATTACCTGAAAATATGTCACTAATGTGAAAAATGCGTTACATACATCCCAACCATTGACTCGTAATGTATATTGAAACTGTCGCAAGGTTTCATTGTTTTGACATCAAAGGATGACAAAATATACTGGCAGAACTGCAAAGCAAAATATTATCAAACATGAACTATTGAAACTATCGATTATATTTCATCTAGTAGTGCAATAACATACATCTAAGTATACAAAGTAATATAGCATCAAAAATACAGTGCATATATGTTACTAATAAACTGCAGCAATACTTAACAGTGACTGAACATGCGTGTAAGATATTCAGTAATATATCTTTGAAGTGTGATAAATATATTGTTCAGTTACATTATGTCAAAGTTTGACATTATTAGCTTGTAATAAGTTAAACTGTGGCAGGTATTAGACCATGTCTGCTATGCCCAGCAGAATGTCAACAAAGCATGACAAGAGTAAGATGTGTTGTAATACCCAATAAAGTCATAAAAGTCTGACAATATATATTTTATTACCAAGTGCTGCAGGATTTATGTATTACCCAGCAGTATGTCACCAAGCTGTGACAGAACACAAGTATTTATTCTCTGACAATGTCACAAGTGTAACACTGAACATGAGTTATTATTCAGAATGCAGAAAGCGAGACAAAATATACATGTTACCTTGCCGAAATATGTCAACAAACTATGATAAAGAATTATGCCATCTTAGTGATATGTCATTAAAGTGTGAGTGAACACAATATTATTATTTTTAAAAAATCAAAAAGAGCTACTTGGTGCTTGTATTTTTCAAATAACGTATCATTGCAATCTGGCAGAATATATGCATTATTATCTGATGGTATGTCACAAAACGTGACAGGCTATAATTGTGAATATACTTTTATGATAACATACCATGAAAATATAGCAAGTAGTGTCCTAGTCTCCAGTAATGTGTGAAAGAGATTTGAATTTCTGTCCAATGATACAGTACTTAATAGGTTAGCCTTGAGTTTATTCATATCCTCCTCACCTGTCAGTCTGTGCAATAGATGTCAAAGTGTTGGATTGACATCTTGTCAGATATTTGCAGTCATGCAAAGTAGCAATTGGTTCAGCAATCCTACTGCTGAGGTAGAAAGTAGGTGCTGGATTTAGTCCACATTCAAAAAGTCCAGGATGGAGACTTGAATATAGTTTCTAAATATTGGGTTTAGTATTTAGTCTATAGTATTTAGTATATAATATTTAGTCTTGAAATGCTATCAGATATTTGCATATGTATGGATAATGACCATAGGTTCTGTGGTCATATTCCTACCTATCGATTAGAAATGTCTGAATTAGGTCTTGCTCCAGTCAATGCAGTAAATATAATCTGGGTAACTCGCTTTCATTGTTGGGCTGTTGACCAATGGGACTGCTTGTATCAATCTGGTATGTGGAATTCCCCAGCAAAATGGGTGGGTGGAGTTCTTTAGACCTGTGGTAGTCTGTTGAGGAAAAAGTACATTTGAAGTATGAACCATTAAACAAAACAATGAGAAGTCACTTCAACCATTCTTTCCCAGTCACCTGAGAACCTCCTGTGTGTGATTTGAGGTATCTGTAGGACCTGCTCTAACATAGAATGCAATGAACAGATAATACAAATTATTAATGTTAGCTGAGTAATGTGTGAAAGAATATAGATTTCTCACAACATGTTTGAATTTTTGCATCTGATAATATATGAAAATGTGGCAGGGTATATCAACACTCACTATTATTCCATCAAGGTATGACTATTACATTGCCATATTCAAATAGAACAGAATGTAGTGTTTTGAGGCCATTAATATTTTTTATCGATATTTGACTCACAACAAATAGATCATAGCAAAGACTCAGTAACAGAGAAAAGCACCTTCTAAAATATGTTCATATGAAGATAGGGTCTGGAGTAGAGTGGAACCAATGTTGGCAGGAAAAGCTGTAGCTGAACAATGGAGATAAATCATGTACAGTCATGACATATTCCCTCAAGTGGGAAAGTAGGGGAAAGAAATCAAGAGCTCCTTAGAAGGCACAGGAAATAGTGAACACGTTAAAAGAACAGAAAGTGTCTGTGACTATGTCAGGTACTAAATACAACTGAGAATTAAGCTGAATACAGAAGATTCAGAAGATAAGTGAAGAAACAAAAAAAATAGAAGCAAAGTGGGATTGAGAAAAGACCAGAAACTAACATAAAATGAAATTTCAAAGTATTCTGAGGTATATAAACAGTAAAAAGGTGGCAAAAAAAAGGAATAGGATTGATTCAAGATAATATAGGAGATTTACACAATGAGGCAAGAGGCATGGTAGAAGTGCTTAATGCACACTTTGCATCTGTCCTTAATGGGCAGAAGCTGCCCAGATCACAGTGACAGAGAAAGAAACTCAGTCACTAGGAAGATTTAAAATTGATAAGGAGGAGGTATTAAATAAGCTCTTGATACTTGTTGACAAGACACTGGGATCAGATGAGATGAATTCAAGAATATTGAAGGAGGTGAGAGTGGAAACTGCAGAGGCACTGGCAATAATCTTTAAATCTTCCCTGGATTCAGGAATGGTGCCAGAGGATTGGAGAATTGCAAACATTATGCATTTGTTCAAAACAGATCATAAAGAATCCCAGCAATTATAGGCCAGTCACTTTAGCCTTGATAATGCGGAAACTTGTATAAACAATTACTGGGGATGGAATTAATTGTCTATTGGAAAAATGTGGATTAACCCAGAAGAGCCAGCATGGAGCTATTAGGGAAAATCATGTGTGACTAACTTGCTGGAGTGTTTTTGAAGAAGCAACAGAGAGGGTTGATGAAAGCAAAGCTGGTGATGTGTGGTACATGAATTTGTCAATGGTGTTCAATACAATGCCACACAATAGATTTTGTAAGATAAGTTATAATTCATAGAATAAAAGGGGTCAGTAGAAAAATGGTTTCAAAATTGACTGAGGTCTAGGAAACAGAGAGTGATGGTTAATGGCATATTTTGGACTGAAGAACCATGTGGTGTGGTGATTTCTCGTGTAGGCACTGGGACCATTGGTTTTTATGGTACGTATAAGTGATCTAGATCTTCTCATAAATGATGATTTCAAAGTTTTCAGATATAGGCAATTTTAAGCATTGCAAACTGTGAGAAGAGATTCGCAAAACATCAACTGGCTCTTCAGATGCTGTGTGACCTACTATGGTTTTCCTGTGCCACCTTTGTTGATTCTAAACTGTGAAAAGGACAGTGTAAAGATCTAAAACAGCCTAAGCAAATTGGTAGGTGGGCAGATAGTTGGCAAAGGAAGAGTACAGAAAAGTGTGAGGTGATACAATTTGGTACAAAGAACATGGAGACACAGTATAAAATAATGGATGCTGTGGTGAAGGGTATAAGTAAATAAATTATTAAAGGTGGCAAGATAGGTAGAGAGAATTGCTACATGCAGGGCCTAGCCTTTATTATGAGATGCATAAAGTACAAAAGCAAGGAAATTATACTGGACTTAAATAAGACACAAATTAGACCCAGCTGGAACACAATGTGCACGACTGGGAACCACACTTTAAAAAGGATTGAATGCATTGGAGAAAGTGCAAAAGAGGTTTACAACAATGCTTCCAGGTATGAGAACCTTCAGTTATGAGAATGAAATGGCGAGGTTTGGATTGCTTTCCTTGGTGAGGAGAAGACTCAGAGGAGATTTGGTAAAGTTTTCAAAATCATGATGGGCCTGGACAGAGTACCTAGGGGGAAACTGTTCCCAGTCAGAAAATGATAAAGAACCAGGGGGTGCAGATTTAAAGGGTTTTGCAAAAGAAACAAATTCTCCATTCACATAGATAGGAATGGTTTACACTGCCTAGAAATGTGCTGGAGGCAGGTTCAATTGAAGCATTCAAGAGAACACTGGATGATTATTTAAATATAAACAATTTGGAGGGTTATAGGGAAAAAGTAGAAGATGGCCACAAGTCAAAATGGCCTCATTCTGCATGATAACATGTCTTTAGAATCAAAGAGCTCTCAAGCCTGTTTCAACATTCAGTGATATAATGGAGATATTTTCTAACCAACCTATTCAGAGATGTTATTACACAACTCAAGCAGGTGGAACTTCAACTCAGCCTTCAGGCAGTGTCCCTAATGAGCCAATGGAAAATTTGTACCCCAACCTCAATTATTTGCCATAATCAATTTCCTTTTCAATGCTTGTCCTGCAAAATCTATTGACCTCAGATTGACTTGATTAATTGAACTAAATGTATTGCTTTTTGTGGCACAAAGTTCCAGACATCTACCACACCTTGTGTTAACAAACCTTTCTATTGCAGGCTTGCCTTGAATTTGATGGTTATGTCCCTTGTCCTAGATTCTCCCGCCAGTAGAAAAGGATTTCTGTAATTATGTCCTGTCAATTTCTTTGCAATACTGTACCCTCAATCAAATTATCCTCATTATCCTTTATTCCATTGGATACAAACCTGGCTTATATATATTTTTCTTCATAATCTATACTTCATAATATAAACTAGGTCACTTTCTGGTTAGTGTTGCATTCCTTTCAAGCCAAAATATATCATCCAAAGTGTGTTGTACAACTATACAAAGTAGTCCAGATGTAGTATAACAACAGCTTTATAAAGCTTTAGAAAAACTTATTTTCCTCTACAGTTATGAATGCTAACACTTCATTAGCTTTTTGATTATTTCTGTACTCAACTTCTGCATTGTAGTGGTTTATTTACACAGTTACAAAGCTTTTAAAAGTCCACTATTACTAGCTTTTTATCATTTAAATAATGTATAGATCTATCGTTTTTCCTATAAAAATGGATGACCTCATGCTCACTTGTGTTGAAATTGCCTGCTGAGTATTTCCAAACTTTTCAAATTTTATTTCAGATTTCCAGTAATTGAATATTTTATCATACACATTTCTATTGTGTTATCAAAGGCATTAAAACATATAATGAAAGGTTGAGGTTTTGAAGATATTACAAGTCACTCTTAGCCAATTAGGGTGCATAATTAACACTCCTATTGCTGTCTTCTATTGTTGCCCAACCAGATCAATACATTGCTCTCAGTTTTATAAACTTTAATTCTTGCTAATTCTAAGATAATTTCTAGCATAATTCCTCTTTTTGGAGCTAGTTGACCATGTATTTGTCTGGTCTCGTGGCTATGTAATAGCTATTTTAATTCAATCCTTTTACAGTACCCAAATGTTTTGTGTAGGGTATGAACATGGATTCAAAGCAGGCTTTGGCTTAATATTTAGATTTAACAGCCACCTCACCCCTGCCACTCCCAGTAAATAAATGTAGTGTCATCCTTCTTTCATGGATAGCATTCTCATCTTTGTGATCGAAGGTTATTGATTCAAGACTCATGCTCGAGATTTGAGCACAAAACCTGGCCCTTGTGTTCTGTAGTGAGGCAGTGTTACACTGTGAAAAATGTCATCCTTCTCGTGAGATTTAGCAGAAGTCCAGTTGATCTTCTCAGGTGAAAGTCAATTATCTAAAGGCATTGTTACTGGTGTGCTAATGGGCTGGCCAACAGTTATCTCTTGAACCAACACTTAAAAACAAGAGGTTTGGCCATTAATTTACTTGCCATTGTAGGAAGCTTGTTGTCAACAAGGTTGCATTCTTCCTATGTTAAAACATTGATTAAACTTCCAAAGTATTTAATTGACTTGGAGATCCTGTGGTGACTATAAATGCAAACTATACTCTTGTTGGAAGTTCACCGAGTAGTTTGCTGCCTTGCCTAATGTTGGTAGCTATGGCAAAGGCATGGGATACATAATAACATGAAGTCATCAAAATGCAAGGTAGTATATTATTATGCCGTGATATTTAATTGAAGGTGATAAAATAAAAAGATTATCCTGTAGGCCATATCAAAATGTGACAAACTGGGGATTGTAGCTTCATAATATGCATTCAAATGTTTACAGAATTTTTCTCAAAGATGATGTCTCAGAACTGTAGAGTTACCAGTTCCACGGATGGTAATTGTTCCAACATTAACACAAATGGAAGTTACCAGGGTTGCATGATTACTTGACAGCAAAATAAAATAATCACGATCTCCTTTGATTGTAAACACGAATACTTGGATTCAAGACTCCCTGTTCATTTACCCATTCGAATGATTTTATTGCAAGCATTGGTTTCCGAAAGCCCATGCAACAGTTTTAATTTTTGACTTATTCAATCTAAACCATCACCCTCTCACACCTGTCAAAGTAGAATGAATGGTAAAGTGCAACAGCGTTCATCTTTCCCGCTTTCCTCCAACGACACTCTGTTCTCTCAATGTATCTGAATGTTACTGCGTGTGCCGACGGCTGAAAGGAACCACGAGTGAATGGTGAAATTCTCTCAGTTTTAACCTATTTCCTGCCGCAGACAGGATCGCTCGCATCAGTTCAGACCCTTAACTTATTGTGTGACCATTACGAGAGGAGGAATTACAACATCTGACCGCTGGATTAATAAACCGCTTAGCATCGAAATGCAAAGCTCTGAGGAACAAATGGAGACAGTTTCAGTCGGAGTCTTTCTCGTGCAGTTACAGGAAGAAGTTGGCAAGACAAAATTCATAAACAATCCTGATGCAAAAAAAAATCAGTTTTTGCCAACCAACTCATTTCATTCTTACATTGCGATTTAAACAAAACTAACGCTCAGGTCCAAAATGAAAAAAAAATCTTTGTATCTGGCAATTAAAGTGAACTAATCCAAGGATCGAGTTAAAAATGTTAGAAGACCAGGATAAGAAAATAAAACCATCTGTTTCAGAAGATCTGTCCTTTCAGAGAAACGCCAAATAAAAATGTGTACAGGCTCACTAGACCGGACTTCCGACCCGTTTAAGTATGAAAACTACACCAATTCTGATTAATTATCCCGAAATACTACTTCAATCACATACAAAAAATATTAAATTGTAAAAGAGAGGAAGTGGTTAAATACGAGGATAATATCCGAAACGGTTAATACAATAAACCAATAAAAATAAACTCAAAAGCGAATTCGAGATCTTTCGATGTTGTCCCAAACAGCCAAGCGACACATTTCAGCACAGGAAGTCATTCCATTTATCTCAACAGAAAACACCTAATGAAGTGGGTTTGATCCACCGAGAGGGATCCATTCTTAGAATGGAACTCTTTGTTAGTGTCTTGGAGGGAGCACTTGGTTGGAAAGATCCGAGAGTTCAATGTGTATGTACCTGTAAAAGAGGAAATGGTACCATTTATCCCTGTGTCTAGCGATGGGGGCGGGGTGAAAGATAAACTGAGACTAGCTCCCGAGGCAGCGGCGGGCTGACTCCGGAGAGGCCAGTGGGCCGCATTAGCTTATTTAAGCATCTCTTCACTGCTCAAATCCGGGGTCTTGCTATTGTATCCGGTGGAGAAGTATTATTTACCGCTTCCTTTAGGGAGTAGCAAATTGAACTGCTCCCTTTAAGCCCCAATGCGATAACTAGTTGTCAAACGGTAGTGCTATTCAGTGTCATAACTGTAAAATGAAATAGGTGGAGAAATAGAAAAGGACGCAGCGCTGAGAGAGGTAACGGGGACAGAGGGAGAAGATGCATAGACCGAAACTGACCTCTGGAAAAACCTGAGTGAATCTGACAGAGGAGGGAGAGCAAGAGAGGTGGAGGAGGCTGAGGAAGATAAAAAATAATGGAAGGAAAACAGAAAGGAGGAAAGAGAAAGTGAAGTAATGGGATGACGAAAGGGACATGAGGAGAAACGGAGGGTAAATGTAGAACACTCCAAAAAAAGATGTGAGAAGGGTGAATGAGAGTGGAAGAAGCACAGAAAGAACACTTGAAGATGTAACCGGAAGCATGGTTGAGCATTTTCAAATAGCCATCCAGCCGTTCAAAACAGCGCAGTGAGGTATTTGTAAACTGAAGATGTTTATTTAATTACATTTGTGAGATTGTGGGGTTTTGGGTTTGCATTTCCGTTTCAAGTGTACTGATTACTGAGATTCCAGCTGTCACGTGCTCAGGGAAACAAAAGTGCCAAGGTGAAGTACAGCTGCCCTCTTCCAGCACAATCACTTGGAAGCATTTCAAAAGATCTTTGACAGACGCCAATGTGAGCATGTACAGGGCAGAATAGACCTAGCTGTCAAGTCCTTCACATTTGATCAAATAAGCATGTTGAAAGGGTTGCATATAATATACAAGGGGTGCAAGGTTGCAGACTCGTCCCTTCACTAGCAATACCACACACAGTTTTGTACTCAGTGCGGTCTCACGATTTATAATGACATTTCACAGCAAAAACATATTTGTTATTTTCGCCTTAAACTGCAATGGCTCTGAACTGATCTATGAAGTCATTTTCCCGGGTTAAAACATGAGCTAAAGAAGTTATGACGCGTTCTTACCAGCTCCTCATGTGTCAGATTCGTTATTTTAAAAAAAACTTTTCTACAAAAGCGTAGGCATTAACTGCCTAAGGGGCCTCACTTATTCTTTGCGATTAAATAGAGTGCAGCTATTTGATCACAGGCGTCAAATGCCAGACTGCTTCCTTTTAGATATACACAAACATACACATTCACACATGCCCAAACATCTGCATATGTACTTCAGCAAGTTTCCCGGGATAGGTGTTAGGCGTTCGAGACCTGTTTCC
Source organism: Chiloscyllium plagiosum (assembly GCF_004010195.1). Classification (NCBI taxonomy): domain Eukaryota; kingdom Metazoa; phylum Chordata; class Chondrichthyes; order Orectolobiformes; family Hemiscylliidae; genus Chiloscyllium; species Chiloscyllium plagiosum. Next base: position 30,943,916 of record NC_057718.1, on the reverse strand, counting down.
TTTCCTTGGTCCAGAGAAAATGATGCCATTGAAACATGCTCAGGATGGGATCTGATAACTCAGTGCCAGTACAAGAAGCATAACTAAGATATTTGAACCTGCACCACGTATAACTTACAAAGGCACCTCTGAGCTTGTGGTCTGAAGTCCTTCTTTGTGAGGAGGTGTTAAATGGAGTCAGTGGCTTCCCACATGAAGGCACGTTGTGAAAATCAAAAGGATTGATGTGAAATTGATTAATTCAGACTAGCCTGTTGGAAACATTTGCAGTAAATTATCGTCCTGAAGACCTCTCTAAATAAATTCACAGTCCAGTAACACCAGGATTGAAATATTGTAAAAAATGATAAACTAAACATGATATTATTGCAATTATTATGGTCTTCAGAAGCTATTGACACCCATGGACCTCCATTGGATTGGCCATGATTATACTTGGTTTGCCACTGCCTTCTGCAGGAAAGCTGGCCAGGAAACTTTTCCACTTTTACCACTTGTCAAAGGAAGGATTTACAAGCTGATTATCACCTTGTTTGGTCACATTATGAATAACCCTATTGGGTCCATCGCTTCAAATGTCTTTACATTTTTACAGCAATGATAGTGTCACTATTATACTATTTGTGTACTTGTGATTAGCACTCTTGAATTTGCAATTCCTGTGAATCACATAGCCAGGAAACATTGCTGAAGGTCGAAGGTCAGTGACATAGATGTGCAATTTAACAATGACATGCTGTTAAAGTCTGAATACAATCATAATCACAAGAAACAGACCATGTCTTTGACAAGCTAGTTTCTTTAGCAACTGCATATACCTTAGAAAATTTCTAATAGCATTATTATTCACAGTGAAGTGCACCTGTCTTCGTTTGGCATTCAAAGGAAACAACGACATGACCTTAGGATTCAAGAGCAGAAGTAGGCTATTCAGACTCCTCAGTCTCTGCCTTTCAATGAAATCATAGCTGTTTTGAAAATCCTAAAGTTCGTCCCTGCCTTTTCCCCATTACTCTTGATTCTTTTGCTGATTAAAACTTGGCACAAAAGTGCAAAGAAAACAATGGCTAAACCATGGCTTATAAGTGAAGTTAGATATAGTATTAGATGCAAAAAGAGGCATGTAAATTGGCAAGAAAAAAGCAACAGACCTGAGGATTGGGAACAGTTTTGAAGTCTGCAAAAGAGGACCAAGGGATTGGTTAAGAAGGATAAAATAGTTTAAGGGGAAGCTTGTGGGGAACATAAAAACTAATCTTCAATGTTTCTATATGTATGAAAAGAGAAAAAGATAAGTGAAATCCAATTAGGCCCTTACAGACAGAAAAGAGGGCGTTTATAATGAGGAACCAAGAAATGGCTGATTATATAAATTCATACTTTGCTAGTGTCTTCACAAAAGAGGACATGAATAAAATCCCAGAAATGATGGAGATCACAGGGTTGAGTGAGAGGGAGGAACTGAAACAAATCTGTATTAGTGGAGAAATAGTGATGGAGAATTGGGATTGAAGGCTGATAAATCCCCAGGGCCTGATGATCTGCTTCCCAGAGTACTTAAGGAAGTGGCCCTAGAAAAAAATGGATTAATTAGTGGTCATCTTCCAAAATTCTTTAGACACTGGAACAGTTCCTATAGTTTGTAAGTAGCTAATGAACCCTTCTATTTAAAATGGGTGTTAGAGAGAAAACAGAGAATTAATTACTGGGAAATAAAACAAAGAAATCAGAAAAATTTCTGATTTTTACTTTTTCCAGCAAAGTAATGCTGGAAATCAGAAACAAAAACAGACATTGCTGGAGAACCTCAACAGGTCTGGCAACATTTGTGGAGAAAAATATCAGAAGATCTAAAGAAGGATCACTGTACCTGAAATGTTAACTTTTCTTATTATAGACCAGTGATTCTGACGCCAGTAGTGGGGAAGATGAAGTCCATTAACAGTGGTTTTATAGCAAAGCACTTAGAAAACAGTGGTAGAATCAGATACAGTCAGCGTTGATTTACAAAAGGCAAATTTTTTGAGGATTGGATCAGGGAGCCAATGGACATGCTTTATTTGCACTTGCAGAAAGCTTTCAATGAAATCCCGTTTAAGAGATTAATGTGTGGCATTAAAGCACATGGAATTGAAGGTAATATGTTGAGATGGATAGAAAATTGGTTAGCAAACAGGAAACAAAGAAATAAATTTGTAATTTTCTGAATGGCAGGTAGTGACGTGGTACAGTTTTGCGATCAGTACTAGGACCTGAGCTATTGACAGTATATGTCAATGATCTAGATGAGGGAACTAAATATAATATGTCAGAATTTGCAGGTGACACAAAGCTGGGTGGAAGGGTGAGCTGTGAGGGGCTGCAGCGATATTGCAGTGCAATTTGGACAGGCTGACTGAGTGAGCAAATGCATAGCTGATGCAATACAATGTGTATAAATTTGAGGTTATCCACTTTGGCACCAAAAAATAGGAGAGCTGTTATTTGAATGGATGTAAAGTAAGAGAGGCGAATGCTGAATGAGATCTGGGTGTCCTTGTGCACTAGTTGCTGAGAGTAAGCATGCAGGTGCAGCAGGCACTAAAGAAGCCAAACTGTTTGCTGACGTTCATAGTAGGAAGATCAGAGTTCTGGGACAGGATGTCTTGCTGCAAACATACAGGGCATTGGTGAGGCCACACCTGGAATATTATGTCCAGTTTTCATCTCTTTATCTGAGGAGAGGTGTCCTTGGTACAGAGGGAGTACAGAAAAGCTTACCTGTATAAGAATATATGTATGAGAAGATATTAAGACTTTTAGGATTGTATTTCTTAGACCTTAGAAGAATGAGGGTATCTAATTGAAACCTATAAAATTTCAACAGGACTAGATGGGTTAGATGCAGGAAAAATGTTCACAATGGTGGGGGAGTCCTGAACCAGGGGTTGTAGTTTAATGGTATCGGGTAAACCTTTTAGGTCTGCGATGAGGAGAAATTTCTTTACCCAGAGAGTAGTGAACCTGTGGAATTCACTACCACAGAAAATGGTTGAGGCCAGAACATTGTGTGTTTTCAAGAAGTAGGCAGATATCACTCTTATGGCTAAATGGTTCAAAGGATACATGGAGAGGTGGGATTAGGTTACTGAGCTTGGTGACCAGCCCTGATCATATTGAATGGCAGAGCAAGCTTGAGGGGTTGAATGGCCTATTCCTGCTCCTATCTTCTACGTTTCTTTCTCCTTTAAAATAATAGTCAGCTCTTCTAATTTTCCTGCTGAACTACATAACCTCACATTTTCCCAAATTACATTCCAACTGCCAGGTTTTGGCCCATTCACTTAATCTGTCTATATCCCTCTGTAAACTCATTGTGACATCTGCAAACCTGGTGTTACGCATTCACTTTCCTCATCCAAACCATTATGGTTCCAGCACTGATTCCAGTGGTACTCCATTAGTTACAGGTTGTCATCCTGAAAATGCCCTTCATCCCTTATCCCAACTGTCTGTTTTTATTGTTAGCTAATCCTTTATCCTTGCTAAGATACTATCTTCAATGCCATGTGCCCTTATCTGTTTAAATAGCCTAACATGTGCCTTATCTAATGTTTTCTGGAAATCCAAATGCATTCCTTTCCCTTTATCTATCCTGCTTGTCACCTCCTCAAAGAGTTGTAATAAATTTGTCAAAAATGATTTCCCATTCATGTGGTCATGTCAACTCTGCTTGCGTATATTATGTATTTCTAAATACTCTGTTATTGCATCCTTTATAATAGACTAACATTTCCCATTTGAGATGTTAAGCTAACTGGCCTAACTTTTTTCTTTCCCTTTCCATTTTTGAATAATAAAAATTTGAATAAAATAATTAGCAGTTTTCCAATCATTCAACACTTTTCCTGAATCAAAGGATTCTTGGAAGACTACAATCGGTATCTCTACTATTTCTTTTAATATCCTAGGATGCATCCCATCAGACTAAAGGGACTTACCAGTCTTTAGCCCCATTAGTTTTCCTAATACTTTTTCTCTAGTAAGAGCATTAGTTTCCTCTTCCCTTTATCCTTGATTATTTAATATCTCTGGAATGCTATTGGTATCTTTTAACATGAATACTAAAGCAAATTATTTATTCAACTTCTCTTCCATTTCAAGGTTCCCCATTATTGTTTCATCAGTCTCATTTTCTAAGGGGTCTGTGTTCATTTTGATCGCTCTCTTCCTTTTTATTTGAAGAAGCTTCTGTTGTCTTTCTTGATACTACTTACAAGATTTCCCTCAATGTTTATTTTCTCCATTTTTATTTCTTTGGTAATCTTTTGTTGGTTTCTTAAACTTTCCCAATCCTCTATCTTATTTCGAATCTTTATCACAATGTATGTGTTTTGTTCAATTTGATGCTATGCTTAACATCCATGATTAACCATGGTTGAATTATTCCTCTGTAGAATCCTTCTTTCTCAATGGCATTCTTATTTGGTGAATATTGAACTCTGTCATGAAGGTAGATCTGAGTAACTGACGTTTTATTATGAATAGTAGATCTGGGCTATCAGATTTAGAACATAGAAAAGTACAGCACAGAACAGGCCCTTTGGCCCACGATGTTGTGCCGAGATTTAATCCTAATGTAAAATATAGTAACTTAACCTACGCACCCCTCAACTCACTGCTATCCATATGCATGTCTAGCAGTCGCTTAAATGTCCCCAATGACTCTGCTTCCACCACCACAGCTGGCAACACATTCCATGCATTCACAGCTCTCTGAGTAAAGAACCTACCTCTGACGTCTCCTTTGTACCTTCCTCCTAATATCTTCAAACTATGACTCCTCGTATCAGTCAATCCTGCCCTGGAGATAAGTCTCTGTCTATTGACTCTTTCTATTCCTCTCATTATTTTGTACACCTCTATCAGGTCTTCTCTCTTCTTCCTTCTTTCCAGAGAGAAAAGTCTGAGCTTATTCAACCTTTTTTCATAAGGCAAGCCCTCCAGTCCAGGCAGCATCCTGGTAAACCTTCTTTGCACCCTCTACAAAGCCTCTATATCTTTCCTATAGTAGAGCGACCAGAACTGGACACAATATTCCAAGTGTGGGTCTCACCAGGGACTTGTAGAACTGCAGTAAAACCTCGCGGCTCTTAAACTCGATCCCCCTGTTAAGGAAAGCCAAAACACCATATGCTTTCTTATCAACCCTATCCACTTGGGTGGCAACTTTGAGGGATCTATGTACTTGCACACCCAGATCCCTCTGTACCTCCGCACTGCCAAGAAGCCTGCCTCTAATCCTATATTCAGCATTCGAGTTCGACCTTCCAAAATGCAGCACTTCGTATTTATCCAGGTTGAACTCCATCTGCCATTTCTCAGCCCAGCTCTGCATCCTGTCTATGTCGCACTGCAGCCTGCAGGAGCCCTCTATACTATCGATGACATCTCCATCCTTTGTGTCATCTGCAAATTTACTAACCCACCCCTCAACCTCCTCATCCAAGTCATTTATAAAAACTACAAAGAGTAGAGGTCCCAGAATAGAGCCTTGCAGGACCCCACTCAATACTTTCCATCTACACTTCTGTCAGCCAGCTAATTCTGAATCCAGATAGCCAAATCTCCCTGTATCACATTTCTGGCAAATAGAAGTACTCTTAGAGGAGAAAGGTAAGAGGAGTTACTGGACACCTTGATGACATTGTCCAGGACCCAATTTCCTTTCCAAATTCATCAGACAGGACAGAACAATAATTGGGGATGCTGGACAAATTATGGAATAGAGTTGAATGGCTACTATCTCTTCCTTATGCCTTTTCTACAATTTTCTTTCTTATTTTTGATTAAGGAGAAAAGTGGAAAAGTGAATATAAAGTTGGCAAACTGAGAAATATTTACACCATATTTTATTATGTTAATGTTATCAATGTTGAAATGTAAGTCGGATTACAATCTTTCTCCAAAATGGTAATTATTGTAATTTGTAGTTAATTATAAAACAGTAGTTTTCTTATACTGAAGGAAAGACCATGGAATTATCACACAACAGTCAGAGTTATTGAGTCACAGAGATTTACAGCACAGAAACAGACCTTTCAGTCCAACTTGTCCATGCTGACCAGATATCCCAACCTTATCAAGTTCCACTTGCCAGCACTGGGCCCATATCCCTCAAAGCCCTTCCTATTCATATACCCATCCAGATGCCTTTTAGGCATTGTAATTGTACCAGCCTCCACCACTTCCTCTGGTAGCTCATTCCATACAGGTACCACCGTCTGTGTGAAAAAGTTGCCCCTTAGGCCCCTTTTATATCTTTCCCCTCTCACCCTAAACCTATGCCCTCTAGTTCTGGACACCCCCACCCCAGGGAAAAGACTTTGTCTATTTATCCTATCCATGCCCTTCATTATTTTATAAACATCTCTAAGATCACCCCCTGAATGTCCGATGCTCCAGGGAAAACATCCCCAGCCTATTCAGCCTCTTCCTATAGCTCAAATCCTACAATCCTGGCAACATCCTTGTAAATCCTTTCTGAACCCTTTCAAGTTTCACAACATTGTTCCGATAGTAAGGAGACCAGAATTGCACGCAATCTTCCAAAAGTGGCCTAACCAATGTCCTATACAGCCACAACATGTCCTCCCAACTCCTGTACTCAATACTCTGACCAATAAAGAAAAGCACACTAAACGGCTTCTTCACTATCTTGTCTACCTGCAATTTCACTTTCAAGGAGCTATGAACCTGCACTCCAAGGTTTCTTTGTTCAGTAACACTCCCTAGGACCTTACCATTAAGTGTATAAGTCCTGCTAAGATTTGCTTTCCCAAAATGCAGCACCTCACACTTATCTAAATTAAACTCCATCTGCCACTCCTCAGCCCATTGGCCCATTTGATCAAGATCCTGTTGTAATCTGAGATAACCTACTTCACTGTCCACTACATCTCCAATTTTGGTGTCAATCAGCAAACTTACTAACTCTACCTTTTATGCTCACATCATAATCATTTATATAAATGACGAAAAGTAGTGGACCCAGCACCGATCCTTGTGGCACTCCACTGGTCACAGGCCTCCAGTCTGAAAAACAACCCTCCACCATCACCCTCTGTATTCTACCACTGAGCCAGTTCTGTATCCAAATGGCGAGTTCTCCCTGTATTCCATGAGATCTAACCTTGCTCACCTGTCTCCCATGGGGAACCTTGTCGAACACTGAAGTCCATATAGGTCACATCCACTGCTCTGCCCTCATCAATACTCTTTATCAATGTACATACTGCTCTGGATAAGTACGTTGGTTTAAAACTGGGTTTACTCTCTTAAGATCTGCTCATTGTTCATTTAGTGTCATAGAGTCATAGAGATGTACAGTTTGGAAATAGACCCTTCGGTCAAACCCGTATGACAACTATTAATGTCTTGATATGGAATGGAATCCAGACAAAATATATAATGATGTGTTAATAGAATAAAACTGGAGGAATTTATTATTTGGAACTGAGTTGAGAGTTATCAATAGCAGTAAAATGAATTTATTAGCATGTAAAGATTTGTTGTTTCCGACAGAAAAATGATGGTTTGAAAAAAAACCATTGGATGTGAAATGTGGGGTATAATTTTAAGTAAATATTCTGGAGTGTTCTTGTTTTTTGTTTAGAATAAGATGATTTTACATAATCTTACCTCAGAGAATTAGATGGATTGTACAGTTCCCAAGATAGAATAGATTCTAAGCCAAAGTTATAGGTGTGAAAGGGAAAAGCAGACATATTTATCAAACCTAAATTCTCAGATAAATCTGAAATCATGTTCATTGGGTAACCTGCTTGTAAACATATTCAGTGTTATTGTGAGGACACAGTTACAGGAATAATTATTTTATTGTAGTGGTTAAAGAAACATTAGTTGGGACACCAAAGAACTCTTAACGTTTCTACCATGGTGTCATTGGATCTTTAATGTGCGATTGAACCATTGGAATAAGCTGATATGGACTTAATTGTACATTTAATTTAATTCTAACAGTGCAAAATTCATTTTGCATCACAAGGTGATTATGTGGATCAGTTGATCTTGAACCATCAATCTACTGGTTGAAGGTGAAAGTGCTCCAAACTGTGACAAAGTTTAGTATGTCAAATGGCCTTTTTGCACACCATGTTTTCTTAAGTTCACATGCAATATGCCATTCTTTGTGTAAATTACACATAACCAAGAAATATCCCAAGATGAATCCCATTTGAAGTAATGTTAATAGCGCTTCATGATAGTCAAAATGCAAATATTTTTACATCTATAGCTCCATTGATCAATGAAACAGTTATTTCCCTAACAGACAAAAAGATTCAAGATTTAATAATGAAAATATGTCAACATGATTAAATTATTTAGAAACCAAAAAGGTTCATAACGTTTTTGGTTAACTGTAACCATTTGTGTCTGTTGGAAAGACAATTACTTTTTCCATAAATGGCTCCAACTTACATGACTCAAATCCTGAATTCCTGCAAGGGTCTTGGTACAATAATTTTAAAGCTTGTCAATAAAGAGGACTTCATCATAGTGTTAATGTTACCAATATCAGAACTACAGGATATCAGAGTTCAAAATAGGGAAAAATATATGACAACTACCTTTTTTGATAGTTCACTCCACATATAGTTAAGATTTAGGTACTGGTATTCAAAATCTCTTAATGTATTGCTGTGTTCAATAATGTCTGAATTTCAGATTAATTCAATATTGTCAGGCTCCTTGGAGAAAAGAGTTCCTTGTATGGTTTAACTAAATCAGCACAAAATTGAAGAATCAGAAAGTAACCTCACGGTGACTTCAGCGTATTGAGAGTCTCAGACCATTATTTTAAGGACTTCAACACTGTAGAAGTGTAGGCAGATGTGAGGCTTTTCCTCTTTTAACAACACAAAGTGTAACACAGAACCAAGAAATGTATGTTCAAGCCACAGGAATATTCTATAGTCTTTCAAACAACAAGATAAACTATAGAGTACTTAATGTAGGAAAAGTTAATTACACAAATATAACTTATTATAAAATGTTAGAGCAAAGTGAAATGAAGTGAAGATTTTTTAAATGTGTTCAGAACTTCCTTGACCAGTATGTTTTTGCTCCAACCGTGAAGATGGCATTGCTGGATCTGGTGCTGAGGAATGAAATGGAATAAGCAGATTATGTGTTTGTGTCTGTTGTGGCAACATGACCATTGTAATGGGTTTCAGTAATAGAGAAGTGCAAAAAACAATTCAAGATACAATTACTAAATTATTTTCTCTCTCATATGCTTGTTTAGTTTGTTCTTAAATGAACTTCTAAAATTTGCTACAACTATTTTCTGTTACAGCGAGTTCAATTCTCACAAGTTTTTTTTGAATTCCCTATTGGAATTCCTAGTGCCAATTGTAGCACCTATTTAGGCTCTTCCTCCACAAGAAGATAAGCACGTCCATTCCGAAAATGTATTGGAACAAAAGCTAGATCTCCTAGGATAATGAAGGTGATGGAGAGTATGATGAAGAAAAGAGAATGAATGGTGCATTTCTGATGAATTCTTCAAGTTAGAAGCAATCCCAGTACAAAAAGTTGATTTGGAAACAAGTAAATAATGAATGGGCTGAAGAAAGTGGGTTGTGTCCTATTCGGAATGTAAAAAGGATGCTATATGCTCAGAGACTGGTTCATAACTGGAGCACTTGTATTGGTGTTTAGTAAGGAAACTATGCTGATAAAATATTGATAGAGACAGACTGGATAGAGGTCGCAATTATGAAGAAAATTGATTGGCAGGATGTACTGGAGTGCTTAAGAATGAATAAATCCCCTGGTCCAGAAGGTTTGCACCCCAAGTTGCTAAAGAAAATGGAGATAGAGTTCACAGAAGGACTGATCAAAAACTTACATTCTTCCCTAGGTATGGGAAAAGTGCCAAAGAATTAGAGAGAGTGGCCAATATGGAACTTTTTCTTCAAGAATGTGCAACATTCCTACTGTCCATCGACTGGTAAGTTTAATATCACTTTGGAAAAGTCATAGAAATGAACATCAAGGAAAAAATCGGCAAGCCTTAGAGAGATTTGAGTAGATCAAGGAGGGCCAGCATGGATTTGTAAAGGCAGATTGAATTTTTATGAAATAACAGAGAAGTTGTCTGTATTGATTTTAGGAAAATGTTGACAATATACCACTTAAATGGCTGGTTAACAAAACTGAGGCACATGGAAGAAGGAAGTCAATATCCAACTGGATAGAAAAAATTGGCTTAAGAACAGAAAATAAGTTGTGGTAAGTGGCTGATTTCAGACAGCGATGTTCCCCAAGTGTCAGTCCTAGGGCTAATGTCTTTGTCAACGCATATATAAGTGACTTGAATACTGGAGTACAGAAAGATACTTCAAAATTTCTTTATGAGAACAAACCTAGAGATGTGGCAAATGGTCTGGATGATCTCAAGCAACTACAACAGGACATACATAGATGAGCAGGATGGGCAGACAACTAGCACTTGGAACTGAAGACAGAGGAATATGAAGTTATACGTTTTTGTAGAAGAGACAGTAAGAGGAAATATCACAGTTTAATAACACAATTCTAAACAGGATGCACAGAGGGATCATTGCAACCAGGTGCACAGATGCTTGAGGGTGGCCGGACACATAGATAGAAAAAAATAGCAAAATAAAGAAGACAGAGGTATTGGGTATAAAAACTGGAAAGTTAATCTGAACTTTTACAAAACTTTGGTAGGGCCATAGCGAGATTACAACATGGTCCTTGAGAGGGTACAGAAGAGTTTTATCAGAATTTTTCCAGGGATGAGGAACTTTAGTTACAAGATTAAGTTGGAAAAGCTGATGTTACTTGTTTGGAGCAAAGGAAGTGAAGTGCAATGTTCAACATTATAACAGGTTTAGGTGAGATGGAGCAAGTAAAGCTATTTTCTTTACTTTTCTGGTACAAGGACCAGAGAAACAGACTTAAGATTTTAGGAAAGTGATGTACAGGGCAGGAGAGGAAGAATATTTTTATGCAGTGTGCATTGATGACTTGGAACTGACGCTAAGGATGTCTTAAGTGAAGATAATGAATGATTTCAAAAGAAAAATGGAAGGATATTTGAAGGAAATAAACTTTCAGGATGATGGAGATTAAAAGTGGAGAAATGACACTGATTCAGTTGCTTTATAGAGAGTTAGTATGGGCTCAATGTGCAAAATGGGCACTTGATATGAGTAAATGCATTGATAACCTATTGATCCACGAATATGCACTCAGAATACAATCACATGCTTAAATAAAGTAAACACAGTGAGTTGGTTTTGTGGGTTCAAACTTTGAGTCATCATATTAGCAGCTGTTTTGATTCATTCTCAATGACTAAAGAATGCATATTATATTGTGCAATAGGCAGCTGACAGACTACGTTATGCAGTGGGCTCAGCTTGCAGTAAGTTCACCAACAGAATAATACAAGTTTTAGACAGTTGTGGAAGTCTATTTTCAGGTGGACAATTTTTAATTTTCTGAGAACAATGAAAATAATTGCTTCTCAGAACATTAATATGGCTCCATGGTGCTTGAAAATTTGCCAGGAGAACCATTGGAACATCTGGACACTGTTAAAATATAGCATTTACTACAGCATTGATGCTACCTGTTAGAAGTGTAGTTGTTTTAGCATGCTCAGTAATGAGGATGTCAACTTGACTCCCAAATTATGCAGACAGATTTGTTTTGGTGCATATCTGAAATAGACTTTCATCAAGACAGAAACTGTCATGTAATGGCACTGTTAGTGAATAATTGGAAAGTAAACATTTTTAATGGATTTCTAAAAGAAAATGCTTGCTTTTCTAACCATATGCGATTATAATACAGCATGCAAATTATAATTATCAGAACTGAATATATTTTGCAATTTTGATTTGCGGTGAGCAGGTATGTATAATGCAATAACCTTTAGTGTTTAGAACCCCTTGCTCCAGTGTCCTTCTTCTAAATGAGATAACATTAGTGAAAAATAAAAACCATTATCTATTTTAAAAATAGTATTACAAAATTAAAGCAAGTGGGACACTCAGTCTATGTTGGATCACCCTCCTGATATTTGTCCAGGACAACTTCCAGACCATTTCATCACTGCAAGCACAGCAAAATACATCTTCCATGCCTCTTTCCCAGCTTTTTGCTTCTATTGTTCTACCTAGAATCCATTACATGAGATAATGGAAGAATATTGTCTCTGAAGAATATTATTGGTGTATATCTTCTTTGCTAGTTTGAACCTGCACTGTCATTGGCCTACAGTCATAATTACAAACATAGAAAATAGGAGCAGGAGTAGGCCATTTAACCCTTCAAGCTTACTTCACCATTAAATATGATCATGGCTGATCATCCTCCTCAGTATCCTGTTTCCACTTTCATTCTACACCCTTTGACCCCTTTAGTCCTAAGAAGTACACCTAACTCCTTCTCAATGTTTTGGGCAAAACCACTTTCTGTGGCAGATAATTCCACAGGCTCACTGTTTTCTGGGTGAAGAAAATGTTTCTCACCTCAGTACTAAATAGCCTTCCCCGTATCATTAGACTGTGACTCTTGGTTCTGGACTCCCTAGTCATTGGGAACATCCTTTCTGTGTTTACTCTGTTTAGTCCTGTTAGAATTTTGTAGGTTTTATTTGAACCTTCATTCTTCTAAATTCCAATGAATTATGGTATGTGTTTGAAGGATCAACATGAACTCGATGGGCCAACTGGCCTGCTTTCACTTTGTAGGGATTCTATGATAACTGGAATATTCCAGAATTGGGCGTGTTGAGGCCAGATGAGAGGTACAAGCTCACCTGGGCTTTGGATAGAAAGTTGAGGGTATGGATAATTGCCTAACCCTAAATTCATAACTACAAGTTTGATGAGATCAGTAGTAAAGCACATAAGAACAGAAACTATTTCATAATCTGCCTACACTTTAAAAGAACTTAATTGATAGTAATGTGCTTGGAGATGTCCAGTAGTCATAAAAGGCACTATATAAATGAATGCCATCTATTTTTGCTGGTGAAAACTTAGGTTGGTCTCAGTTGGGTTGTCAGAAATTGTAAATAATCAGGACCGCATTACTGGAGTAAACAGTAGCACTGAAGTCGTAGAGTTGAGTTTCAATTTTTACAGGTATATGTGTGGAAGTTACTTTACTGAAATAATTATGTAACACTGACTGCATCCAGATACAATTTAGAAGTTATCTTGCTATTTATTTGACAAAAAGATAGCCATAATTTGGAAAGGAAGAAATACATAAGGGATATATTGTCACGTGCATCAAGTCAGCACGCTATGTGTGGAGGGCCGCTCTTCCAATTTGAGAGAAAAGTGAACAGGCAGTCCATCAACCTCTGCTCATTCAAAACCCAAATTAGCCCAGATGTAGTGTTATTTGATAGCATTAAATCACACATTAATTATATTCTGTAGCAGTTTACATGCTTATGCTGATGCGCACTTGCCTATTCCACAATCTGTTGTATTGCTAGGTCAATTCAAATGGTAATACTGTAACAAGAGTAGGTCACAGATGTCCCTGACAAATAATGAATAGTTAACGAGAAATCACAAGCTTTTCAGGCAGGAAACCGTCATGGCTTTCAAGGTTAAGTAACTAGTATTCATTTTTGTATTCTGTTTTCCTCAATATACCACTCTAATAGTTTTAGTAAATGTTGATGTCTGCCTTTAATCTAAAAATTGTTAGTGACACACTTTAAATTGATTTGGAAATTAAATAGGCATATTTCTCAAAGTAAAGGCTCTTCAGTTCATTAAATAGCATGGTTGGGGGAAGGGATTAGTAATTAGGCTTATTATTATTCAAAAAGAAACAAAAACGTGCTGGAACCAATTCATTTTGAGATGTAAATGTATAAATAAAGTTGAGATTGTGTTAGGCTCTTTTATATTGGCATTTATTTAGATGAACTGTTCTGTGTGGCCTTGTTGGCTTTAGTAAGAATTTACTGTGGAATTGATGGGATCAAAATAAAGTTAGGAATAGGGAGAAGGAAAGGGAGAGGAAGCTGGTTTCTCGCATTGTTATATTTATAGCTGTTATTATTTTGAACGTCATCACTTTTGGACTTGTCAGTTTGGTGTTTGAGTGAGTGTCTGAAAATTTATAAAATACCAATTAAACATCTAATTCAACATATTAATGTGGAAGCATTGTTTTTAAATACAGTTATCACTTTTGCTTTAAATACGTTGTGGCAAAATTGATTTTGTTAGTATAACACCAATAGAAGATAATGAATTGGTAGCCCGATTTACAACCTGTGATTGATTCGAACAGAAAATTATCGGTTGGATTGTAATGCAAACTGTTGATTCACTACTATCTGTTTAAAATCAATTTCAGTCTTGTTGACTTTGTTATGTAGAGTTTCATGGATATTAAACACCTTTTGGAACTTCACCCAAGAGGCCATTATTCAGTATGGACAATGACAGCTTGGCAACTGTCCAAACTGAAGGACTAGCATGTCTGTTTGTTTCCATCTCTTTAAATCCATTTATCCTGAGGCCAATTTTTGTACTACTATCAACACTTCACCAAAGATCAACCAATTTTTCACAGACCACAGATTTAGACTGAGATGTCCTAATCCAAATGGCTCAGATACTCTTCTTGGGTATATTGAATGAACCTATTCAGATATGTCATGACACAGATCTCAGGTAGGTGGGACTTGATCCCAGATCTTCCAGCCCAGAGATTGGGACACTTCCACTGCACCACAAGAGCCCTAGAATTCTGTCTTCATACCCTTTTTGAAAACAAATAAAATAAGTGAATGATTAATCCTTGTAACATTTATGCATCAAAGTCAAAATCAAAATCAAAGGAAACTTATCAAATTGAAAAATGATTTTGGGGATTAATTATACACTCAATCCTCCCCTGTGACCACAGAAGACCTCAAGTGTACTGGTGAGCACTGTAGGCTGTCTCTCCAGAAACACCCAGATGGGGACATAACTTGGAAGAGAGGCAGAAGGTTAGGTCTGATGACTTCCTCAACAACTTGCTGCTTGAATGTGTTAATCATCACTTTGGCTAAGCCCCAAAGCAGGGCAATGAGGACTCTGTCGCCAAAGATCAAGAGTGTGGGACTGTAGTGCAAGTAGAAGGAGAGAGGTAGATGCTTAAAATAATAAAAAGGACTCCACCTTATGCAATCTATACAAAAGTTGTGGCACCCTATTTGGTGCTCTAGTGTTGTTTGAATCCACAAACTTCAGATTTGGAGGCAGCTGCGTTCATTACTGAGTCAAACTCAGACTACACCACTCTTTATTTTCATTTTTTTAAATATAAACCCCCACACTATATCCAAACAGAGCTAGTGCTTGAATTTTCATTTGATAAACATTTAATTAAAGCCAATTAACTCAAATTAAGCAAACTTTAAAGTTTAAAGGGGCACTGTTCCAAAATTCAAATTTTCAAAGCAAATTTAAAAATAAATTAAAATATTGGCTTGAGCAGAAATACTGTACTCCGGCCTCTTTGGTACTCATCAGTTGCTGAAGGTCTCAAGTATACCAATGGATGCCATACATTCTGTCTCCCAAGACACATAGTTGCAGACATAAACATGGAAGAGAGGCAGGCAGTTAGGGTTAATGATCTTCTTGGTCTACTGCCTGGGTCACCTTAGCCACATATAAGGAAGTCCTCTGATTTGCCCAACCCCGCTTCCTTGCGTCACCAAAGATAAAGAGCATGGGGCTGAAGAATGGTGAAAAGTTGCGAAGTAGCTCTTTCAATTGAATAGGGACTCCAACCTACACAAAAAGGATGAGCCTGATTTGATGCTCAAGTCTTGACGTGCTACATGAAGCCACAATCTGCAGACTTGAAGACAGCCACTTAGTCACTGAGCCAAGTTCGGGGTACATCTTCTGTAACATATATGCTCAAGGTACTTAAGCAATCAATGACCTCCATCTGTATATCCTTAACTTAACTATTATAATTAATATGGTATTCACAGACACTAACATGACGGCAGGAAAAATCAAGCCACATGAGCTACTAGTGGTCAGTTACAAAATAGCACCAGATATCTGAAATGTTAACTTTGTTTCTCTCTCAATAGATGCTGTCTAACACACTAAGCATTTCCAGAAGGCATTTGATATACTTGCCTTTATTGGTCAGAGTATTGAGAACAGAAGTTGGGAGATTATGTTGTGGCTGTACAGAACATTGGTTAGGCTACTTTTGGAATGCTGCATGCAATTCTGGTCTCCTTCCTATTGGAAGGATGTTGTGAAACTTGAAAGGGTTCAGAAAAGATTTACAAGGATGGTGTCAGGATTGGAGGCTTTGAACTATAGGGAGAGGTTAAATAGGTAGGGCATTTTTTCCTGGAGCATCAGAGGCTAAGGGGTGACCTTATAGAGGTTTATAAAATCACGAGGGGCATGGAATGGGTAAATAGACAAGGTCTTTTCCCTGGATGGGGGAGTCCAGAACTAGAAGACATAGGTTTAGGGTGAGAGGGGAAGATGTAAAAGAGATCTAAGGGGCAAACTTTTCATGCAGAGGGTGGTGTGTGCATGGATAGGCCGCCAGAGGAAGTGGTGAAGGCTAGTACAATTGCAACATTTAAAAGGCATCTAGATGGGTATGTGAATAGGAAGGGTTTGGATGGATATAGGCCGGGTGCTGCAGGTGAGACTAGATTGGGTTGGGACATTTGGTCGGCATGGATGAGTTGGACGAAACGGACTGTTTCCGTGCTGTACATCTCTATGACTGTATGACTCTGTAGCTTCAACTGATGCATCAAAGAATTATTCTATCGCTAGGTTAAGACTGGGGTATTTTGTGATGATTCCATTCTTCTCAGCTTCATTAACAATTTCTTCATTGATTTTACCTATAGCAGGAATTGAACCACATCCAGTCTTGAGGTGAAAAGTGCAAGGTACCAGTAATGCTTAACAAGTCACAGGTAAAGGCTACTTTGGAGAAGGAAGAACCCAGACATTTTTCTCTGACTTCCATGGGCACAAATATTGCTGTCTCCCCACCATCAAGATCTTAGGGTTACCATTGACCAGAGACTTAACTGGAATAGTTCTAACAATAATACATGTACAAGAGCAAGTCAGAAGGTACTCTTCAATGAGCAGCTCATTTCTGTATTATTCAATGCTTCTTCACCATTACAAGATTTGTCAGTAGTGTAATGGAATTCTCATCATGCATCTGGGTATGTTCAGCCACATATCCACTATCCATGGCTCAGCAGGTCATGGGTTGCTCTGTAATTTGATGCAATATGTACTACATATTTTTGCTGTTCTTGTAAGATTAATGATTTCTTCACAATAGCAATCTCAAGGTCAACAATGGCATTGCAAATGAGATGGTGCCTCTGTAAGGCTAAAATTGATGAAGGAGCTTTGTTGCTGAATACTGTATACATACCAGAGTCTGATGTTTTCTTTTCTTCTGTGTGCACTGACCACTCACTCCATCCAACACATGAATATTTTCGTGATCAACAACCTGTGCAGTATTCCCCAAATATCATCAATAATCTGATTAACATAAACTTAATTTCAAATAGTGCTTTGCAAACTGCAGAGGCTCAACTGCATTCAATTGCACTTTTCTGGAACAGAATAATAGAATCCCTGCAGTGCTGAAAGAAGCCATTTGGCCCATCAAGTCTGTATGGACCCTCTGAAGAGCATCACACTCAGAACCAACTTCCTACCCTATCCCATAACCCTGCATTTATCAGGATTAATCCACCAAATCACCTAATCCACCTAGCCTGCACATTCCTGGACACTACAGGGCAATTCATCATGGCCAATCCACCTAACCTGCACTCTTTGGATTGTGGGAGGAAACCCATGCAGACATGGGCAGATTCTGCAAACACCACACAGACAGCCAGCAACTCTATGGGAGAATCCACAGGAGCATTGATATATATTTTATGTAATTTTATTATAGAACTAACAGCAGAATCAAACAAATAATATTGGTGGTCCCAAGGTGTTAACTCACACTTCATCACTTTATTGGACAAACTAAATTCTCTCAACTAATTCCAGCAGTAATGCTAATACCATATATTGTAAACAAAAAGATTTCCAAAGGATTAGAAAAAATATTAAGAATTAATTTCAGCAATTTTTAAAGAGACACTTACAGTCTAATTCGCTCGATAAATATTGTTTTAGATTTTGTCTAAAATTTTATTCAGGTGTTTGGCTGAATAAGGTGGTGAATAATCTTCTATTAAGATTAATCTGTAAATTAGAAATTATGATTTTTGAAGATACCAAATCATATTCTGGGGATTACATTTTATTTTAGTTAGATTATAGAGGTTCTGAATTACATGTTAAACTCCAAATATTAGTTCTTATCAGTAGAATCATGCATTATTGCATATTTTGCTCTGCATGACACATTGAATCAGTCACAAATGTTAATTCCCTTTCCTTGGATTAAGCTCACACTCTAAATGGTATACAGTGCATCACCTCGTTCACCAAGCTATCGAGTTTAATACGCGCAAATGTCATATTAAAGCGACACACTGTTCTTTTTACTCTCTGCATTAGATCAACTTCCATTAAAATGAGATGCTATCTATAATTTATCTTTGCTGCAACAAAACAATCTCTAAGCTATCTCAACTGGGCATTTGACATTTCTCCAAAACATGGTCAAATAAAACATGTGTAATTTATTTCTTTAAATTTTCTCATTATGACTTCATTTGTCTGCTGTTATCACTTCTGCCATTTAATAATCTCCTGTTCTCCACCAAGCACTTCACAGTCTTAAGGGTCTTAGTCATAAAACATGGGCTGAATGATTGTTTTACCACTTATGCCACCTGAATTACTGAATATTTCCAACTTTTCCTGTGTTTATTTTCAGAATTTCAGCATGAAATACTTTTTAATCAAACTAAGAAATTTTGAAATAAGATCGTAATGCCTAGGAGCATATTTAGGCTATTCGGCCCATCAAGTCTATTGTGCCATTCAATGAGATAATGGCTGACGTGATAATCCTTAACCCTGCTCTCCTGTTTTTTTCCATAACTCTTGATTCCCTCAATGCTTAAAAAAAATCTGTCTATCTCAGCTTGAATGTACTTAACAGCCTAACCTGATAGCCCTATGTGGAAAATAATTTTACAGACTAACTACCCTCTGAGAAAAGAAAATCCTCCTCATCCTTGTCTTAAAAAGGTGAGTAATCACTCTGATATTATGACCTCTGATTCTAGTCTCTCCCACAGAATCTCTCTGCCAAGCCCGTTAATAATTTTCTGTTTCAATAAGATGTCTGATTTTTCTGATTTCCAATGAGTACAAGCATAACCTACTCAACCTTGCCTCATAAGAAAATCTTTCCATACCTGGAATCATCCTAATGAATATTCACTGAATTGTTTCCAATGTCAGTATATCATTCCATGGATAAGGGGACAAAGCATTCCAGTTGTGGTCTGACTACAGCCTTGGATAGTTTTTGCAAGACCTGCCACTTTTTATACTCTATTCCATTTGAAATAAAGGCCTGCATTGTATTTGTCTTCCCAATATCTGCTAAACCTGTTTGCAGCTTTTTGTGATTCATGCACAAAGACACACAAGCGTCTCTGTACTGCAGCTTTCTGTACTCTTTCTCATTTAAATAATATTTTGTTCATTTATTTTTCCCGCCAAAGTGCATGGCTTCTTATTTCCCACACTTAGCCTGTCTACATCCCTCTGTAGACTCATTGTATCATCCTCAATATTTGCCTTATCACCCATTTTTGTGCTTTCTGCAAATTTGATGATAGTGCATTCACATCAGTCATTCAAATTATTAATATATATATTGTAAATAATTGTGGATCCACCAATACTGATTCCTATTGCACACTCTAACAGATAATGGTTGCTGACTTGAAAATGCCCCCATAATTCCAACTTTGTGTCTTGTAGTAATTAGCCAATTCTCTACCAACAGTAATATATTACTCCCAACAAATGGGCTCTTATTAAGTAAACTTAAGTGTGGTACCTTATCAAACACCTTTTGAGAATCCAAATATATTATATTTGCTGGTTCCTGTTTATCTATCCTGTTTGTTACCCTCTCAAAGAATTGTGAGAAATGTGTCGGGCATGATTTCTCCTTCATGAAGCCGTGATGACTTTGTTGATTTTATTATGCCCTGCTATTAAATCTTTTATAATAGACTCTAGCATTTTCTAAATGATTGATGATTAGCCAAGTGCCCTACAGATACCTGTATTTGTTGGAATGTCCATCCATTTTTGGATAAGGATGCTAAATTGGTAGTTTTCCAATCCACTGGGGTTTTTTATGATGCTGCCAAAAGCATGTCAACATATGTTAAGCTTCACTTCAAGTTATATCTTAACAGCTATTGATTTCTAAAACTATTTAATGCAATAGACTTAATACCTTGAAATGGTCACTCATTGCCATAGTTGCCATCACAGATATATTTACAAAGAATGCAATATTTTAATGGAACATAGGAACAGCAGGATGTCATTCAGTCCCTTGAGCCTAATTCAATTAGTTCATGGCTGATCTGTGCCTAACTCCATACACCTGCCACTGGCCAAGGTCTTTTAATACTTTTACTTAACAGGAAGTTCTCTGTCTCAGATTTAAAATCAACAACTGATCTAGCATGAACTACCATTTATGGAAGAGAATTCCAAACTTCTATTATCCTTTCTGTATAGAAGTGTTTCCTAATATCTCTCTGAACAGTCTGGCCCTGGTTTGTAGACTAGCCCCGTAGGTCTAGAATCCCCAACCAGTCAAACTAATTTATCTTTTCCTTTAAATACTTGAAGACTTTGATCAGGTCACCCCTAACCTTCAAGATTCTAGAGAAAATGAAGTTGTATATTCTTCCTTTCTAACTTAAGTCCTAAAGTCCAGGTATCATTCTTGTAAACTTATGTCGTACTTCCTCCAAGGCCATTAATCCATCCTAAGAGGAGATGCTCAGATCTTGGTAAGTGCCAAGGTTTTTTTAATAGACATTTTCAAAACAAGACCTAAGTGAATAAATACATAAACTAATTTAAAACATTTTTATTTGGAACAAGAAACCAGCAGTTCAAACTGAAGAAATGTTTTTCTTTCAGAGTCCAAATCAATTTAAGTTAGAGAGTTTGCATTGTATTGGATTGTCCAAGTAAACATTTTGTGGAAAAGGATCTGACAAATCAAAAGAAGTTGCACCACTATCTACCTCATGAGAGGCTTACTTCTTAAGTCTTACAAGTAACACAAACTCACCATTCCAATAGGAGCACACATCAGAACCAACAAGCTTTTAATGGTGTTTATGTTATGCTTGAAACTTTTTTTAATGCATTCATGGGTTGTGGGCATCCCTGGCTGGGTCATCATTTATTACCTGTCCCTAGTTAAGCAGGTGGTGGTGAGCTCCCTTCAGTCCATGTGCTGTTGGTCAACTAACAATTGGATTAGGGAATTCCAGGTGTTTGATCCAACAAAACTTTGAATTATTTTGTTACATGCATTGAACATTCACAATATTGCATAGCAGATTGTCTTCAAGTCACCCATTTATTATTTTACAAAATGCAGTGAAAGGTATGAAAAAAAACATAATTCTGAGAGAAAAAAGGACACTTGGCCCCATTAGTGCTGACATCTCAAATACATAGCTCACCATTTTCTATTAAAATTGTTATACTGTTATGAATTCTCATAACAAAGTATTCTGTGATTAATAACAAGTCACATAATAATCGCCTCTTGATTAATAATGGCAGCATCTGTGACTAGCCCAAAAGCAAAGCATTAGGATATTAAACTCCTGCCGCTATATGGTTGCTTCTCTCTCTCAGCTGTGGCCTTAGTAAATTAAAACCATACATCAGACTGTTAAAGGGAATTCTGAAATCTGTGGCAATCCTGAATAGTCTCTCTTGTTTCAGCAATGCTTTGGAGACTGTCATCTAGACTACACTTCATATCCCCAGTATGTTTCAAAACCTTGTAGTTGCCCTTAACAATTGCAGTTCTGCAACACCATAGTAAATCCTATAAGAATAATATTCTGAAATTTATTATCGATGGTATTTCAGCTTTCCGAATGATTAGAAAATTATTCCCTATATTTAACAAACAAATTTAATTTATACGATTTGTGCTGTAGATTAAAAAAAAAATTCTTCCATGAGAGACTGCAGCACAGGCTGAATGAGTATGAATTTTTTTGCTAAAGGCCTCAATGGGTGGGCGGTCATCTTCCAGCTTTTCACCCACAAACTCAATTGAGTTGTGACAGGAAGGCAGCGGCATTGCTACTTGTGCCTGATGCCTCCTACCTGTAAATATCACCTTCATTAAACCTTAAACTGGCAATGGGACAAGTGTCTATCTAGAATGATGTTAAAAATCACACAACAGCAGGTTATAGTCCAACAAGTTTATTTGGAAGCACTAGCTTTTGGAGTGCGGCTCCTTCATCAGGTGGTTCTGGAGTATAGGATCGTAAGACACAGAATATATAGCAAAAGTGTACAGTGTGAAGTAACTGAAATAGTATATTGAAAAAGACCTGGACTGTTTTAGAATGAACATGTTGGTTTCAGTTCTTTCAGTTACATCACACTGTAAATCTTTGCTACAAATTCAATGCCTTACGATCTTATGCTCCACAACCACCAGATGAAGGAGAAGCGCTCAGAAAGCTAGTGCTTCCAAATAAACCTGTTGGACTATAACCTAGTGTTGTGTGATTTTTAACTTTGTACACCCCAGTCCAACACCAGCATCTTCAAATCTTGCGTAGAATCATAGTCATTTAATGTAAAAGCAGGCCAATCACTCCATTAATTCCATGCTGGATCATCTTGGAGCAATTCAATTGTAGTCCTACAGGTCTATTTCCATCATCCTAACCCTAAACTTAACCCTAATTTCCTTTTGAAGTAATCGATTATTTCAGCATCCCCCATAATTTCCAGCCTGCTGTTATACTCTATATGTCAGTTTTATTTTCCTCTTCACTTTCCTGCAACCTATTATAATTGGCTTGGTTTTCACTTGAACAACTCACATGACATGCATCATGCAACCATCATACTTGATGGTAGACAGTGGATTTTTCAATTGTATAGAAGTTCTTCGACTTTTAAATCATGGACTGTGTAATTGGTTTGGCATTTCATGAAATCAATGGTGATTTTCTAAATGTCCAGTTTCTAAACCATTCCTGCTGGATTGGGAACAGTGTATGTGTTGGTCCAGCCTGACAAGCATTTTATGCTTTGTTGCAGAGGATGCAGCTTCCTCATAGATAAACATTTAAAAATATAGATACACTCTCAGCTGTGACTGAGCATTGTTGATGTCTGACCTACCAGTCTAGTGAATTACTGTATATGTGACCAGTTCTTCAGTGATGGGATTTGTCCTTTAACCCCATGCCCCAAGAAGATGAGAAAGCCTATTTTACAACACCGACATAGAAGGTAATAATTAATGACACCTGTAAGAGCAGGAATCAGGGAGAGCATTTGGACCTCATTGGGTAGAAGTCAAAATCTGACCTCAGGTTGACTGAGAAATTCAGTGAGCAGCATGTTATTGCTGGAGTGGCTCTCACACTACCCAGTGGGTGATCCTATTCGCCGTGCATGTGCATGCCATTACTACTCATCAGGCAGAACCTTTCATTGCCATAAGACCTGAAGGGGGAAGTGAAAGGGCTTGACAATTAGATGGGTTAGCTTCAGGACCAGCACTATCATCCTGCCTTTACCAGTCATTCTTGTGGGAAGACCACTGGTTGAACTTCCCAATGCCATTCCACTTAAGATCAATTAATGACTACCTAAAGGTTTTTTCCCACTTTGGCTGCAATTTTCTTAGCTCCAGCTGGACCTACTGATATGTGGGTTAAACTTTGAAGATAGCAAATCCGCTGGAAGCATTCTGTGTGGGGTGGATGGAAACATTGTTCTGTGCTAATTCATAACATGCCTGAAGGCATGGATGTGGAAAAGGGGAGCAGTCACTGACAGCCATATCCCCTGCCCTTGTTTCTGATCCCCTTGGGTCCTCCTCTCTTTTGTGACATGCAGCTCATGAGAATCCCTCCCAAAAAAAGCCTACCTTTTCCTAATGATTTGAAGGTGCTGGTGTTGGAATGGGGTGGACAAAGTTAAAAATGACATAACACCAGGTTTTTGTCCAACAGGTTTATTCGGAAGCACTAGCTTTCTGAGCGCTGCTCCTTCCTCAGGTGCACAACCACATGATGAAGGAGCAGCGTTCCAAAAGCTGATGCTTCCAAATAAACCTGTTGGACTATAACCTGGTGTTGTGTGATTTTTAACATTGTACCTTCTCTTTAACCCTCTCCCTGATCCTGGGAGTCCTGGAGGTGTTGTACCAACAGCCACAACCTGCACCTTGGTATTGTTTTGGTCTGCAGCTTGAGGCGGGCAGGACACTTTATGGCAGGGTTCTCAGTTTGGAGAAAGTCCCACTGCTGTCCTCTTAAACGCCTGATGGGTAGAAGATGTGGGGCTTCTTCCTTCCTTCAATTTAAATCTGTCATGACTTTTTTAGACTGGGCAAAGGGATCAGCTAAAGTGAGAAGATTCCATCCATTAATTAGAAGCTACACCAAGTTATTTTATGCCTTCAAGATTAACTCAGTAGCACCTGGGAAATGTGTGTGTCTTGTTTCCTGAAGGTTTAAAGGTGATGCATACCAGGTCAGGATTTTTTAGCATCTCATGGAGGCCCAGTTTTGAGTTGCTGGATCTGTTTGAAGTCTGCATTGTTTAGCACAGTGGTAATGATGCACACCACAAGGGAGTGTGTCCTCCATGTGAAGACAAGACTTCATCTTCACAACGACTTTGTCAGATCAATATTGTCATGGGCAGGTGCATCCACAATAGGTGGATTGGTGAGGACATGGTTGAGTAAATATTATTCTCTTGTTGGTCCTTCACACCTGCTGTAGACCCACGCTAGCAGCTATATCCTTAAAAACTTGGTAAGTTTGTTAGGTAGTGGTGCTACAGAGCCACTCTTGATGATGAACATTGAAAGCTCCACACAGGATGCATCCTTGTGTCTTTGCCTCCTTCTTCCAAATGGTGTTCAACATGGAAAAGTACCAATTCATCAGCCAGGTTGGGGATTGGTAGGTGGTAATCAGCAAGACGTTTCCATGCCTGTGTTTGATCTGATGTAGTGGGGCTTCATGGCGTCAATTTTGTGAACATTGTAAGACAATGCCTTCCCACTGTGCTGCCATCTCTGCTTGATTTGTCCTGCCTGTAGGGCTGGACCTATCCGGGAATGGTGATAGTGATGCCTGGAACATTGTCTGTAATATTAACACAGTTTCTTGTATATTAAGACTAAATGCTACAATATGTGGAAAACAGAGTTGCATCGGGCTCCAACCTTGCTTTTACATTAATTAAAGACTGTTCTATGAATGCTATCA
This sequence comes from Chiloscyllium plagiosum, assembly GCF_004010195.1. Lineage (NCBI taxonomy): Eukaryota > Metazoa > Chordata > Chondrichthyes > Orectolobiformes > Hemiscylliidae > Chiloscyllium > Chiloscyllium plagiosum. The sequence continues at coordinate 30,918,319 of NC_057718.1, read as the reverse complement.
TGTAGTGCTATTTAGTCTAACCCACATGCTTATTTGCACGTTTCTAACATTCACTTCATGATTCTGCCCAACTCTTCATGTGTTTGTCTCTGTGAAGACCAGCTCCATGACATTACTGCAAGCCTCTGCACTACAATAACTTTCTGTTTGGATACTCTTCCTCCTGACCTGACCATTCTACATCTCCTTATCCCTGCATGACATAGTGTAGACATGGTGGTGCATCAAAAGATATCCAAGTCCCCTGTCCCCATATGGTCTCATGTCACACACGAGCTATATCTATCCAGCTGGAATCCTATCACCTTATCAGGTACAGTTCTCACTTGCCCTAATCTGTTTTGTCATGCGGTATTAATGATAAGTAAACGGTTTCCAATTTGGTCTCTCTCCTCTTTGCTTGATACCATGAAGAAAGATTTTTGACGCAGCATCGCACTACTACTTATTCTGTCTGATCAGTTGTTAATTCTCTTCACAGCTGCTGCCAGACCTGCTACGTTTTCCAGCAATTTCTGTTTTTGTTACAGAATGATTCTTGCCTATAATGTTGCTGAAGATTGGTTTTTTGGTGGATTTTATCTCAAGGTATCAGCAGCAATACTGAAAATGCAGGTGAGTGCTTTTTAATTGCAGCCCTGTACATTTGTAGGAATTGTTCTCCTTGCCTATAGCTTAAGGCGTCAGCTCAAGTTAACGACTTCTGGTTAGCTGTATGTTTGCTAAAAATGCAGGTGCTTAGGTATTGTTCATTTGTTTAATAGCACACGTAGCAGAATCTTATAAAAATAAGTCTTGACTATAAGATAAAGGTAAAGTGGTCATAGTCCCAGCAGCCCATCGGGCTACTTTCTCATTAGAGAGAGACAAGTGGTGGTGAGTTAACTTGAGGGTCACCATGCCACAAATGAGGGAATAAGGTTGAGAAAGCACGGCTCCATGGCAACCTCAGCTGGTAAAGGCATTGAACCCGCATTGTTGGTGTCACTCTCCATTACAATCCAGCCAGGCAAAAGTGAGGACTGCAGATGCTGGAGATTTGAGTCGAGTGTGTGGTGCTGGAAAAGTACAGCAGGTCAGGCAGCATCCGAGGAGCAGGAGAATCGATGTTTTGGGCAAAAGTCTTTCATCAGCCCTTCATTCATTATAATCCAACCACACAGCCAATAAAGCTAACTGCCCTCCTTAAAAATAAGCATTGGCGCCTGAGGGATCTGGGAACAGTGATTGACAGAAATCCCTTACGATATTCTTGACTGGTGTAAAGAAGAGCCAGATGTCATTCAAGCAGGATTCAGTCCATCAGCTATTACCATCCTCACAAAGAATATATATGGTTGAGTCAGATCAGGATCTCTCTGAGCAGAAGGATGTGCTTTGTCAACGAAGCATTAGACTAGTCCAGACGTGTAAGCTAATTTTCTGAGGACCAGGGAGAAATCACACCACAATGGCTGGTGGAAGTTAACTTACTAATTCTGGAATTGAAAATTAATTTCAGTAACAGTGACCATGTTTAATCAAATATTGTGAAAAAAAACTGGTTCACTAATGTCCTTTTTGGAAGGAAATCTGAGATCCTTATCTAGTCTGGCCTACATGTGATTCCAGACCAAATTAAGGTAGTTGACATTTATTTGTCCTCTGAAGTGCACTGCCAAATTATTCAGCTCATGAGCATGTTGTGAGATATTGTGTCATACAGTATCTTTGTTAACTCACTCACTCACCTATATTCATTCATTCATAACCCTTTACTAACCCTTATTTACTATAAGATGGTTTCATTCATTCATTCATAAAGCTGCAGTTCTGTAGTACATTTTTTGCTATCCAAATTTAAAAACAAACCTTTGAAACCCATTACTGCATTTTATACATTATCAGCCCTTGCTACCAGCAGTGTTTACCTCTGAATTAGTGTAGCATACAGAACAATGCCATCCCCATCAAGTCTCCACGAAACAATATAATATTAATCATCCCTTACCAACCATCTCCTGGATCTGAATAGATTCTCCAATTAGTAAGTACCTGTTAAATACCTTTTAACTGGGCCATTATCCCTTAAAAAACTAACTGACAAAACAGTGCTTCCATGAAATTGCATGAATGAATGAAACTCACATCAGCAAATAGTAAATAAATTTTACAACCTAGCTGCAGTAATCAGTTTAATATCCTTTATTCTTTTAGTACGTACAGGTACAATTTCTAATTTACCTAGAACATATAGGCTCAGTATTTTTACTAATATTTACTAATTTAAAAGACAAGAGGACTAACACTCCCTAATTATGCAAGCAGACCAGACAGACACTCTTAATCCTATCAAAATTGTCAACAAATGCTGACCATGCCAGTTTTACTCACATACCACGAAAGAATAAGTATTTCAAAAATACTTTCCACTCGACACAGGAAGCCTTGCACCCACACTCAACTGAATGTATTGCTCTTTCAGTGCTGAAGAAGGCAATGAATGCCCTAAACTCTAGGCTAATTTAAAACAACCAGTGGGATACTTGCAACATCAATAAGAAATCTCGATCATCTGATCATTGATGGCCTTTACAAGAGACAAGCCTAATTCATAAATGCTACCAACACAGCCAACAGAGAGACATGACTGTATATTTTGGCAAAGTTTCAGGCCTCTTGCGCTCCAGTCAATAATCATGATAGTGCATTAAGAACAAAATCAAACTCCCACTTGACCATATGAACTGGAATGATTTTACTCATTCAACCCCAATATACTGATAACATGTGACAACAAACAGAGGATTCCCCCACATATCAACTGCTCAACACCTTCACTTTACATCTCTAAGTCCACCCTGACCTCTTTGGAGAATAAAGTCAGGTCCCCAAATGAAAAACAAATCATTGCCTTCGTCCATAACAAATCACCTTCATCAGAGTCACCTGAACAGCAACAGGGAACACTGAAGCAAATACAGTGTCTAGTTAGTGATTGAGAGGACCATTGTATTGTTGAATAGATACTTCCTTTGCCTGGGAGAGGATCTACAGATTACTGTATGTCATATGATCAGCATATTAATGCCTTACTATACCCTTTATGATGTGGTGAGATATGAGGAGCTCACATTTAAACAAAGTTGAGGGCAAGTTCTGGCTCCGATGAATCCAGAGTTACATGGGACAGACCATTCAGATGGTGTGATCAAAAGGAACCTCATTAACTACTTCAAAAACCATTAGAGGACAAGTCATTCCAACTTTCCATCTGGGACCTGAAATACATGGAAATGAAATGAATCAAACTACACAATACTAAACAGCACATTGTTAGCCATTGGATATCAGCCAATTGTATTCAGACTGAGTATTATTACCAAAATGATTCTTGTAAACATTTCAAAATCCAATTCACATGGATATTCTCAAGTAATAGGATCAAGACAACAAGGTACTGGAAATGTATTTGAGCCTTTAAGATTTGATTATATTTGATTCATATCTTTTTCATCTCCTAGTCTCTAACCAGATAACTTTAACAAAAATGTTGACATTGTTTAAAAAGATGTTTAAATAAAGATGAATAATTATGTTTTTTGAATAAATGCAACTAAACAAGGAGGTATATATCAAGGGGTGAGATTTTATTATTTTGCAAGGGGTTTTGATCTTTTTGGATGGTGTGTATGGCAGTAGGGGAAGAGTGGTCAGAATGGGATTTGTTGATTCCCTGCTAAAGCTTGCAATGAATGCTGCTGTTTCATGTCATCGATATGAATGAGAGATGCATAAAGGAAACCCTAGGAAGGTAATAATTGCTCCATTTTCACTGTGCACTCCTGTTAAGTGTGAAACCCAGTGCTCTCAATCCTTTATATACACAGAGGAAGAACACACAGATAACTATGGTAGTACAATGACTTACTTATTTGAAAGCATGCTGATTTATATTTACTTCTAACAGTTTGGACCACTCTAAGAAACTGAAGTATGACATTTATTCTGGTTTGATAGATGAAGGATTTTTGTTGCAGTCTAAATGATTTTACTCGTTCAATGGATGAATGATTAGAAAATTAATATTTACATTGGTGGCCAATAGTCTATCAATTTAACAGTAACTAGGTTATTCATTCCAAAGACAAAGTAGGTGTGGGTTGACACAAAAAGGAACAGGAAGAATGTAGCTTATATATTTTTCAGGAATTCCTATTTTGTCTGTCTTGAAGACACAAAATGTAGTTGGAGTACAACTTCATGGGCTTGAACAACTCTGTGAGGCTTTACTCTTTTGGATTACTTGCAACCTATTTTCCATTGAACAGTATCAGGAAGATAGGCATACACTTACTTCTGAACAAGATTACAAACAGGAGCACTATGAAAACTACTTTAAGCCAGACTTACATTAATAAACCAACAACCTAACACAAATATTTATATTTATATATTAAAATAGAATGTCACAAAGCTATTTACAGGAGCATTATCATAAATTAAATATGTAATCATGCCATACAGGAAAACTTCAGATCATATGGCCAAAACTTTGGTCAAAAAGTTAGGTTTTGAAGATGATTGTAAAAGAAGACAATCAGTTAGAGAAATGAAGAAGTGCAATTCAAAGCTTATAAGATGTTCAAAGTACCAAAATTTGAAGAACACAATTATCTCAGAGGATATGGGATTAGAGGATTTTACGGAGATAGGGAGGTGTATATTATTCTGTATCATCAGTGCAGAAATACAAACTTTAAGTAAGAAGTTGGAACTTCTATGGGTGTTCACTGGAATAAGGTCAACAGATTCTCCACAGGAAAGTATAAATCTCCATTTGTGAGTGTGTGAGTTCCTTCAAGTTCAAAATGCATGGATGAGGACAACATTTCCAAGATGACCATAGATCTTCTGTCAATGTTATGATGAAAGTTTTGGAGGACTCCAGAGAAATTATCCCTGATAATACTTAATCATTGTATTGAAAAGTGAGATACACGAGTGTTATTCCCTTAACATACATTTTATTTCTCCTGTTTTTGTAAACCATTGTTTCTCTGTCTGCCCTTCTTGCTGTGCATCTCATTCCTATACAGGAATGATTTAGTCATTTTATTCACTTTCTTCCTTTCATTTGAACCCATTTCTCCAGATTCTTATAGAAATTAAACTTAAAAATATAAGCCAATAGTATGAAGTTAGCCTGGTGCAGTGTTTTGTAGAGTAATAAGACAGTGCTATTTACTGGGTCTAAAAATTGAAAGAAGCAAAAATGAAGGATGTGTGAGTTCAGGGAGACTTATTACATCTGTAATAAATGCCGTTGGTTGTGAATCCTATCAGATCGAATGGATCGGTTGGACACACAATTAGGGGCAATGTGGAATTTACAAGAGCAAGGGAATATAATGGATGGCAGTTATAGGAAGGGAGAAAAGTTGCAAGTACAGTCACATAGATGTGTTGACTCCAGGCAAGGTAAGAGAGGCAGGCAGGTAGTGCAGGAGTCTTCAGTGGCTATCTCCATTTCAAACAAGTATGCTGCCTGGGAAAATGTAGGGAGTAATGGATTCTCAGGGGAATGTAGCACGAACAGACAAATTTCTGGTATTGAGACAGGCTCTAAAGCAATGAGGAATACATTGGGTTCCAAGAGATCAATTGTAGGGACTCTCTAGTTCGAGGCACAGACAAACGCTTCTATGGCCAGGAGCGAAAAATTAGAATGGTGTGTTGCCTCCCTAGTGCCAGGATCAAGGATGCTTCAGAAAGGGTGCAGAATGCTCTCAAGGGGGAGAGGGACCAGCAGGAGGTCATTGTACAAAATTGGAACCAATTAAATAGGAAGGTAAAAGGATGAGATTCTGAAGGGAGAATATAGAGAGTTGGGCAGGAATTTTTCAAGGAGATCCTCAAGAGTAGTAATATCTGGATTACTGGGTTTGGTTAAGAAACAGAAGGAAGCATATGTCAGGTATAGACAAGATAGAGTAAAGGAATCCTTAGAAGAGTAGAAAGGCAGTAGGAGTATACTTAAGAGGGAAATCAGGAGGGCAAAAATGGACGTGAGATAGCTTTGGCAAATAGAGTTAAGGAGAATCCAAAGGGTTTTTACAAATACATTAAGGACAAAAGGGTAACTAGGGAGAGAATAGGGCCCCTCAAAGCTCAGCAAAGTGGCCTTTGAGCCGCAGGAGATGGGGAAGATACGAAACGAGTCATTTGCATCAGTATTTACTGTGGAAAAGGACATGGAAAATATAGACTGTAGGGAAATAGATGGTGATATCTTGAAAAATGTCCATATTACAAAGGAGGAAGTGCTGGTTGTCTTGAAACACGCAAAAGTGGATGAATCCCCAAAACCTGATCTGGTATAGCCTAGAACTCTGTGGGAAGCTAAGGAAGTGATTGCTGGGCCTCTTGCTGAGATATTTGTATCATCAATAGTCACAGGTGAGGTGCCAGAAGACAGGAGGTTGGCTAATGTGGTGTCACTGTTTAAGAAAGGTGGTAAGGATAAGCCAGGAAACTATAGACCAGTGAGCCTAATGTTGGTGGTCGACAAGTTGTTGGAGGGAATCCTGAGGGACAGGATGTACATGTATTTGGAAAGGCAAGGACTGATTAGGGATAGTCAACATGGCTTTATGCATGGGAAATAGTGTCTCACAAACTTGATTGAATTTTGTGAGGAAGTAACAAAGTGGACTGATGAGGGCAGAGCAGTGGACGTGATCTATATGGACTTCAATAAGGTGTTCGACAAGGTTCCTCATGGGAGACTGGTCAGCAAGGTTAGATCTCATGGAATACAGAGAGAACTCGCCATTTGGGTACAGAACTGGCTCGCAGGTAGAAGACAGAGGGTGGTGGTGGAGGATTGTTTTTCAGACCGGAGGCCTGTGACCAGTGGAGTGCCACAAAGATCGGTGCTTGGTCTTCTACGTTTTGTTATTTACATAAATGACTTGGATGTGAGCATAACAGGTTTAGTTAGTAAGTTTGCAGATGACACCAAAATTGGAGGTGTGGTGGACAATGAAGGAGGTTACCTCAGATTACAACAGGACCTTGATCAGATGAGACAATGGGCTGAGAAGTGGCAGTTTGAGTTCAATTTAGATAAATGTGAGGTGCTACATTTTGGGAAAGCAAATTTTAGCAGGACTTATACACTTAATGGCAAGGTCCTAGGGAGTGTTGCTGAACAAAGAGACCTTGGAATGCAGGTTCATAGCTCCTTGAAAGTGGAGTCGGAGGTAGATAGGATAGTGAAGAAGGCATTTGGTATGCTTTCCTTTATTGGTCAGAATATTGAGTCCAGGAGTTGGGAGGTCATGCTGCGGCTGTACAGGAAGTTGTTTAGGCCACTTTTGGAATATTGTGTGCAATTCGGTCTCCTTGCAGAAAGATGTTGTCAAATCTGAAAGGGTTCAGAAAAGATTTACAAGGATGTTGCCAGGGTTGGGGGATTTGGGCTATAGGGAGAGGCTGAACAGGCTGGAGCTGTTTTCCCTGGAGTGTCGGAGGCTGAGGGGTGACCTTATAGAGATTTATAAAATCATGAGGGGCACAGGTAGGATAAATAGACAAAGTTTCTTCCTGGGGTTGGGGAGTCCAGAATTAGAGGGCATGGGTTTAGGGTGAGAGGAGAAAGATATAAAAGAGACCTAAGGGCAACATTTTCACGCAGAGGGTGGTATGTGTATGGATTGAGCAGCCAGAGGAAGTGGTGGAGGCTAGTACAGTTACAACATTTAAAAGGCATCTGGATGGGTATATGAATAGGAAGTGTTTGGAGGGATATGAGCCGGGTGTTGGCAGGTAAGACTAGATTGGGTTGAGAGATCTGGTCGGCATGGACGAGTTGGACCGAAGGGTCTGTTTCCATGCTGTACATCTCTATGACTCTATGATTCTATTTCAATTGCTTTCTTTCTCTTCCTCGTTTTCCTCACTTTGTCACTCTCATTACATCATTGAATGGTAAATAATTCCTTACGAGAATTCTCTTTACAATTTTCACCCATTTCCACAATCAGATCTTCTTGCTGCAGTATATACTCATGAAAGATAGATGTATGCATACCTAGTTCTTCAAAATACATCAAAGTTACAGACAGTCATGCAGTCATGGATATGTACAGCACGAGTTAAAACCTGTGGTTCCAACTCGTCCATACTGACCAGATATCTAAATAAATCCAGTCCCATTTGGCAGCATTTGGCCGATATCCCTCCAGATCCTTCCTATTCATATACCCATCCATATGCCTCTTAAATGTTATAACTATACCAGCCTCCAAGACTTCCTCTGGCAGCTCATTCCATACATACATCACCCTCTGCGTGAAAAAGTTGCCCCATAGGTCCTTTTTAAATTTTTCCCCTCTCACCTTACACCTATGACCTATAGTTTTAGACTTCATTACCCTGGGAAAAAGACCTTTGCAATTGACGCTACCTATTCCCCTCATGATTTTATAAATCTCTATAAGTTCACCCCTCATTGTCCGATGCTCCAGGGAAAACAGCCTCAGCCTATTCAGCATCTCCCCACTGCTCAAACCTTTCAACCCTGGCAACAGACTTGTAAATATTTTCTGAACTCTTTCAAATTTCACAATATCCTTCCTGTAACAGAGAGAATAGAATTGTATGCAGTATTCCAACAATGGCCTAACCAGTGTCCTGTACAGCTGCAACATGACCTCCCAACTCCTACACTCAATTCACTGATCAATAAAGGCAAGCATACCAAATGCCTTCTTCACTATCCGGTCTACCTGCAACTCTACTTTCGAGAAACTATGAACCTGCACTCCAAGGTCTCTTTATTTAGCAACACTCCCCAGGACCTTACCCATTAAGTGTATAAGTCCTGCCCTGATTTGCCTTTCCAAAATGCAGCACCTCACATTTATCAAAATTAAATGCCACTCCTCGGCCCATTAGCCCATCTGATCAAGATCCTGTTATACTCTGAGGAAACCTTCTTCGTTGTTCATCACATCTCCAATTGTGTTGTAATCTGCAAATTTATTAACCATACCTCCCATTTTCACATCCAAATCATTTATACAAATGACAAAAAGCAGTGGACCCAGCACTGATTCTTATGGCACATCACATGTCACAGGCCTCCAGTGTGAAAAGCAACCCTCCACCACCACTCTCAATCTTCTACCTTCGAGCCAGTTCTATATCCAAATGGCTAGTTCTCTCTGTATTTCACTTGATCTAACCTTGATAACCAGTCTATCATGAGGATCCTTGTTGAACACCTTACTAAAATTCATAAACACCGGGTTATTTTTAACTTTGCCCACCCGAGTCCAACACCAGCACCTCCACATCAAAGTTCCTATAGATCACATCCACTGCTCTGCCTGGGCTATGAGCAGGTTCTGTTCCTGAGTATGTTTGTAAATTGATTTGTATATAAATCAGAACGCAATACAGTACAGTATAAAATATCTGTCCATAAGTGTGACCAAACGTTCGTATTTGGATCCTTAAAATTGACAGCAAAATGTGATCTCATCCATAAGTATGAGTGTTCATAAGTCAGGGACTACCTGTACATGGAACCAGACCATTCAAGCTAACATGTTCATGGCTGTATAGAAACAAATAGCTTGAATCAAATTTATCCACTGTGTTCCCATATAGTTTCAACTCCTTTCCTTTCATTCACTTAGCCAATGTAAAAGAACACAGAACAAAGAACAGTACAGCACAGTACAGGCCCTTCGACCCTCGATGTTGTGCCACCCGTTTATCCTACTTTCAGATCAGACTAACCTACATGCTTCCGTTCACTTTCTTCCTTATGCCTATCCAAGATTCTCTTGTTTTCCTCACGTGTTTGACTCTACTTCCACTGTTGGCAGTGCATTCCACGCACCCACCACTCTCTGTCTAAAGAACTTACCTCTGATATCTCCCCTAAACCTTCCTCCAATTACCTTAAAATTGTGACCCCTTGTGATAGATATTTCCGCCCTGGGAAACAATCTCTGGCTATTCACTCTATCTATATCTCTCATCATCTTGCACACCTCTATCAAATCACCTGTCATCTTTCTTTCCTCCAATGAAAAAAGCCCTCTCTCCCTCAAGCTTTCTTCATAAGACTTGCCCTCCAGTCCGGGCAGCATCTTGGTAAATTTCCTCTGCGGGGAGAAAGTGAGGGCTGCAGATGCTGGAGATCATAGCTGAAAAATGTGTTGCTGGAAAAGCGCAGCAGGTCAGGCAGTATCCAAGGAGCAGGAGAATCGATGTTTCGGACGTAAGCCCTTCAGAAGGGCTGAAGGCCTGAAACGTCAAATTTCCTCTGCACCTATTCTAAAGCTTCCACATCCTTCCTATAATGGGGGTGATCAGAACTGAACACAATATTCCAAGTGTGGTCTAACCAGGGGTCTATAGAGCTGTAGCATAACACACCATATGCCTTCTTAACCACCCCATCAACTTGGGTGGCAAATTTGAGGGATCTGTGGACATGGACCCCAAGGTCGCTCTGTTCCTCCACACAAATCTTGAATGATGGCGACATTTTTGTGGATTCCACAAACTCATAGCTGTGTGTGTGGGAAGAGGTTTGTCCTGCCTTCTGCCTTAACTTTTTAACATGAATCTGTAGCTGTGGTCCCTTTGTTTGTGACCTCCTCAGCGAATGATCCTCTGAAACCAATACAGTATATGGAAGGTTCATGAGTGAAACCTTGATGAGTGCATGAGTGAGGGATAATGAAAGGATATTGGGCCTGATTTTATCAAATGCAAAGAATTAAAGACTGTCGGTACTATTTTAATTCTTTGCATTTGATAAAATCAGGCCCAATATCCTTTCATTATCCCTCACTCATGCACTCATCAAGGTTTCTCTCATCAAAAAGGTCCAGTCAGGATCTTCTGCAGACAGCAAAGAATTAAAGACTGTCGGTACTATTTTAATTCTTTGCTGTCTGCAGAAGATCCTGACTGGACCTTTTTGATAACAGTGAGGCAGATAACAGGCTTACTGAGGAAGTATGGAGGCAATGAATTCACATCCCATCACATTGTCATTGGTTGTTTCTCAATTCAAAAATGACATCTACTCAAGTAGTACATTTCTCCCTTTGCTCTTCATTTTAATTAATAAGTCAATTCTTGACCCTCAGATCTTTGGGCACATGGGGCTGGAGGTGGTGGAATCTGGAGTGTTGGATTTTCTTCTTTTTCTTTCCTTCTCTGCCAGTATTCTGACTCATCGTTATGACATTGTGACTCAAATGTAATGGAACTTGATGGACAAGTTGTCGCCATTCTAAATGATTGGTATCAAGCTCCTCCAGTTCATTAATGTCAATCTTGCTGTGGTCCAGGCATTAAGCATTGTTAACCAGTGAGATATGGCAACATGCACATTTCCCGCTGAATTGACCATGAGGGCACAGAGCTAATGGTTAAAAATATGTAGTTAAGGCTTACAGCTACACCAGTTGGTTTCTTTATAAATATAAATACAACCGACTTGTATTAGGTCTATTAACACAGTTATTTTATGATTTTTAACAATATAGCATGATAAGCATGATGGTAGTTCTTAATTGTTTTTGAGTTACTGGGAGAACGCTTTTTTGATAACTTTATTTACACCATCTACAAAGCACAAATCAGGATATGATGGAAGATTTTGCAATTGCCTGGATTGGTGCAGCTCAAATGACGCTTGAGAAGCATGACACAGGACAAACCGGCCTTTATGATTGGCACCCCCCATCCACCACCTTTAATGTTCACTCCCTTCACAGCAGTGTGCACCATCCACAAAGTGCACTGCTGGAATTCACCAAGGATCCTTGAACAGCTCATTTGAAACCATGATCACTAGCATCTAGCATCAAGGACAACAGATGCATGGAATCACTACCACATGCAAGTTCCCCTCCAAGCCACACATATCCTGATTTGAAATTAGTTTGTTATTCATTCACTTTTGTTGAGTCAAAATCTTGGATCACTTTCTAACAGCATTAAGTTCTGCAGCAGTTCAAGAAGGCAGCTCACCACCATCATGTCAATTAAGAATGGTCAATAAATGCTGGCCAATCCAGCAACACTTACATCCCTTGAACAGAAAAAAATTCATTTACACACTTTAAATTTGAGTTATTATAATTAATTATTACTTTGCCACTAATAGCATAATTGTCATTCTCTCCTAATTTAATTAGGACAGAGTTCATGTTCTTTATTTTAGGATAAAGCCTATTTTCTGATTTGGTCAAATTGGCATATGTAAATTAATTGAGATTTGTATAATTTATTAATATGTTAGCCCTGACAGAATGTTAATTATAGCCATCAACATTCCCTAAAAATGCAACATAAAATGTTTGACTTGCATTGAGGCATCTGTTTGCTAACATAGCTAATTTGCTGAGATGCATTAGGTTAAATAGCCTAATCTGTGAGCATGTTGAGGGTCTGCTACTTTTCACTTCATAATAAGGTTGACAAGCCACTTAACTGCAGTGGCATCAGATTCCAGTCCTCCCCGTCTCCACGCCTCCACACATCCAACAGAAATCACTGGTACGATCAGTCTTTTTAAATGTGGATCAAAAGGCCAGTTGTTGCATCCTGCTCCCAGGCTGGGTATGGTCATCTAACTGAGCACAGAGAGCAAGTCAAATATAGGATTATCCTGATTTGTAGTAGATCGTCACCCACTGGAAAACTGTGGCTGGTATTATTTACAATCTGCACTTCTGTGACTGACCAAGGCTTTCTCAATAACAACTCACAAACTACAGGAGTGGAAATAGGCTGTGCTGATGTTTGCACGTGGGGAAATGGCCAATTAATTGCTGGCACACACAGATGTAGCATCCACTGAACATTGTGAGATCACACCATTGGCAGCACATGTCTAGTCTTTAAAAGGCTGACAGGAGTTTGCTTGTGAATTATTGTAGCTGGAAACAAACTTTATTATAATAGCTGTAGAGAAGGCATGGGTCAAACAGCAGAAGAGTCAAGATCTGCACATTGCCTTGTAGTCTAGTGATGCCATCTGGGGATTCTCCTCCACACTGCTCAGGCAATCCCGGAGGTCTTCTACCCTGGGGTTTGGAGGAGCTGATGTGCCCACCAGACCAAACACAGTCATACAGGAGGTCAGCAGTCATGGGACCATCCCTACACTGATTGTAGTGCCACAGAAGGGTGAATGACCTTATGAGACCTGCCAATGTAGGTGTACCACAATCTACTCACCTTAGAGGCTTATGTGTGGTGTGACATGAGGGCATATGAGTCACAGAGAAAAGACGTCAACTCAATTCCTGGCCTTGGGGCCAGGCAGCCCTGTTAGTCATACTTGGCATGGTAATTTATTGGTGCATGGCCTTAGTCCATCTTGGGCCAGTCTTGAACATCCGCCTCGGAGAAGCTGCAGGCAGAATCTATAGCTCAGCGGCCATTAGAGAAGGCCAGATGTCCCATTCTCTACAGCTCTCTGCTATATCTTCCCTACCAATCAGTGCAATCTCTGCCATTCCATCTTCTGGTGCCACCTCTCCTGCAAACTCATCTAATCCTATTCTCCCTTTCCACTCTGCTGCACCTCCAGCCCAGCTCCATACTGGTATCATTGCTCCCATCTCCCTCCTGTGTCCTACTTCAGACTCCTCAAATTACAATCACCCAGTGTCCAGGGCCTGACTGTACTCCTTTTTTCACTCATACAAATACCATTATGGCTCTGTAATGGTATATCCCAAAGCTCTGATATCTTACTCCCTTTGCCTCACTGCCCACATCAATGTCCACTCTTTGTAATTCTCTATGTCAAGGCTTGCCAATACTCAGAATGTTGCTATTAGGAGCCAGAACTGAATTCCTGCTGGTCACCATGTCATTATTCCTGATGAGGATTTGAAACCGCGTGGTTTACATGCAGGCTTTGAAATAATAGAAATCTCTAATAAAATCAAAGTTAATTAGTTTCTCAGTAAGCCTAATTGCCTGCCTACTTTTTGGAAAAATGATATCCTCCCACAATGCCAGCAGTGATCAACAATTTCCAGATCGAGCGTGAAAACGTCAAGTTACCATCCTGACGTTTTCCCATCTGATCTTTTGTTTCCTCCCACCTCCCAGCCTGCCACCAGTGTACTGGGAAAACCCAGCCCAACCTTTCAGATCTGTGACACTTCACCAAACCTGACATAACAGGTTTTATGCAAGTGTAGACAATATGAAAGGGGAGGAGGAGTTGAAAGGACAAAAGGGAAGGCTTGTGATGAGGTGGAAGTCAGGAAAGATTAAAAGTCTAACCAACAGTGGTGAGGTCAAGCAAGTGCAAGTGAAAGAAACTGTGAATAATAAAATACAAGTCTAGAGAAGTTGTTAATGATGTAGCATAATCATTTCCAGAAACGTTGTTTCAACAAATGAGAGCAATGGTTATGATTTGAAATTGTTGAACTCACAGTTGATTCCAGAAGATTGTGAAATGTCTAATCAAAAAATGGCATCATTCCTTGAATTTCCATTAATTAGAATGGTGTAGGAGGCCAAGGACAGAGAGGTCCGAGTGGGGCAGAGTACTGAGAAAGCAACAGACGTATTCTTAGACTGAGGAGAAGTATTCAGCAAAATGATCATCCAATCTACATTTGGCCTTCCCAAACAAATGAACAACATGAACAATGATACAGTATATTAAATTGAAAGAAATATCAGTAAATGTGCTATTGCACCTGAGAAGAGCAATTGGGGTCCTGGAGTTTGGGATAACAAGGGGTATAAAGGCATGAGCTTCACATCCTGCATTACTTGGGAAAGTGGCATGGAGGAGGCAGCAGGCATGAGGGTATGAAAGAGTGAGGCGGATTGTTGTGATGAGAACAATCCCTTTGTAATGCTGTAATGGGGAGGGAAGGACAATTGAGATCAGTAGTGGATTTGCACTGGATGGTACAGATATCGCAGAGGATGATTCATTGAATTTGAAAGTTGAAATTTAAAGGTGGTAAAAGAAGACAGGGGAAACGCTGACCATGATCAGATTTTCCTAACCTGACTCTTTGCTGGATAAAGTAATTAAATCATTAGCTGGAGCCTGACAGAATGACGCTCCCAACCATAATGAGGAAACACACTTAAGACCATAAGACCATAAGACATAGGAGTGGAAGTAAGGCCATTCGGCTCATCGAATCTACTCCGCTATTCAATCATGGCTGATGGGCATTTCAACTCCACTTACCTGCATTCTCCCTGTAGCCCTTAATTCCTTGTGACATCAAGAATTTATCAATCTCTGCCTTGAAGACATTTAGCATCCCGGCCTCCACTGCACTCCGCGGCAATGAATTCCACAGGCCCACCACTCTCTGGCTGAAGAAATGTCTCCACATTTCTGTTCTGAATT
>NC_057718.1:30887147-30900853 GCF_004010195.1 Chiloscyllium plagiosum | reverse complement strand
CCATATCCCTCCAAACCTTTCTATTCACATACTTATCCAAATATCTTTTTAAATGTTATAATGGTACTCACATCCACCACTTGCTCAGGAAGTTCATTCCTCACATGAACCACCCTCTGTGAAAAACATTCGCCTCTAATGTCCTTTTTAATTCTCTCTCCTCTCACCTTAAAAGTATACCCCCTAGTTTTGAAATACCCCATTCTATGGAATAGACAACTACCATTAACTTTATCTATACCCCTCGTTATCGTATAAACTTCTATCAGGTCGCCTCTCAACCTCCTAAGTTCCAGTGAAAAAAGTCTCAGACTATCCAGCCTTTCTTTATAATTCAAGGCTTCCATATCCGGCAACATCCTGCTAAAGCTGTTCTGAACCCTCGCCAGCTTAATAATATCCTTCCTATAACTGGGCGAGGATGTGAGCATCAATTGCAAATCTAACATTTGTTGCTCATTCCTGATTGTTCCTGAGAAGGTGACGATGAGTTGTTATTGGACGATGTTACAAATGGGTAGGATCTGGATGAAAATAAGAGGCCAATGTTGGATCCTTGAGGGACTGCAGATGTAGTTGTGTGGGACCTGGAAAAAAAGCCATTGCGGATGATTCTCTTATTGGATAGGATTGGCTATGAACTTGACAGGGAAGTCCAGGTAGCTTTTGAATGGTCAGTTCAGAAGTTAGGCAGGATGTGTGGGCATTTTTAAAGCACAACTGGATATCAAAAAATGTTGTAAAAATCACAATCTAATTTTTCCTGCTCACCCCAATCTTAAAATGTACAATTGGGTGACAGCAATTAGTACGATTTCATTGAATTCTCATTATCAGTAATACAATCTATGACGCTACCTTGACTTGCCCTATCCTGATTCTGCATGCTTTTCAACTTGATTAAACACAGGAACTGTTTCTTTGAATTAATAATTAAGACACCAGGCTTGTTAAAGCAGAACTCTCCTTGTCCTGGTTCTTACACAGTCAAGTGTAGGAAATGAAAGCACTGCCTTCTCCCACGAACATGGGTGTTACTAAGTCGTACTGAGTTACACAAACAAAGAGATTTCAAATGCTTTGGTGTCTGTGTCTTGATCACACTATAATTACAGCCAAGGAAAGTTAAAGTTAAGTAAATTTTTCTGTATTGTATGATGTCAGGTTACATGTCAGGCTCTGTCATTACTTACTGCCTGTGATGAAAGGGTGAGAACTATTCACATGAATATTGCAGAAATTGTTATGTTTGTTACCACGGATGAATCAGATAAAAGAGAACAAAGCATATTGGTTACCTATTGCATTTTCTTCCAATGGCATTTTAGGTAGTTCTGAATGTGTTAGGATAGCAGACATGGTGGTGCTGTTGCACCAGGCATGACCAATAATCAGAGTTTTGAAAAAATAATGAATAATCACTTTATGGATGAAAACTGTTAAACATACAATATGGAGAGATTCTAATTTGAAGAGTAGTCTTTTGATCAAATGGTTTGATTACTTTCACTCCTGTTACATCACCCTAATCATTTCTGTGTATACGAAGCAGACACCATGGTAGTGCAACTGGAGATTTAGTTGAGAAACACCTCAGTGATATACCTCAAGGCAATTAATTATGAAACAATAAAATCCTTTTTTAAATTTTTCCAGTATTAAACAGAGATTTTGGTAGA
The DNA here is from genome assembly GCF_004010195.1 of Chiloscyllium plagiosum. Classification (NCBI taxonomy): domain Eukaryota; kingdom Metazoa; phylum Chordata; class Chondrichthyes; order Orectolobiformes; family Hemiscylliidae; genus Chiloscyllium; species Chiloscyllium plagiosum. The sequence goes on along the minus strand of NC_057718.1, from coordinate 30,899,174 downwards.
AGCAGACCATTTCCCAACTTCCCTTTGCCAGTATTTTGCTTCACAGAAGCTTCATTCCACTGGACTTCTTATGACTTAATGTATCTATCAGCTATTCCTTTACCCCCTTGTATTATCCAGCTCCCCTTCAAATGCATCTATGCTTTTTACCTCAACTACTTCATTTGACAACAAGTTCTGCATTCTAACCATCATGAGGGGCATGGATAGGATAGACAGACAAGGTCTTTCCCCTGGGGTGGGAAAAATTTAAAAAAGGATTTTATTGTTTCATAATTAATTGCCTTGAGGTATATCACTGAGGTGTTTCTCAACTAAATCTCCAGTTGCACTACCATGGTGTCTGCTTCGTATACACAGAAAGGATTAGGGTGATGTAACAGGAGTGAAAGTTCTGAGTCCAGAACTAGAGGGCATAGGTTCTTGGTGAGAGGGGAAAGATATAAAAGGGACCTGATGGACAACATTTTCACGGAGAGGATGGTGCATGTATGGAATAAGCTGCCAGAGGAAGTGGTGGAGGCTAATACAATTACAGCATTTAAAAGGCATCTGGATGGGTATATGAATAGGAAGGGTTTAGAGGGATATGGTCATGTGCTGGCAAATGGGACTAGGTTAAGTTAGAATATTTGGGCGGCATGGACATATTGGAAGGTTCTGTTTCTGTGCTGTACATCTCTATGACTCTATGACTCTTCTTCGGGTAGAAAAGTTCCCGCTTAATCAAATTATTTGGTTTATTAGCGACTGTGACTATTTCATATTTGTTTTTAATAAAAATTATAGTTTAGCATGGGGTTATGAATATGTAAGAAGCTCCATTTGGAAGGCAATTGCAAATACCAAAGTGGGGCATGGATAATCAATCTGTCTGCATAAAGTTATTTCCAGCATATTCCAAGTCACTCACAATAATCTTAAGAAAAAATATCACCAAATAGAATATCTTATTGTCAGATGAATGGTCTTTTAAAACAGGTTTGCTGGTTATAATGCTTATTCAATCACAGGAGCACTGAAGCATATGCTGTCATCCTAACTTTGACCAACCAAAAAATGAAACAAAAGCAGCAAAACTGTAAAGAAACAGTTGAGATGTCACCTCTTCATTCTGTGGCATCATCCATCTCTTGATTATCCAAGCCTTTGAGTGTCATTCCATCCATTAAATTTGATAGAACAGGGGAATTGAGAAAATGGCAAATCAGTGTTAAAGGCAAAAATAATCCTAGATGAAAGCTTGGGTGTGCAAGTAAGTAGCTGAAAATGTGTTGCTGGAAAAGCGCAGCTGGTCAGGCAGCATCCAAGGAGCAGGAGAATTGACGTTTTGGGCATGAGCCCTTCTTCAGGAAAATGAAACACATTTTCAGATCTGATCTCCAGCATCTGCAGTCCTCACTTTCACCTGTGCAAGTAAGTAACAATGACAGTGCAGCAAAGCACCTAGCTCCTTTTTGATGGCTGCTGCAATCCAGGTTGTGCTGAAAGAGATGCCCACTGTGCCAAGCCAAAACACCAACTCCAATGGCACAGATTGCGTCTAGGACAGCATAATCTGCTAGGCATCTCTCTGCAGTTCTTCACACTTCCTTCCCAACAGATGAACACATGATATAGAATGACAAGTCATCTTTACCAAACATGGTTACTAGAGTAACAAAAAAGGAGTAAACCTTGGCACAATCAGCCATGAAACCCCAAGTGCCAGACGAAAAGTAGAAATTTAAACTATCTTTCGAACTCCAGATCCAGCCACGGTTGTTGAAAAGTGACAAGGAACAGGATGAAATCAGTACCCCACTTGATCAGGTCAGTTTCTTGACTGGAAGCACAAGTTAAAATAGCTCAACTTCTTTTCAATTGTGGGACCTATATTAAGGATAAACCATTGATGAAAATGTTGAATTATATACTACGGCACGAAACTAATAAACAAATCACTCTCAAAGAGCTCAAAAAGGAATTGTAACTGATGATTTATCATGGGACATGGAACATTGAGAAAATGACTGCTCATGGTTACTCTGCCAAGGCATCTTTCACTGACTATTCATTGTTAGTTGATTTTTTAAAAAAAGCTGTGCATTGCTGACTGACAGTTATTTCATGACAAAACTCCCATAACACATTCTTGCATATTGACAATGAGAGGGTCAGATGACTACGCTTACATACTGCTTTAATAAAATATCAAAAATCATACTGGCATCCTTCTAAAAGCCTTCTTAGCCTTGAAATATGTGGCTTTCCATTTCATTATTTTCCTTATATGCCAAACTGCTGTGAAGTGTCCATGTTGTAATAAGTGAACTACCTGTTCACAAACTCAAAACCATGTTCTGAATAGCTATCACTTGACAGCATAAACCATGTCATATCACTGTTTTGTAATATATTGCAAAAATTTTGAACAAACAAAAAGCTAACAACAGCACAAACCTAAAAAACGAGCATAATGAACAGAATGTCAAGTGGCTAACACAGTCAGCAAACGACATTAAATGCCTCTCTGAACCCAGAACTAAATGAATTAATGGGGCACATTAGCACAAAAATAATTATGACAGCAGCCCATTAGAATTCAACAACAACATGTGAAAAGGACAAGGCAATGGATATGTGGAAGTGAACTGCTAATTACAGGTACAACTTATAAAAATTAATCATCTATCCATAAATTAATAGTAAGTCCTTATTTTAATGATAAGAATCACAAACAAAATTATAATATCTAGAAAATATAAAGTAGTTGCTCTCTCTCCCTCTTAAAATACCTGTATTAAAAATTGTGCCTGCCAATCCACCTTAGCTAAAATGTTATCCATTTGAAATAAACTTCCCTGAGCATTTTATTTGTCATCATTTATTTTTGTTGTCTCCTATTGATTGATGAAGATTAGAAAGAAAAAAATTTTTTTTTTAAAAATGAGGAATTTGACAATGCAACAGTTTTGTACAATAGTTTAAACTGATCCAAACTGGTGGGATAACTATGACCTCTGCCTAATGGTCTAATGTGAGTTGTCTCTTATTTGATTTCTTCTCATTTCATTTATTTCCTCCTTTGCTCCTGAAACCACATGCATGTTAGAGTACAATAAAAATTTTGGTTACCCCACCTTTGTGGCTTTTATTTTAAAATTGTGAATCTTGATAATCAATATTGTATGCTGTCCAGGGAAGACAGATTTAGCTCAGTGATAACATTCTGTTCTCTGAGTCAGTTCATATAAATCCCTCTCCTAGAAGTTGAATTCCTAAGTTAGATTGACAGTCAGGTCCATCTTTCAAATGAGACGTTAAAGAAGGCTCTGACCACTCTTTCAGTTGAATGCTTAAGATCCCAGGGACACTATTTCAAAGAAGAACTACAGCACTCTCCTGGTCAGTATTAATGCTACAACCAATATTGTTAAGACGGATTTTTTGGTCATGTATCTCATTGCTGCTTGTGTGAGTTTGTTGTGTGAAAATTGAAAACACAATTCTAATCCGACAGTGACTACAGTTCAAAGTGCTTTCTTGACTTTAGAGGGTTTGGGACATCCTGGAGTAGATCTGATGCAGCCCATTGTAGCAGGGAAATGGCAATCAGACCCATTTAATTATGGGAGAGACATCTTCAGGTGGACAGAAATCTTCCCACAATTAACTTGAAGGCCCATGCAGGAAACATGCATGCTTAGGCAGGTTGTCATTTGGGCTCATTCTTAACCCATCAGAATTTAGTGATGGCTCATGAATTACTTCTGAGTGACATGGCCTTCTGAGAGGGAATTGGATCACTCTTCGAAACGCACTTAACACCTGACTGGCATCGGGAGTTGATCACTGAAACCCACTCTCTCACCTGATCTCCAATCCCCTCTGCCTACTATCTCTTATGAACCTCTCCTCCTGACCTCTATCCACTGTCACTCAGCTGATGATTGGGTTCCTCAATAAAGCTAAGCCTCCCTGTGGGCACTTTAAAAGCCGTGGTGGCACAAGCTATAATGGAGAACTGCTGGTCTCTAATATCTTCTGTTTGCCACCATTTTCTCACCAGTGGACTGAATCTACATGAATTAAATTGAATGCTGTCCCTTGTAACTGCAAAAGGCATCACATATAAATGCAAGTTTTGTTCCCTTTAATTCCACCATGAGGACATCATAGTCAAATCAGCTTTGGTCTTCATTTCAAATTCACACATGCTCATTTAGAAAGGAGTCACTGGATAACAATGGAAAATGACATCCTTATAATAAGAAGCTCTGGAACAACACTTACCTTAAACCTACTTGAACTCACTTAACACTGCACACAGGGAATCAAGACCATTGTGAGAGAATTTTTCCATAATTTCTCCCATTTTATTGAAGCTTTTGCTGAACTTTTCCTAGAGTTAAATCAGTACAGCATGAAAAGCTAAGTTAATGGAAATAAAAATCAGGTACTTAATGATGACTTTGAAATGTTTTCTTTGTCCTCCTCTGGAATGTTAGCCTTTTGAGAGTTGATGAAAGGCATGGAAGGGAGGCAGTTTTCGGCTATCCGGATACAGTGTCCAGTCCACTGATGTTGCAGATGTTTTATCTCAATGCTTGCACAGTATTTTTCAAAAAGAACATGAGCATCTGTTCAATGATTCTCACATTGAAATTTGAGAGACACAGCTGAGGCATTGCTTGTGGAATTTGTCTCTTGTGTAACACATTTCAGGAGTGACTGGAATAGAGAGTTCGGTGAAGTCAACACAGTGCACTAGGATGTTTACTGACTTGCAGAGATCCTTACTGCTGAACTTTCGGTACTGTTTACAGAAGACTGATATGAATACAGGGAGAACAAACCATTTGGATACAGAACTGGCTCAAAGGTAGAAGACAGAGTGTGGTGGTGGAAGGTGGTAGGCCTGTGACCAGTGATATGCCACAAGAATCAGTGCTGGGTCCACTGGTTTTCTTCATTTATATAAATGATTTGGGTGTGAACATAAGGAGGTATGGCTAGTAAGTTTGCAAATGGCACCAAAATTGGAAATGTGGTGGACAGTGAAGAAGGTTAACTTAGAGTACAATGGGATCTTGATCAGATGGGCCTAGGAGTGGCAGATGGAATTTAATTTAGATAAATGTGAGGTGCTGCATTTTGGAAAGGCAAATCAGGGCATAGCTTAGACACTTCATGCTAAGGTCCTGCAGGATATTGCTGAACATAGAGACCTTGGAGTGCACGTTCAATGTACTTGAAAGTGGAGTCATAGATAGGCAGGATAGTGAAGAAGGCATTTGGTATTCTTGCTTTTATTGGTCAGTGCATTGAGTTGGGAGGTCATGTGTGGCTGTACAGGATATTGGGTTAGGCAATCATTGAAATATTGCATGCAATGCTGATCTTCCTGCTATAGGAAGAATGTTGTGAAACTTGAAAGGGTTCAGAAAAAATTTCAAGCATGTTGCTAGGATTGCAGAGTTTGAACTATTGGAAGAGGCTGAATAGATTGGGGCAATTTTCCCTGGATCGTTGGAGGCTGAGGGGTGACCTTATAGAGGTTTATAAAATCATGAGGGGCATTGAAAGGGTAAATAGACAAGGTATTTTCCCCAGAGAGGGAGAGTCCAAAACTAGAGGGCATAGGTTTAAGGTGAGAGAAGAAAACTTTTAAAAGAAGCATTGTTTTCATGCAGAGGGTAGTTCAGGTATGGAATGAGCTGCCAGAGGAAGTGGTGACAACTGGTATAGTTACAACATTTAAAAGGCATCTGGATGGGTATATGAATCAGAAGAATTTCAATGGATATAGGCAAAATGCTGGCAAATGGGACTAGATTTATTTAGGATATCTGGTTGGCATAAAAAGATTGGACTGAAGCATCTGTTTCTGTACTGTAAATTTCTATGACTCTGTGAGTCTACGATCTGATATTGTGTCTCCTCACTGATGATGGCCTTTTTGAGATAGATGGCTGCCAAGGTTTGCCATTAGGAAGCCCTTATTAAGAAGGTTTTTAATCAACTTCTATCACTATGCAGCACTTTATCCATGACTGATATTAAAATAGCACCAATAGCAAATTGTGGAATCTGTTTTTGATGAGGACCATTACTGCAGATTAATTGATTTTTTTTGTTACACTTTACACTCACTTGAAAACACAACCCTAGATTACTATCGAGTGGCTGGTGCTAAGAAGTGCGTATGTATGGATGTCGGGTAAAACAATATGATACTCCAAATGTTATTCACCTTTGGATAGCTGGTGTTGTCTACCTAAACTCAACGGTGCAATATAGCCCTTTTAGTTATATATGAGAAGAAAAGGGGCTTTTACCAAATTTTTGGCTGCACTTCAGCTCTGTGCTCCTAATCTTTGGTTACACAATGTGGAAAGGAGCAGGCATGTTAGAAGACCCTACTTGTGAGTCTACTTCTGGGTTTGTCCTTAGGGACCAATAACAGGTCCAGGCTTTGAGTAGTGAAGGAGTTCAATGTAGCTGACTGCCTGCGTCTCATGTAGTTATGTAGAGGGTCTGGTGATCTCGGACAGGGAGTGCACAGTGTCCTTAAATGTGTTCCAGACCTGCCATGATCATTGGGCACTGTGAACTGGGACACATCATCACCTCTCCAAAATAACCTGTTAATTAAAATTTTTAAATCTCATTCATTATGTAGATTGTTGTTCCAATGCCCCTCTGAGGCTGCCGATTATATTTCTGTTTAATAATTGCATCATTGAAACATGTAATGGTGGTGGGAAGTGGGGGGGGAGGTGTATTCAGTCCATCTCTGCCAGCTCTTCCAAATATTTTGTCCTACAGGCCTATGCTTTTCCTATACCCCTGAAAATGTTTTCTTCTGTGAATATATATCCAATTCTTCTTTGGAGGCTACTATTGAATCTGTATCTGTCACCCCTATCTACCAGTGTACTGCAAATGTGTAAGAAAATGTTTTATTATGTTATCTTTGGTCTTTTTGCTAAATACCTTAAATCTGTGTCTTCTAGCTATTGGCTTTTTTTTGGACTGTAGTCACTGTTACAATGCGTGGAGGTTCATTTGCATCCAGTAAACCCCTGCAACCAGCAATGTGATAGTAACCTGATAATATGTTTTTGTTTTGATGTTGATTGAGAGATAAATATTGGCCAGCACACCAGGTAACTCCCTGGCTCTTCTGCAAACAACGCTCTAGAATCTTTTATTTCCTTCCAACCAGGCAGATAGGGCCTTGCTTTAAGGGCCTCTCACCCAAAAGACAGAACCTGCAACAATATAATTGGATTATGATTATATTTTGCTAGCTCTCAATACTTCTTTGATGAAACAACCTTGATTATTGCACTCTGACATTCAGTAGGATATGAACCCAGAAACTCAATGTTGCAGAGGCAAATATGCTACCTATTGAGCCAGAAGAAAGTGAGGACTGCAGATACTGGAGATCAGAGTCGAGTGTGTGGTGCTGGAAAAGCACAGCAAGTCAGGCAGCATCCAAGGACCAGGAGAATCGATGTTTCGGGCATAAGCCCTTCATCAAGAATGAGATTATTCTACCAATTGAGGCACCCTACTGAATGTATGGAAAATTGCAACTGGGGCTTATGTTATGTTATGCTGTATTTTAATACTTTGTGTCTCTGTTTATACACCCTGCTATCCTATCCCTGTAACCCTGCATTTCCCATGGCTAAATCCACCTAGCCTGCACATCCCTGGACACAATGGATAACTTAGCATGGCCAATCCACCTAATCTGTACGTTAATAGACTGTGGGAAGAAACCAGAGCACCCAGAGGAAACACATGCAGACACAAGGAGAATGTGCAAACTTCACAAAGAATCACAGCAGGGTGAAATCAAACCTGGATCCCTGGCTGTGGTACAGCAGTGCTAACTATTGAGCCACTCTGCCACCCCAAATTTCCTTCCCAAAAGAGTAATGGTGAACTAGGTAGGCTTTTACAACAATCATTACATGGTTATCATTTGATTAACTTTTTAAATTCCCCACTTTCGATTGAATTCAATTTCACCATCTGCAATAGAAGGATTTCAGCCATGTCCTCAGAATTTTAGCCTGGAATTCCGGATTGCTAGCCCAGTGACGTTATCACTATGCCACTACCTCCCCTAGTTCATTAATATTTGTATTAAGAATGGTGAAAACTGATGTCCTGCCATTTCGCTTTCAAAAATTATTTGTTTTTTTGCCAATTTCAAACTTCTTACACTTAAGTTCCAACCTAGCATGATGCTATTTAAAAAATAAAAGGATTATTTGAAATAATTTTGTAAATGCATTCCTACAAGCACTACAATGACTCAGCAAATCTTCCTTAATTACTTTAATCTTTAGCAAAAGTTTCAATGTGCTCCAATTAATTTCATCATCACTTTTATAAAACTTGTCAATATAATTTCAATAACACACGATGGTAGACTGCAAATTGCAGCCATTTAGGGCCCAGTTTTTAAAATTGTAGCTTTAAAACTGACGTTCCGCAGGACCATAAGACCATAGGAAGTAGATACAGGAATATGCTGATTGGCTCCTCCAGCCTGCTTCCCATTCAATAGTATCATGACTCATCTGGTATTCCTCATGTGCACTTTCCCACCCTTACCCCTACTGATCAAGAATCTGTCTATTTCAATTTCAAATATACACAAGGACTCTACCTCTACAACTGTGGTGAGGAGTTCCAAAGACGCAAACCCATCTGACAGAAGGAATTCCTCCCTATCTAAGTCTTAAATTGACACCCTGTTATTCTGAGACTATGAGGGGAAACATTCTCTTACATGTACCCTGTCAAGCCCCTTAAGAATCATTTATAGTTCAATGAGATCATCTCTCAGTCTTCTAAACTGTAGTGAATACAGTTCCATGCTGCTTAATTTTTGCTCATAAGCCAATCTCTCCATATGGAGATCATCATAGAGAATCTTCTCTGAACTGCCTCCAAGGAAGATGTATGTTTCCCTCAATAAGGGGACCAAAACTGCTCATTGTACTCCAGATGTGTTTGCACCAAAACCTTGTATAGGTAAAGTAAGACTTTCAGACTCTTGTACTGAAACCCTCTTGAAATAAGGCCCAACATTCCTTTAGTCCTCCTAATTACCAGCTGCATCTGTGTGTAGCTGTCTGTGTTCCATGTACAAGTACTTCCAAGTCCCTTTGCATTGCAGCTTTTTGTAGTTTCTCTGCACTTAAATAATATTCTCTTCTTTTGGTCTCCCTTCTAAAATGAACATCTTCACATTTTCTCACATTATAACCCATTTGCCTGTGACAGCTGTTCTATTCACAACTGCAGCTTCAGAATTGAATAGGAATGGCATGGCCAATGGTTGTGAAAGTGATTATTGGCACAACCTTTGATAAGTCTGGCTGCTTCCAATTTGGGGCAGGTATCATTTTTAACATCTTGCAGTTTTCCATCAACTTTTATCTAAGGCAGATCCGGAGGCTCTGTATACCAGAAGAACTGAATACATTTTATATTTTCTTGCCAGAGAGGGTTAGCTTTCATGAGCACTGCAGGCCTCTGCATGTAAAGAGTCAATGGGTTGCAGGTATGCCCCTTTGTAACCATCATGTGGAAGCTCTGAGGTGTATTGCAACATACAATTGCAGTTAAAGATCATCTCCAGTGTACCATGCAGATAAATGCCCAGCATTCTGACTTGACACCTTCATCTTGTTGTATCTTGTGCATTAAACCATAATGACAAATCGGGGGTAGCTAATGGAAAACCAAGGGTTCCTCTTGACAGCATGACCCATGACATAGAGGTGGACAGTAAAGATCAAGCTGCCAATGGAGAGAGTTGGTGTGTGGGCCACAGGAAAGAGAAGTGCAGAACACAAGTGAATGCCACTGCGCTAATGTATGTGCAGTGCCAGCAACTGAGTTGGTGGCTGTGACTATGAGAGCAAATAATGGCTGCACTGCACTGCCAAGGTTACAGTTCCAAGGTACCTGAATGGAAAAAAGCACAACTTCTAACTTTCACACCATACTGCTGACGAGACTAACATTTTTTGCTCATCCCTGGCTGTCTTTAACTGAATGACGTACTAAGTCATTTTGGAGGGCAGTTAAGAGTTAACTATGTTGCTATAAATCTGGAGTCACACACAGGTCATGTGGCAGATTTACTTCTCTGAAGAACATTGGTGAGTCAGATGGCTTTTTATAGAAATCCAGCAGTTATATGGTCACCATGGCTAATACTAACATTTTCTTCAACTTTTATGCCTTAACTGAATGTTAAATTAGAACATTAAGTTTAAGGTGCATAGTTCCTAAAGATAATTTGGTGAGATTAGCAGAGAAAATAGTTTGAACATTGACTTCAGCCATTTCATTTGCATCTCCCTATTCTTCCAACAAAGAGAAACTGAGAAGTTTGGAGTTAACAGGTGACATTTATTATGAAAACTTTAAATTCATTTAAAATACTTACTATGGTATATAAAACATTGAACTAACTCATTTTAAAGCTGTAATTTGAAGTGTAAAATGCTATATAATTTCACAATTTAAATAAAATAGAAAAGTAAGGCTTGGCGTACGACAAGATGCTGAGACAGAATTAAAAATAAACAAAATTGTGCAACTTAGCAGCTTTGAAACTTTTATTCCTATTGCTTTAAACATAGTCTGCTACCACTTCCTAAAGCATTATCTAATTAATCATGAGTTCGTTGATTTTTTTTGGAAGAAAGGTGTGTGTCAATGTAGCATAAACAGCTCCATCTGACAGTAATCAAGTTTAACAACTTTCGTGTCTACTATCTACAGAGACTGATTGCTTATTCATGTGGAAGAGTGTACACCCAGTCTCTATTCTCAGTTTTCCTTCTCTTTGTGGGTTATTGGAGCTATTATGGCAGCTGCAAATGGCTTCTCAAATGACATTTGCTGACATTCAAGGAACTGCATTTATCAGCAATGGATGCGCCAAGCTGAGCTCACCTCCATGAATGAAATTCATTTTTATTTTATTCCTTCTTCTGAACAGCCGCCCTTCACTAAATTGATGCCTTACAAATGGTAAATGGCAAGGTGATGCACATTGCTGCAGCTGCATTGAAATGTCACTGTGCAAATCTTTAATGGGCTAAGTGTAGCCTTTCGGGTTGCAACTTGTCAGGATATGAGAGATTCAGAAGCTACTCTATCTGTCTCCTCCATTCCACACAAGCGTGTAACCCCAGGCTGTGACTTAGCTTTAAAACAACCCATCATCCATATTAACAAACCAGTTTCTTCTATTGTGACTTCTATCAAATGAAATGAATCGATAACTTTGTGAGCTTTCAGAATGGCAGAATCTGGTTTGAAACAAATACAGATGGATAAATGTACAGATCAAGATAGATATATTGGTCATTAGTTTTGTCGGCAGTCCAGTTAAGGACACTGTCAGCAGATAATGCACTGACTTATGATAGTTGGTTCTTTTTTTGATATATTTTTATTTAGTGCCTTTCACGTCTCATCTAGTGCAGAACTGTCAAATGAATAATGGATTGAAAAATAGAATGTGAATACTGACTGACAAAATAAGACAAAAGAGCAAAATCAAAGTAACCTTTGAGAAAGCAAAGACAACTTTCAGACTGGCTGGAGAAGCTTCTAGAAACAAACCTCCCACTTCCTCCAAACCAAAGGAGTAGCTATGGGGACCCGCATGGGCCCCAGCAATGCCTGCCTCTTCATTGGATATGTGGAACAGTCCATCTTCCGCAGCTACATTGGCACCAACCCCCACCTTTTCCTCCGCTACATCGATGACTGTATCGGCGCTACCTCGTGCTCCCACGAGGAGGTTGAACAGTTCATCCACTTTATTAACACCTTCCACCTCGACCTCAAATTTACCTGGACCGTCTCAGACTCCTCTGTCCCCTTCCTAGACCTCTCCATTTCTATCTCGGACGACCGACTCAACACGGACGTTTACTATAAACCGACTGATTCCCGCAGCTACCTAGATTACACCTCCTCCCACCCTGCCCC
>NC_057718.1:30842155-30886402 GCF_004010195.1 Chiloscyllium plagiosum | reverse complement strand
ACCTCCTTCCACCTATCGTATTCCCAACGCCCCTCCCCCAAGTGCCTCCTCCCTACCTTTTATCTTAGCCTGCTTGGCATACCCTCCTCATTCCTGAAGAAGGGCTTATGCCCGAAAAGTCGATTCTCCTGTTTCTTTGATGCTGCCCTGACCGGCTGCACTTTTTCAGCAACACATTTTTAAGCTCTGATCTCCAGCATCTGCAGTCCTCACTTTCTCCTAGAAACAAACCTGCCTCTTATCCTTCAGCAACTCTGACCACAGCACAACAAAGGTTTAAAAAAAAGAGAACCTGAGCAGGGAAGAAAAAGGGTAAAGCACACACTTTCCTCGGATTACCTCCCTCCCAGGGACACATAATTCCCCACTTTTCAGCAAATTTGCTTCATTCCAATTTATAAATACAGTCATGGATGGGCGAATTTAAATAAGCTGGCATCTAATTGAGGTAGTTCACGTGCTTAAAAGCTACAAGGACAAGTTGCTATCCAAAATAAAACTTCAGTGCTTTAGGATATGAGCATGAATAAAGAATTATATAGCTTATAGGAAACAGAAAAGGGACAATGGATCTTTTTCAGCTTTGTAAGCTGTCAGTAGAGGAATGGCTCCTAATCATTTTCTTCAGACAATTATGGATGGGCAATAAATGCTGGTGTAACAAACTACCACTCTATGAAGACTGAAGAAAACATGGCCGAGCAGGATAGTGAAGTATCCAGATTGTCTAAATTTGTAAGTTCAAACACGGGTGGCAATGGTGTAGTTGTAAATATAGCTTTATTTAAAAAGTGATAAATAATATAATAACTTCGAGGAAAATAACTTGGGGACATGCTGTAAAAAAGGCCTGACAGGGCTAATACTTGATTGAGTGCAGTGAGCAATATTCACCAATTATGTCATGGTGATTTGTCAGAGTAAAGAAGGGATTTGCCGGAGACAGATCTCAGGTTAGTGTGCTCCCAACAGTCTCTGTAGGTATTATTCATATTATTTCTTAATAATTGCAGTAATTTGAATATGAGTGAAAAATGACACATTTTGCATAAACTTTTTGTTTTGCCCTTGTCAGGACAATTTGCAAGAAATACCATAATAAAGGGTAAACAATATTTAGCAAGTAGTCTCTGGTAGAGGCATTGCAATTAGAATGTATCAATTAATGTTGACTGGCAGTTAACTATCAAGTTTTATTTAACTTTTAAACAGGAAAGATAGACTATGATTAATCAAAGTTCACAACAGTATCCAACATGATGCGTGATTCCACAACTGGACAATATTTGTTACACAGTTCTAAGTATGTAAAGAGTTCTGCTGACAACCAACTTCGTTTTGCCAGTCAGGCTTGCAACATAGTGCACCTATGTGCACAAAGCATTCTTTGCAAATTGAAAGATGTACACACACTGCTGTTTTCAATGCAAAGATAATGACATCCATTCTCTAGTTTAGGTCTGAGGGCAATGTCTTGACTAGAGCTAATCTGTCTTGTTGAAACTTTAACCAAAGCTAGATAGTTAAACTATTTAATGATAATTAACAGTTATCCTCCATGATAATGCCTCTAGCTGTCAAATTCTGCTTGCTGACCAATCAGCATTCTTCTCTCTTACAGTATAAATGTTGTTTTCCCTTTACTTTGATGATTACAAGATGAAAGTCTTCAAACAATGTTTTTTTTATCGGCTACAGGTAATATTTGTACTACCAAATGACTAATTTGAAATTTCCTAATGTTTACTCGACAAAACTCTTTTTGAGTCAGATCAGATTGGTGGATATTGAATGCCATCTATAGATCACTTTAGGTTTGAAGGAAAACACACACGCGGGAGAAACCGCAATAGTGCTTTCACCAAAGGTGAAAGGCGGTCATCTTGACTTTCTCTTGCTTAGGATATTCAGGATCTGACATTAATTTTTGCCAATGGTATTTCACCTTTATTATTCAAAAGACAGATATTATCTTGTTTTACTGTAGACAGAATGTGCTGCTTCAATTTTTGAGGAGATGTGAATATGGCTGAACACCATTGAATTGTCAGTGCACTGTATTAGTTTTGATTTTATTTTGCAGAAATGGTCACTGATAAAGCAGCTGAAGATAGCTGGTCCAAGGATACTTCTACAGAAACTCCAGCAGAAATTTTCTGAGATTGTGATGATTGGTGTTGTTTTCTTATTCATTTCCAGGATATGAATGTCATTGAAAAGCCAACATTTACTGTTCATTCCTAATTAGCCTTGAGAAGGTGGGGGCGAGCCACCTTCTTGAATCACTTCAGTCCATTTGGTGTAGGTACACCTGCAGCATTGTTTTGAAGAAAGTTCCAGGATTTTGACCAAGTGAAGTAGTGGCACTATAGTTCCAATCAGGATGTTGAGCGACATGACAAGAAACTTACCCAGTCCTTCTACATTGTTAAGGTTGCAGGTTTGGAAAGAGGTATTGAAATATCTGCAGGCAGTTGTTCTTGTGCATCTTGTGAATGGTACAAGTTGCTGCTATTATGCATAAATGGTGAAGGGGAAAACATTTAAGGGAGTGGATGTGGTTTGAACAAGCAATCTGTTTTGTCCTTGGTGGTGTCGAGCATCTTAAGTGTTGTTGCAGCTGGACTCATTCAGGCAAATGGAAAGTATTCCATCACTGTCCTAGTTTGCACCTTGTAGATGGTGGATAGACTTTGGGAAGTCAGGTGTTGCATTACCCATGTTAAAACACAGGATGTTAATGGTGGGGAGTTTAGCAATGACAATGCCATCAGACATCTAGGGGAGATAGATTCTCTTTCTTTGTTGGAGATGGTAATTGCTTGGTGTTAATACCACATAAATGTTACTTGCCACCGGACTGGTCAAGTATCAGAGGAGTCATGAATGGCATTGAACTTTGTTCAATCATCAACAAACAACTCACTTCTACCTTTTTATACTGGAAGGAAAATCCTTAATGAATTAGCTGAAGATGGTTGTCCTCTTGCAAGGATGCCTTCCTTGAAGATGGTTGGGCCTAGGACATTACCTGCAGAAATAAGGTGCGGTGAAAGCAGTTGCCCACCGATAGTCAAATCTACCTTTCGTTGTGTATGTATCGCTGAAGCCAGTTGAGATCTTCAGACACGATTACCTTTGATTTAAATTTTTCTTGAGACCTTTGATTCTACTCTGTCAACGCTTCATTGCTATCAAGGGCAGTCACTTTCATCCATCCAACACTTTCATCCATGTTTAAACCCAGGCTGTAATGAAGTCAGCAAATGAGTCAGTCTGGGAAAGGATTTCAGCAGAAAAGACTGATGAACAAGGGCAAATGTTTTAAAAAAATGTTGATGACTCAAACCAATTTATATCCCAGTGAGGAAGGAGGATTCTAGGAAGAGGAATAAACCAACCAGCTTTAACCGAAAAAAATTAAGAATTGAAAGGAAAACCTACTATATGGCAAAGATTATTGGTAATTGAAGATTGGGAAAATTTTAAAAGCCAACAAAAGTTGACTAGAAAATCAAAACCAAAACAGGGAGTACTGTCAAAGAGGCCAGGCAAAACTAATAAGTAACATAAATATGGACAATAAGAGCTTTTCCAAAATTTTACAAGGGAAGAGTGAGAGGCAACAGTGAACATTGGTCCCTTAGAGAACAAGGCCAGAGAAATAACAATCTGGAGCTAGGAAATGGCAGAGAAGTTGAATAAATACTTTGCATCAGTCTTCATGGTAGACAGCACTACTAGCATTCCAAAATACAAGAGTGTGAAGAGGCTCACACTTTTAAGGTCTACTTTTAAGGATATAATAGCAGAGCATTTAGAAATTCATAACATAACCAAGCAAAGTCAGCATCGCTTCATGAAGAGGCAATCATGCAAGACAAGTTTACTACAATTCTTTAGGGAGGGAACAAGTAGGATAGCTAAAAGGGGAAGTAGTGGGCGTAATCTAAACTTATAGTAGATTTTGTGTACAAATCTCCTGTTAGAAGCTCTGAAGTGCTAGATTATATAAATGCAGAAATTAAGCAAATGTGTTGCACAGTGGCTCAGTGGTTAGCACCGCTGCCTTAGTGTTAGGGAACTGGGTTTGATTCCAGCCTTGGGTGACCGTGAGGAGTTTGTACATTCTCCCAGGGTTTCCTTTAAGTGCTCCAATTTCCTCCCACATTCCAAAGATGTGCATATTAGGTGGATTGGCCAAGCTGAATTGCGCTAGTTCCAGGAATGTGCAGGCTAGGTGGGTTAGCCATGGGAAATGCAAGGTTGCAGGGATTGGGCAGGGAGGTGGGTCTGGGTAGGATGCCCTTCGGAGGGTTGGTGCAGACTCGATGGGCCGAATAGCTTGCTTCCACACTGTAGGGATTCTATGAAAGCTAGAGTAGTATTAATTTGCAATTTTAACTTTAACATAGATTGGAGGGGTCAGACAAGCACCTGTCAGAAAGATTGTGAATTTCTGGAGTGTGTCCAGGATAATTTATTATAGCAATATGTCCTAGATACGATTGGGGACAAGCAAAACTGGATTTAGTGATAAAGAATGAGCTATATTTAATTAATAATTTAATTGTGTGTGAATATATATCAAAGGATAATCATAACAAAATTAAGTTCAATGTAATGTTTGAAAGTGAAAAACTGCTAGAGTTTTAGAGTAAGGTCAGGCTGAATTTAACAAAATGAGACTGATTGTTTACAGTAAAACTACTAAAGAAAAGTGGAGGATGTTTAAAGAAACATTTAACACAATACAAAACTAGTTTATACCCTCAGAGGCAAATATCCACGACTGAGTGGATTATGAGAGGAAGCTTTCCAGGGACATTAAATCAATCAGAAGAAATTTTATAGTGACGTAAAGAGAAAACAGGTGGTCAGAAGCCTGCTAATGTTGCCCCAATATAGACTGAAAGTGAGGATACTGTCAATGACTATAGGTGAATGGCAGAAATGATGGGCTGAATGACCTCCTCCTGTACTGTAAAATTCTACGATGTTATGTTGAATAATTATTTTACTACAGTATTTACAGTAGAAAAGAAGGAGAGCTTGCTGGAAATCTTGAGGAAATTAGAATTGATCAGAGAAATTACCTGAGCAAAGTTAACTTAAGAAAAATACCGGATGAGTAAGTTAATGGAATTAAAGAGTGACAATTCCTCAGGACCTGACAGTTTCCATCCAAGGGTGTTACAGGAAATAGGAGAGAACATTGTGAATGCCCCAAATATATTCTTTCAGAATTCCTAGATACAGGACAGAAGTCCCTCTGGATTGGAAAATTGCACCTGTCACTCTGCTTCCTAAAAAGATTGAAAAAGGAAAACTAGGGAATTACTACCACTTAGCTGTGGTGGGAAATTCTTGGAGTTTATAATCAAAGATAGGGTAACAATACCTTGAACATTTTCAGTTATGAAGGAAAATAAATATGGATTCACAACAATATGTTATGTCTGACAAGCCTCAATGAATTTTTTGAATGGGTAGGGGAATATCTATGGATTTTGTTTATGTGGACTTCAAGAAGTCTTTTGATGAAGTCCCACATAGGAGACTGTTAGCTAAAGTAAATGCCCATGGAATTGAAGGCAAACTGTTGACATGGCTTGGAAATTGATTGAGGTGACAGGATGTAGGGATAATGGTTAGGTACTTAAATAGTGTTCCACAATGATCTGTGTTAGGGTCTCAATTATTCAGACTCATTATTAATAACTTGGATAATAACAAAGAAAGTCATATATCCAAATTTGCTGATGACACAAAGTGAGGCAGCATTGTAGATTATAGTATAAAATTACAAAGGAATATTGAGAGACTAGGTGAATGGGCAAAACTGTGGTAGATGTAGTTCAATATAAGCAAATGTGAGGGTATCCATTTCGGACTGAAAAAGACCAGGGTATTATCTAAATGGTATGAAATTAAATACAGTGAATGTCTAAAGAGACTTGGGGGTTCACGTGAGTAGATTTTTAATATACCATGAATGGGTGCAGAATATAATCAAGAAAGTTAATGGAATGCTGGCCGTATATCTGGAGGACTGAAGAACGTAGATGAAGTTACATTGCAGTTATACCAAACCCTAGTTAGATCCCACTTGGAGCAGATTTGAGTGCCACATCTTTGGAAGGATATATAGGCCTTTGGAGGGAGTGGAATGTAGGTTAATAAGAATGATACCTTGACTTCAGGGTTAAGTTGTAAGGAAAATTTACACAAATTAGGCCTGTTTTCTCTTGAATTTAGAAAGTTAAGGGGTGATCTGATCAAAGTCTTCCAGATGTTAAATGGAAAATACAGGGGAAATTTTAGATAAACTATTTCCATTGTTTGTGGATTCCAGAACTAGGGGGCATAATCTCAGAATTATAGCCACATTATTCAGGAGAGATGTTAGGAAGCACTTCTGCACAAATGGTAGTAGATGTTTGGAACTCTCTCCCAAATTACCATTGGATGTTGAACAATTAATTTTAAATCTGAGATAGATAACTTTTTGCTAAGCAACCGTATTAAGGGATATGGGTCAAAGGCAGGTGTATGGAGTTAGGCCAGAGATCAGCCACATTCTCACTGAAAGGGGGAACAGGCTGAAGGGGCTGAATGGCCTACTCCATTTCTTATATTCCTAATGTATTTTGATTTCCAAAAGCATTTGATGAGGTATCACATTTGAGGCTACCTAATAAGAGCCCTTTGTGTTGGGCGTAGTATTTTAGTGTGGATAGACAATTGGCTAACTAATAAAAGACAGAGTTGGGATAAAAGGAGCATTTTCAAAATGGCAACCTGCAATAGGTGGCAGACCACAGGGTACTGGATCACAATCATTTGCAATATATATCAATGACTTGGTTGACAAGAGAGAATGTACGACCACCAAGTTTGCTGATCACACAAAATTAGGTTGGAAGACAAGTGGTGAGGATGATGCAATGAGTCTACAGAGGAGTATGGGCAGGTTAAGTGAATGGGCAAAAGTTGGCAGATGGAATATAAGTGAGAAGATGAAAAGTTATGCACTTTGGCATGAAGAATAAAAGAGTTTGATTCCGGTTATGGTGGGATTTTCTTATGAGGAGAGGTTAAGTATTTGGGTTTGCACTCAGTGGAGTTTAGGAAAATGAGACAAGATCTTATTGAAACACATACGATTCTTAGGGAGCTTGACAGGGTAGATGCGGAAAAGTTGGTCCCCCTTGTGGGAGATTCCAGGATCAGAAGGCATAATTTCAGAACAAGGAGTCTCCACTTAGGATAGACATGAGTAGGATATTTTTCCTTTCAGAGGGTGGTAACTCTGTGGAACTCTTTAGAAACACATAGAAGATAGAACGAGTAAGCCATTAATCCACTTGAGCATGCTCCGCCATTTAATATGTTCATGGCTGTTAATTGAACTCAATACTCTAATCCTGCCCTCACCCCATATTCCTTGATCTCTTTAACCACAAGAGCTATATCTACCTCCTTCTTGAAAACACAATGTTTTTGCCTCAACCATTTTCTGTGATTAGTGAATTTCACAAGTTCACCACACTGGGTAAAAAATTGCTCTTTATCTCAGTCCTGAAAGGTTTACCCATTATCCTTCAACTATCACTCCTGGTTTTGGACTCCACCATGATCTTGAACATCTAATCTGTCTAGTCTTGTTAGAATTTTACAGTCTTCTATGAGATCCCTCACCCCTTCATTCTTCTAAAGTCTAGCGAATACAATCCTAACTGACTCAATCTCTTCTCAAACATCAGTCGTGCTGTTCCAGGAATCAATTTGATAAAACTTCGCTACACTCGCTCCATAGCAAGTATGTCCCACTTCACATAAGAAGGCCAAAACTGGACAGAATATTCCAAGTGTAGCCTCACCAGTATAATTGCAGCAAGACATCCTTATTCTTGTAATCGAATCCTTTTGCTATGAAGGCCAAGTGTACAGTTTGTCTTCTTCACTGCCTGCTTCACCTGTACACTTACATTCAACAACTGATTTAACAAAGATATCCAGATCTCGTTGAACAATCTCTCCTCTCAATTTACAGTCATTCAACTAACAATCCGCATTCCCATTTTTGCTACCAAAGTGGATAACATAAAGTAGACCTCACATTTGTCCATGTTATACTGTACCTTCCATGCATTTGCACACTCAGTCAGCTTGACTCAATTACAGTGCATCATTTTTGCATCCTTCACTGTTTCCCCTCCACGCCCAGCCCCCCCTTCTCTCCCCCCCCCCCCCACCAGTATTATGTCATCTGCAAACATTGAGATATTACATTTAGTTCCTTCATCAAAATCATTAACATACATTTTGAATAGTTCAGGTCCTAGTATTGATCCCTGTGATACACCAATGGCTGCTGCTTGCCATTTAGAAAATTACATATTTATTTCTACTCTGTTTCCTCTCTTTTAATCAGTTTTTTAACCATCCCAATACATTACGCCAAACCCAAGTGCTTTAATTTTACACTTCATCTCTAATATGGGACTTTGAAAGCCTTCTGAAAGTCCAAATAAACCTTTCCTTTATTGGTCAGGGTATTGAGTACAGGAGTTGGGAGGTCATGCTGCAGCAGTACAGGACATTGGTTAGGCCACTGTTGGAATATTGTGTGCAATTCTAGTCTCCTTCCTATTGGAAAGATGTTGTGAAACTTGAAAAGGTTCAGAAAAAATTAACAAGAATGTTGCCAGGGTTGGACGATTTGAGATATAGGGAGAGACTGAACAGGCTGGAGCTGTTTTCCCTGGAGCGTCGGAGGCTGAGGGGTGACCTTAGAGGTTTACAAAATTGTGAGGGGCATGGATTGGGTAAATAAGCAAAGTCTTTTCCCTGGGGTCGGGGAGTCCAGAACTAGAGGGCATAGGTTTAGGGTGAGAGCGGAAAGATATAAAAGAGACCTACAGGGCAACGTTTTCACACAGAGGATGGTACGTGTATGGAATGAGCTACCAGAGGAAGTGGTGGAGGCTGGTACAATTGCAACATTTAAGAGGCATTTGGATGGGTATATGAATAGGAAGGGTTTGGAGGGATATGGGTACTGGCAGGTGGGACTAGATTCTGGGATGGGACATCTGGTCGGCTTGGACAGGTTGGACTGAAGGGTCTGTTTCCATGCTGTACATCTCTGACTCTATGACATCCACTGGCTCACTGATCAACTCTATTAGTTGCATCCGCAAAGAATTCCAGTAGATTTGCCAAGTATGATTTCCATTTTGTAAATTCATGTTGACTGTCTGATTCCACCACTATTTTCAAAGTGTTCTGCGATAAAAAGCTTGATAATGGACTCCCGCATCTTCCCACTACTGATGTCAGATTTACTGGTCTATAATTTCCTATTTTCTTTCTATCTCCCTTTTGATCCAGGGAGCTGTTGAGTCTCAGTCACTAAGTATATTCAAGCCTAAGGTAGGCAGATTGTTAATCGATAAAGGAAGAAAGGATTATGCAGAAAAATGCAAGCATGTGGAGTATTATTAGATTAACAATGATCTGGAGCGAGTTCGATGATAGAATGGCCTACTTCTGCTCCTATGTCTTGTGTTCGTTTTATGGAATCAGGAGACTGGCAGACTCTAAGCTGAGCATCATTGAGCAGGTTGTTGCTATGTAGGTGTCATTGTGTCAATGACACCTTTCTGCATCTTTCATGAGATTCAGTTTGTGCAACCTTAGCCATCAAGGCTGTGATGAATTCAGAGGCCACTCGCTGCAGCAAAACCTGAGCTGATCATTCGTAAACAGGACATCAATGAGTAAACATCACTTGATATAACTACTGACAATTCCATTTATTATGTCTCTGATAGCTTAGAAGAAACTGATTGGATAGTTACTAACCAGGTTAAATCTATCATGTACCTGATGAATAAAATATATCTAGAAATTATTCCATATTTCTGAGAAGACACCAGTGTCAAGCCTGTATTAAAATAGTTTGGCATTAAAATAGATAAATCTTAACCCTGTACAAATAATTTTGTTAAATGCATGACTTCACGTAAAGGAGTGGTGTCTAATTTCAGTGATTCATTTTCAAGAAACATTAAAGAACCACAAGTCAATTCCTTTGGATTCAATCTGATAATTCCTTTCTGCACAATATTTGAAACAACATGTGTAATTCCTTCTGAAAAATTTTTTTTAGAATGCAGTCAAATAAATCTATTGCCAGAATCCTATCCAATTCACTTTGGCAACTAAAAAAAAGCAATATCATGGTTTATGATGAACACTCCCATTAGAAACATTAACCTATCTTTCTATTTCAGGTGATGGTGAGCTTTGGTACATGTTGCATCTATCTTCACACAGCATTGCAGGTGTAGCTGTAACAAGTGAAGACTGTCAAAATTAGAAGTGAAGGAAAAAAACTATCAAGGCCATTTCCTCTGGCTTAAAGTGCAAAATCGAGTTACATTGTGGAAAATATAGTCAACTTTTTAAATATCACTCCCTTCAGGTTGGGGTTTGTACAATTTTGAGACAATGAGGTCTGCAGATGCTGGAGATGAGAGTTGAGAGAGTGTTGCTGGAAAAGCACAGCAGGTCAGGCAGCATCCGAGGGAATGGCAGCTGGAAAATTGACGTTTTGGGTTGGAGCCTTTCTTCAGGAATGAGGTTTGTACACCTTTTATTATATTTAAATGTGATTAAATGGAGAAGACATTTGACCTCGCTGTCTTTTTTTATTCATTTGTGGAAGCTGGGCTTCACTGGCTAGCCAGTGTTTATTGTCCCTCTCTAGTTGCCCTCAAGGTGGTCATGAGTTGCCTTCTGGAACTGCAGCAGTCTACCCACTGTGAGTTGATTCTCAATGCTGTTAGGGAGGGAATTCCAGGATTTTGACCCAGCAACGGTGAAGGAACAGTGATATATTTCCAAGTCAGGATGATGAGTGGCTTGGAGGGGAACTTGAAAGTGGTGACATTCCCAGGTATCTGTTCCCCTTATTTCTGCTTACGTGTAAAATGGGAGCAATGATGATCAAATTTGGAGGCAAACATCAGCCCCTTACCCATCCCAGATGCATCTTTACCAGCCTATTGGGCAGCTAAATAAATAACCCTAAGTAAACGGCACTGGATTATCTATCAATTCCTTACATATGCATTATTTAGAATCACAGTTCAGAGTGGCCATTCAGCCCACTGAGTCAGTCCTGTTGAAGAATAAGCTAATCAGTCCCACTTCTCAAACTTTCCCCATATCCTGGCAATTGTTTTTCTCCTTTGAATATTCATTAATTTTTATTTGAATGCTAATAAGGAATCTGTAATTCAGCACCATGTCATGTAATGGATTTCAACTCCAATCTGCTTGCTGCTTAGTCAATTTTTTTGGGGTTATCTCTGCTTTATTTTTTGCCAATTGCTTTAAGTCTACATTCTTCAGACATTGGAAAGAATTTATCTTTATTTACTTTGTCTAAGCCCTTCAAGATTTTAGCTCTGCATTACCGTTCAAGATTTGGGAGCTCCTCAAGCTCTACTAAATCTTCTCTTAGCCTTCTGAACTGAAATGAGCACAACTCAAGTTTTCTATGCTAATCATGTAACTGTAATCCCTCATCTTTAGAACCATTTGACTAAACCTCTTCTGTGTCATCCCCAAAATGTTAATGTCGTCCCTAAAGTGTGGTGTCAGCAGACTTGTACACAATGCGCCAACTGGATTTGCATTCAAATTTTGAGTTTAGTATAACCTCCTAGCATTTGTACTCTTCCCTCTATTTATAAAGCTAAGGATTACATATACTATGTTAAAACTTTATAAACAGCTAATCCAATGAAGAATGCACAAATTCACATGTTATTGGAGGGACTAAAGTTTATGTTCACAATGAAGCCCTTCAGATGATTGTGGGTTGTTTGAAGAAATGGAGGAATATCCACTAAGGGTTGGAAGTGCAATCACCTTTATACACTGGCACCAACATTAATCCTACCAGGCCGTGGTCTCAACCATTATGGTTCCAGAGCTGTAAGGATGTCACTCAACTGTCTAAGCAGCTAACAAGGTTAAAGAATTTTCACAAACAGCAAGCCAGGAAATGAAAAACACCAATAATCAATTTAATCTTTGAAAATTTACAGAAAACAAATTAACTATTGGGTGACATATGCAGGAGGAAGTTGTAAGCTGAAACATCATGAATGAACATTAAGAAAATTAATTATTCAGAAAGTAATGTTCAAAAATCTACAAATTAATTATTAATGGAGACATTTCACAGAATTCTGCTACTTTTTCTTGGTCAAATCAGATTAGTCACCAACAGTAAGAACTCAGGTTGCCATTAAAAGTCCAGTTACACCTCAATGAACAAAATTTTATATTTTTTCTAACAATGATATTGGGTGACTTTTTTTCACTATAGACAATGAAAATGTTGAAAATGTTGGCAAGGAAGATACAGAGATAGTTGCATCTACACTAGAAGAGACCGAGGTTAACAAGGAAGAGGTATTAGAAATACTGCATAGTGTGAAAATAGACAAGTCCCCTGGGCCGGATGGGATCTATCCTAGGATCCTCTAGGAAGCAAGGGAAGAGATTGCCTAGCCTTTGGCATTGATCTTCAAATCATCATTGTCTATAGGAATAGTGCCTGACGACTGGAGGTTAGCAAATATGGTTCCCTTGTTTAAAAAGGGTAGTAGAGCCAACCCTGGTAATTACAGACCAGTGAGTCTCACTTCAGTTGTTGGTAAAGTGTTGGAAAAGGTTATAAGAGATAGGATTTATAACCATCTAGAAAATAATAATCTGATCAGGGACAGCAAGGTTTTTTAAAGGGTAGGTTGTGCCTAACGGATCTTATTGACTTTTTTGACAAAGTGACCAAACAGGTAGATGAGAGTAAACCGGTTGATGTGGTGTATATGGATTTCAGCAAGGCATTCGATAAGGTTTCCCACAGTAGGCTATTAAACAAAATGTGGAGAAATGGGATTGTGGGAGACATAGTAGTTTGGATCAATAATTGGCTTGCTGAAAGAAAACAGAGGGTTAATGTGGACAAGTGTGAGGTGATACACTTTGGACGGAGTAATTGAAATGCAAAGTACTGGGCTAATGGTAAGATTCTTGGGGGTGCAGATGAGCAGAGAGATCTCTGTGTCCATGTACACCGATCGCTGAAAGTTGCCAACCAGATTGACCGGGTTGTTAAGGCGGCATGCAGTGTTTGGGCCTTTATTAATAGAGAGATTGAGTTCTGGAACCAGGAGCTTATGCTGCAGCTGTACAAAGTTCTGGTATGGCCACACTTGGAGTATTGTGTACAGTTCTGGTCACTGCATTATAAGAAGGATGTGGAAGCTTTGGAAAGGGTGCAGAGGAGATTTACTAGAATGTTGCCCGGTATGGAAAGAATGTCTTACGAGGAAAGGCTGAGGGCCTTGAGGCTGTTTTCATTAGAGAGAAGGTTGAGAGGTGATTTAATAGAGACATACAAGATAATCAGAGGGTTAGATAGGGTGGACAGGGAGAGCCATTTTCCACATATGGGAACAGCAAATACGAGGGGACACAACTTTAAGGTGAGGGGAGATAGGTATAAGACAGATGTCAGAGGTAGTTTCTTTACTCAGAGAATAGTAAGGGTATGGAATGCTTTGCATGCAACGGTAGTAGATTTGCCAAGTTTAAGTGCATCTAAGTCGTCATTGGACAGGCATATGGATGTACATGGAATAGTGTAGGTGGGATGGGCTTCAGATTAGTATGACAGGGTGGCGCAACATCGAGGGCCAAAGGGCCTGTACTGCGCTGTAATGTTCTATGTTCTATGATATTAGGACAGGAGAAAGGAAGTTCTTACCAAGTTATGTGCTTTCACTGACTGATGATGCTGGAAATAATGAATGTGATGGGGTGGGATTGCCATAGCCTGTGATGGAACTGTGAATGAAAGACTCCAAGCACAGAATTTCTGTGTTAAACTATGCTTATGTTAAATTGTAAATGTTGCTGTCAGATTCTGAGTAATAATGACACCAAACATTGACATCGTCCCATCAGAAACCTCATAGGTTTTGGCACAAAGAATATGGAGCAAATGGGGAAATGGTAAGACTGGAACAGATTAGGTTTATATGGGTGACCGAAGTTAAAATTGAGAAAGTTTCAAAAAAGCTTTGAAAGCAGAGAGAGAAAGACATGCACATATTCTAGTGTTTTTCATGACAACTGGGCAACCCAACATGCTTTAGAACCAAAGGTGCCACTCTTGAAATGTGGTGTTATGACTTGGGTAAACCCCTTCTGCAAATGTAAACCAGCAACACAGAAAAGATTTATCCCATATGGTAATCTGTGAAAATTCGAGGGGCCAAGAACTATTTAAAGTAAAAATTAACAACTTTATTTCTTAAAGTTTCACAGAGAATAATTAACCAACCACAATTTACAACTCCTTCCTCTAATCTATCTTTCACTTTCCCTTCTATAATGCTAGTACGATAAAACCCTCGATTAAGATTTACTGAAAAATTCAAATTTCAAAACCAGCTAGCTTCTCATTGTGCAGTACAGTGGCTCAGTGGTTAGCATTGCTGCCTCACAGCACCAGGGACCCAGGTTCGATTCTGGCCTTGAGTAACTGTCTGTGTGGAGTTTGCACATTCTCCCCATGTCTGTGGGTTTCCTTTGGGTGCTCTGGTTTCCTCCCACAGTCCAAAGATATGCAGGTCAGGCGAATTGGCCATTCTAAATTGCCCATAGTGTTAGGTGCATTAGTCAGAGGGAAATGGGTCTGGGTGGGTTACTCTTTGGAGGGTCGGTGTGGACTTGAGCTGAAGGGTCTGTTTCCACACTGTAGGGAATCTAATCTTAATTGCTCTCCAGGTCGGTGTTGATGTTTTTCTCAGTGCAAACTCCTTCTGAAGACAGGTACTTCTCAGAGTTCTGACTAGCAGCCTACAGCTGTTGGTCTTTTGGCAGTTCTCCCTCAACTGTTCAATTTTTCCCAATCATATACTCCCAAACCATCAGATTGTGTCATTGGCTTTTAATATTGTCAGTACATTAAATTCAAACTTGATTGGAGTTTGCTTTTTTTTTGGCGGTATAATTTAAACTGATTGGCCTAATTCAAATTTGTTCTTGTCTCCAGGCAACCAGCTACCCTAGCTGCTGGACCACATGTTACATTGTATCTTATTCAGAACACATGATGCTGTCAGGTAGTTCTGCTAGCTTTTAACTCTCTTAAAGGTACAGTACACCCACATCTTCATAACAGTGGTCATTGTTGTAATGTAGGAAAAGAAGCAGCCAATTTGAGTATAGTAAACTCATGAAAACAACAATCACTAGCCAATTTGTTTTGGATGATGGGACTTCTAAGATGGTGGCAGCAGGGTCAGCAGCGTTTAGCTCCTGAGCATGGGCTCGGCTGCTCATGGCTCATGCAGTGGGTTCTACTGCACCAATATGGCTTCATTGTTGTCTTTCCATCTTGATAACATTTGTTTTTGTTTGTTTGGGAATGTCCTGGGGCCTCCTCCTGAAATTCTCCTATTGGAGACTGGGGCCCTGTGTTTCTCCATCTCTGCTCCACCTTTGGTGGCAGCATTGGACGACGAGCCAGGACTCCGTCAGCATTTCCATCGCCAACTCGGAGGTGGCAGACGTGGAAGCAATGGCTCTGGTGGTAGAAAAGGAGCACATTGCCAGGACCCCAGGAATGATGATGATGGTGGCAACTGGAGGAGCAGAGAATCTATGGAGAGGGAAACATGAACTTTTGAAGCTGTTTTAGTTTCAATAATATCGATTTAATATTCATTTATTTAGTATTTTACCATTTATTCTTTAACCAAGATGGTGCCGGAATGTGGCAACATCATCAACTTTTCACTGTACCTAGGTACAGATGATTAATATATTAAAAGAATGAATAAATAAAGGGTAGTTACTGGCCAGTATACTAGAGATAACCCCTCTGCTCTTCTTTGAAATAGTACCATGGAATATCTTTCCATCCACCTTAAAGAGGAGATGGAGGCTCTATTTAATGCTTCCTCTAAAGGACTACACATTTTCCAGCATTCTGTCAATACTATTACCCTTGATTTCAGTGCTGGAGCCCTGGATTAGAATTTAAACTCACAAGAAGTGAACCTTTAGTGCCTTGGAAGCAAAGGTTCTACTGACAGATTCACAGCTCGGAGTGCATGAGATTTCAATAAGACAGGTCTGAAGAAGGAGCTCGGAGGGTCAAACTGTAAAAGTTGGAAATTTAGCTGCTGATGCTGGATTGCAGAATATGGGGACACAGAGCATGCAGATATTAGAGATGCAAGTTAAAAAATAACTGCTGAGGGTGGGATAAGGTCAGATGAACCTAGGTGACACGATGGTTAGCACTGCTGCCTCACAGCATCAGGGACTCAGATTAGATTCCAGCCTCTGGCGACTGTCTGTGTGGAGTCTGCAGATTCTCCCCCTGCCTGCGTAGGTTTCCTCTGGGTGCTCTGGTTTCCTCCCACAATCCAAAGATGTGCAGGTTAGGTGAATTGGTCATGCTAAATTGCCCATAGTGTTCAGGGATATGTAGTTTAGGTACATTAGTCAGGGGTAAATGTGGAGTAATAGGGTAGGGGAATGGGTATGAGAGGGATACTCTTTGGAGGGTTGTGGGTGTTTTGAAGGTGCCTAAATGTATTTGGTTTTGTTGATATAAAATAATGGATTCTTCTGTTCCCATGGTGATGAACCTGGAGGTGGGAAAGACATTTAATTTGACATGGTGCTGGCATATCTGAATTGGGCAGAAAAAAATACCAAAGTCCACTTCCAACTGAGGTCATTAAATGAACAACTTGGCCAAATGGCCTGTTTCCGCACTGTAGGGATTCTATGATTCTATTCTATCTGTATGTTCTTGTTTAGTATGATCTGCCTGTACTGCTCACAAAAGAAAGCTTTTCATTGTATTTAAATCCATATGTCCATGATAAATCAAATCAAAATAATGATTTGAAAATGATAAAGAATTCTTGCATGCAGTTTATTGTAGTGGAGTCAGCTAGCGAAATTTGGAACATACATAGATCAAAGATTTTTTAAAAAACTCACTCACAGGATTTAAGCATCATTGGCTGGACTAGCATTTATTAGCCATCTGCAGGTACCCTTGTGAAAGTGGTGGTGAGCTGCCTTCTTCCACTGCTGCAGTCCGTTTGTCCTAGGTACATGCTGTTCATGAGGGAGTTTCAAGATTTTGATCCAGTAACATGAAGGAATGGTGATGTGTTTCCAAGTGTGGTAGTGCGTGGTTTGTGGGAGAACTTGCAGGTGATGGTGTTCTTTTATTTGGGATTAAGTGGAAATTAGTCCATTAGAACAGATGGTCAATAAATGCTGGTTCAGCCAATGATGCTCACATCCTGTGAGTGAGTGAATGCAAAATTTGGTAGTTTTGATTGGTTGAGCCTGTTGGCAAATGGAGACTAACAGACAACACCACTTTCAAAGTAGTGACAGTATTTTGTATCCATTCAGAGTGCGGCCAATGCTAGCTAAGCCAGTGTTAGTAGCTCATCCCTAAATGCTCTGGTGAAGGTGGTGGTGAGCTGACTTATTGAGCCACTTCAGCATGATGGTACGATACATCTGCAGCATTGATAGGAAGGAAGTTGACTGAGCAACAGTGAAAGGACAGCAAAATGTTTCCAGGTGGCTTGAAGGGGAACTTGCAAATGGTGGTGTTCCCATGTATCCACTGTCCTTGTCCTTCTTGGTGGTAGCGTTCATAGGTTTGGAGGTAATTGGTGAAGGAGCTTTGGTGAGATGCTTATTTTATGACAGTGGGGATGAGATGAAGCCAAGGAATAAGCTTGTGCCTTTGGCCATAGAACAGATGTGAAATTAAAGACAGGACTCAGTATCGAGTAGTACCTCTCCTGATTCAGCATGTGAGTGTTTTGAAGGAGCCTAAATGTATTTGGTTTTGTTAATATAAAAGAATGGATTCTTCTGTTTCCATGGTGATGAACCTGGAGGTGGGAAAGACATTTAATTTGACATGGTGCTGGCATATCTGAATTGGCCAGAAAAAATACCAAAGTCCACTTCCAATTGAGATAATTAAATTAACAATGAAGAGCTATGTAAGAGCCTCATCCTGCCACTGCTGGTATGAACCCAACTATAAGTGGGTCTGTCATTATATAACATACACAACAGATACCATCTGAGGACAATTTGTCATCTCAGTGGGATGAGGCAATAGGTACACATAGTATTAGTAGGGAAAAATAGCATGGATAAAGATTACGGAACTTTATCCGAATCGGTTAAACTTGATTTGGTGACAAAGACAGAGTTTGAACATGATCAAGAAAGATTAAAGCCATTGTCACATGGAATATAATTTAATTCATACAATCTCAATTTTGTGCATATGGTCAAAATCAGATTGGAGCATATTGACAAGATAATAAAAGAATCAAAGACTTTAGGTAAAAATAAGATCAAATATGACCGATAGATCAATATGGATTTCACCAGTTTCCTCATTTCCCCTCCCCCCACCTTATCCTAGTCCCAAGCTTCCAACTTGGCATTGCCCTCTTGACCTGCCCATCTTCCTTCCCACCTACCCGCTCCCCCCTTCTCTCTGACCTATCACTATCCCCTCCCCATCCTCCTCTACCTATCATATTCCCAGCTACCTTCTCCCCCGCCCCACCCCTCTCCCACTTATCTCTATCCCCCCCACCCCCACCTGGCCCACAAGCCTCATTCCTGACGAAGGGCTTCTGCCAAAAATGCCGATTTCCCGGCTCCTAGGATGCTGCTCTGACCTGCTGTGCTTTTCCAGCACCCACACTCTGACAGATATCCGTGAAATTGAATACTTTGACATTCACTATTCTTTCTCCTCAATTTCTCACCAATTTCTAAGAAATTTTAATTCTTTTTACATCTAATATTCATATTACACACTTTTAGCAGGACCAATAAATAGCTATCAGCAGTGCACACCTTATGCAAACTTTAAGGTAATCCTTGAGGTAGGAATTTTACAGCTATTTACAGTTTTAGTTAAGCTTAGTACATACCAAGGATGAATGCAATCAAATTCGGAGGTTTTTCAGAATGTTTGACTGAGGTTCTCTGGCTGATCCATCCGAGGAATATAAAATGCATCTTAGAAGAACATATTGGAAACAGTTGTAACTCAATCTATTATAAAATGCATCAATCAATAAAAAGAACCAAAAGTAAAATGAAACATGACTTTATAATATCCAGAATCTGCAGAGGCAAACCAGGACAATTCCTGGCACAACAGGATACTTGTTCAAATGTTTACAATAATATCAGATGCACTGCAAAAAAATTCAAAAGCCAATACTACACTTCAAGCATGCGTGGTACATAGCACTCATGGGGCTTTGCAATAATATTCTTCTATCTTCTAATAACTACAGCTGAATGCAGTAGTTCCCCATGGGGAGAGCGGATAGTGTGACTGTGCAATAGCCTCATAACTTAGTGTCTGGATAGCCAAGAGTACTCCGACCCTTACTAAGTTCACAGTTTGACAAGGGAGAACCCAGAAGGGAAAAGCAGCAGCAGTGACTACAATGTACCCTCAGTTGAGCCACCAATATTCTACCTGACAGCTCAGCAGGACACAAGCAATGGATGATAGGGAGAGTATTCGCTCACTCTTTGCTTATTCCACAATATTCAGTCTCCAGAGATTGAAAAGCAAACAAACATCAAATAAATCAATTTCCTTCACTTGTACTTCCTTCCAAATCATGTGCTGATCCTTTCAGTTTACTACCCACACTCTTAACTCAATCCCACTGAAATTAAATCTAGTATTTTATTGACAAGCTTAGGACACCACTATGAACAAAAAAGTCCTGAGATGGTTAGATTTGTAACCACAATGTGAAGCACTCAAATGTCTGCTTATTAATATGATTAAATTATTCTTACTTTACATGAACTTGCAATCAATAGCTGTTAAATATTTACTTTTTCATCCTGCCTCAAATTAGAAAGACTAATTTGTATCTGGCAGAGCCGTGCTGAAACTAGATTAGCTGGATCGACAGCCAAGACACCATAACTTAGGCAAAAAGCAAACAAATTAGCTGAAAAAATGCCTTAATTAGAAGGGAATATGTAAACACTACATGGAGGTTACTATGTGTAGCTGAATTCTGATTAAATGGTTTCAAACATAGTTTTGCAAGGTAATATTTTAAGATTAGAAATAGATTTATTTCTTTTTCCATTGATATAGAAGTCATAGT
This sequence comes from Chiloscyllium plagiosum, assembly GCF_004010195.1. NCBI lineage: Eukaryota > Metazoa > Chordata > Chondrichthyes > Orectolobiformes > Hemiscylliidae > Chiloscyllium > Chiloscyllium plagiosum. The sequence continues at coordinate 30,866,087 of NC_057718.1, read as the reverse complement.
TAATGTAAATATGGACATGTAACTTCCTAATATAAAAGAAGAGGTGGTGAGTACTGCCACTGGTAAACAATTTGCCTCTGCATATGGATATTAGCATCAACATTTGTATTTGTAGTGAAAGCATTTCATTTCTTGCATTTTATTATCAACATGCAAACTGCACTGGCAAAAAAAAGGAAATCCATAAATTAATCACAAAGTTCTGGGAAGTGCATCGCCAAATCACATTGAGACACTAATGCATCTCATTTACTTTGTTGTTATTCCCTGAAGTTATCTGTGTCATGCAGACTAGTCTTGTATGTCATGTTAACTGTCTATTGAAAAACTTGGAGTGTGTTGGCAAGAATGCCCTAAGGTAGGACACACAAGCTAGGTAGAAAAAAACATGAAAAATTCATAATTCTTACATTTTTTTTGTCTCCTGGATATTCTAATTCCAGCAGGAAAAGAACCTATGTCAGGCAAAAGCTGCAACAATAATTAAACTGATATGGTATTTGAAATCGCCTGAAACCTGCTGCAGTTGTCATATGCTTCTTTCTCCATGCTTTAAACTATTTGAAAATCAATTATCTCAACAAACCAGCTGTAAGGACCATGTGCCAGCCACTTACTCCTGAAGTGAATAAGTTATTTGAAATTCATTATTAGAGTGAACAACTCTCAAAGATTTGAAGCAATATTAAAGGGCCCCAAGCCTATTTTCCGTACTTATTTTTGCGTCTGATTTTTTTTTTGACAGGTACTGCTGTCCTTCATCGTCAGTTCAAATTGCAAGTTTTTATGCAAATAGCAGAGGATCTTCAGATTTTCAAGTAATTGGACCTAAAGAAAATCATCCTGCAACTGTCAGAATGCTGTGTATTAATGGTGCTTTGCATCTAATGACAAATTTGCCTCCTGATTTACCCAGAGTGACAGGCATAGGGTAAAAAAGGGGGGACATACAAGACTGAAAATACTGTTTGTGTGTCAAGGATGTTAGCGACCTGGAGTGGTGATAGGCACTGGTGTGTGCAGGATCTGAAATTGAGTTGATGTGATGTCATTCTGACTCTGCTATAACCTGGTAATCTCTTGCCAAGACTTCATGTGCGATCAGTCAGCTTGGAGAGGACGGAAAGCCTTATCAGCCACACTTCCTGTCATCCCTGTCAACTTAAGCAACACGGGGAAGGAATTTAAGATGAGGTGTCACATCTTCATATCAAATCCTATTGTGCCATCACCTCCAACTCTGAAGAGTCTTTCCAGAAAAATATATAGAAGGAAAAATATCAGCCTCCTAATGCATTTGACATTTTCTTGTGTAATACCAGCTCGAAGCAAGGATTTCACTGTTTAAGGATATCCTCTAATTATGCTGCTTTTGAATTCTCCAGTCAGACTAAATTGATAAAATTGGCAATAAAAGACTCTGTGCATTGGCACCGGCTTCAAAAGAAAACAGCCTTTTTTTTGTTTCCAATTTTTGCACATTCTCTTTTGATAGATGCTAAAGCACAGTTCTATGGAGACAGGAAAATCTTCAGTATTAGACTCAGTGAATATTCTTCATGCTTAACCTAAAATGAGTATTGGTAGGCTATTTAACTACAGAAGGCATCATATGCAAATGCAATGAGGTCTTCATGCAGACTCCTAAAACCCCACTTTCCAAGAGAAAATACTGAAAAGTCATTAGAGATAGGAATTTAACATATTACCACACACCTCCATTACCCCTAACCAATAACATCCCCATCACCCATCCCATCCTAATTTGTCCCTATAATACATCCAATCCAGTGGCATTGAAGCCTTACTGAAACCGGACAATTTATTTTGTGATGAATCATGGGGGATAGTGGCTACCTTCACAAAAATTTCTAATTGAACTTTACACAAAGATTAATACTGTCAGTTTAAGAATCACTGAGTCAACTGTACTCTGTTTTAATTTTTATTTTCTGAGGAGAATTACTTGAGCATTCAAATTAATTTATTTTACTGTTATATTTTTGCAGATGACATTAGAGAATATAGGTGCTGAAAATGCGCAGAAATCTCTCAACAAGATTCTCTTTGGGATGCATTTCTAATCACTGTATTAGTGTGAAAGGGTGGTTTATTAGAGAGGAAGCCATCAGCAATCTATTTTAAATCAAAGGTCACGGTGTCCTAAGAAATGTCATTGTCATAATGGCATATGGTTATTATCCTCAAGATTCAGCTAGTTAAGTATTTGCTTAAAGTAGGCAATCTATAAGCTAACAATGTCACAGCCTGCAAAACTGTCAGTGCTTTAAGTTAACACTTTGAGAACTGCATTGACATTTTGCCAAAATAACCCAAGATAAGGATTGCCCATGTTCTTCAAATGTGCACTATGAATAGAGGTGTGTGTGTGTGCGTGTGTCCATGTGTGCATATATGTATTGTGTTTACATGTATGAGATTAAAGTTGACTTGAGAAAAAACATCAATTTAATTTAAAAGCCGCATACCTTAATGCAACCATATTCCAGCTGAAAATTAATCCTAAAAGATAAGCTACTAATTCTGGTGCTTTTTTCAGGCTAGCTTTATCTCTCACATATAAATGAGTTGATGCAAACTTGTAATATCAGTTTGGTTCAGAATTTAGATTGGATAATTTCAAATTTACATTTTTTTTAAACACTTCCATTTTATAACACACGTTTGACAAATGGTATCTCTGACAGTGGAGTATACCCTCAGTGTTGCTTTGAACTATTAACCTAGCTCACATACTTAAGTTTCTAAAGTGAGACTAGAACTCACAACCCTTAGAATTAGTAGTGAGAGGGTTGCCGCTGAGCCAAAACTGACTCGTGTATCATGCCCTTAGAAAGGGCCACTAAGATAGTAGACTTAGTTCTGTACAAAAACAGCAATTAAACATTTTAGAGTCCAGAGGCCCAATAAAGATCAGAATTATGAAGATTTTCATTAATTTTCACACCGTTGTGCTTTTTTTAAACCTTAAATTGTGTTCAATACCAACCTGTGCAGCCCAGACAGGCACCAGATTTGAACCTTGGCCCAAAGTGATAATAACTCCAATCCTCCACAGCCTAGGCCAGCTGAATTAGGTAATTCAGACCAGATGATAAGAAGGGCTTATGATCCTTTACAAGATTTTTACTTCATATTTTTCTTTTTTCTATGTCAGATAATTTTGCGATGCATTCATGATTGTCTGAATGAGACCATTGTTTGGTAAAACAGTCCAGAGAAGGTTCATGAGGCTGATACCAGATATGGAGGGACTGTCTCATGAGGAGAGGGTTCACTATAGGTTTGGCATGTGGTCATTGGAGTTTAGAAGAATGAAAGGTAAGCATATCGAAACAGTCAAGATTCTTAAGGCTTCATGACAGCAAGATAAGGAAAGGTCATTTCCCCTTTTCGGATACCTTGGTCCAGTGAGCATAATCTCAGAATAAGGTCACCCCTTTAAGTCAGAGATGAGGAGGAATTTCATTTCTGAGGGTCGTGAATTTGTGGAATTCTTTACTGCCAAGAGCTGTCGTGGCTGGGTTGTTAATTATATTCAAGGTTGGGATAGACAGATTTTAAATCAAGGAATTAAAGGTTATGGGGAAAAGGCAGGAAAGTGGAGTTGAGAATCAGACCAGCCATGACCCCACTGAATGATGGAGCTGACACAATGTGCTGAATGGCCTGCTTCTCCTCCTACATTATAGTCTTAAAGTGATTAGACAACAATCACCAAATTGTTTGGACAGTTATCTGTGAACTACTGGAATTATTCTTAAGAATTCAAAAAGATCTATTCCCATGTATCAATAAGTGAGAAACCATCACATTAGGTCAAGTTCTAGCTTTGAACTATGAAACAAATTTATTAACAAAGTATGAACAAGTGAATTTTCAAGAATCTGATATGTTCATTGGAATTCATATTTCCAATTCATGTCAAAAAATACCAGGTTATTATGCTCATAACTAATTCAACAACATCTGCATATGAAGTCAGTGCATATCTGAAAAGTTTATGTTAGGCTTCCCCTCAGACTGGGGAACATTGGAAAAAAGCTAACCAAATTAAAAAAAACTATTTGTTTTGTAAAATCTATTTGAGAGTGTAGGTGATTTTAGAAAGTATACAATCTCATGTATTATACCTGATCTAAAGTGATATCTATCAAACATAAGCAAAAGAGAATTGCTTCATATTTGTCACAGGGATTAAATCATTCATCTCTTCTTCCTAGATGAAGGAGGGGATAATCAGGCATTGTTTCCATGGCTGATCATTAGAGCTCTCATTAGAGTCAAATGTGAAGTAACAAAGATAGGGCATGCCTGCAATAGCCTCTTCCACAGAACAGCTTGCTGCTTTATGTTTATGCCCTTTGAAAAGTAATCATTTGGGGAAAAAAATTAAAGAGGCAACTATAACCAAGGGAGTCAATTGCTAGTATGTGTTGATTTTGAAGAGGAGAGGAGAGTATTGAGAGGGAGAATTGTGAAGAATAAATTGTGAATGCAATTGCCTTCTGGAGGTAGGAGTTGAGAGTGCGGTGCTGGAAAAGCACAACTGGTCAGGCAGCATTCAAGGAGCAGGAGAATCAACGTTTCTGGCATGAGTCCTTCAAGTAAGTTCATATCAACTCTCAGATACATCAGCGATTCTGTCAAGTTATCTGAACATGTTAATCAACTCCTCCATTATCCAGGCACAACATGCTGGTTGGACAAAAAGGTCTGTTTCCATGCTATATGACTCAGTGATATCAATAATTACTTCTTGAGCAAATATAATGGCGGACAAACAAAAAAAAACCTTTTTAATTGATAAAAAAAATTAATGTTAAGAAAACAAGCTTGATCTTTAGGTTACAGTTGATTAATCTTTCTTTCCCTATTTCAAAACTGAGGTGCAGCATTACTGTTAACAGTGCAGGCTATGACTTAGATGAAGAAGAATAGAAGTGGATAGGCTAAGTAGACAAGGTCTTTTCGTTGGGGTGGGGTGAGTCTAAAACCATACGGCATAAGTTTAAGGTGAGAGGGGAAAGATTTAAAAGGGACCTAAGGAACAACTTTTTCAGACAGAGTGATGTGTATATGGAATGAGCTGCCAGAGGAAATGATGGAGACTGGAACAATTACATTTAAAAGACATCTGGATGGGTATATGCATAAAGGTTTAGAGAGATATGGGTCAAACGATGGCAAATGGGACTCAGGCAGATTGGGTTGTCTGGTCGGCGTGGACAATTTGGACCGAAGGGTCTGTTTCGGGTGCTGTACGTGTCTGTAACTCAATGATTCTAAGTGACAATGAGTCTTGCAGCAATGGTTATGTGATACCAATTGCTGGTTTTAAAAACACATAGATTGTGAGAGGAAATAAAAACAGATAAGTAAGGGAATTCTCAGCTTTTGAGCCCCGGGGAAATAATGAGTTTGAATAGGAAGCAGTCCAGTGGGTTTTAAGAGGTGATTCTATAATCCATCACTCCCAGTGGGGTGGAGATGAATCTTGAGAAATGGAAAGCGTGCAGGCTCTGATTTTCCACGATACACTTCTTGTAGTTAAAGATCACAGCATCATTTTGATTTCAATACAATGAACATGCTGGGAGAGTACAGTAAAGAGGAGCAGAAAAGGATACATCCATGAATAACTAACCATTGTAATGTTGATAAAATACAGAGACACCTGTAAGGTTATGACTGTGTGAGATAGAAATCAAAACTGTAGGCTAGATACAAGACGAATTGCTGACCAGATTTAAAAAAAGCTTTCTTTCTTGTATCCTTTCAAAAGTTTAAGACAGCTATACAAAGAGGATTTGTGGTGGATGAACATCCATGTATCTTATATGTTATCTTCCTCCACTTACAGGCAGAATGAAATTGCATCATGACTTACTGTTTCATTCATTGTTTGCTTGTGTACCATCATTTTAATGACACAGTTTCTTTATAAGCATCTGAAATATCTGCCAGAAGTGAGTGAGAGCCTCATTGTTGCATCTAAACTGTCTACTATGGTGACATTATGATACCAATGAAATTTTAACATGAAACCAAAAAGGTCCATTACTTCAGAGTCCAAGCCAAATCCACTGGGATTTCTTACCAAATGACTATTGTAAGCTATTCTTAGAGGGGTAACTGATCAGATCATTGGTGCATATTTGCTGCAGAGTTATTTGCATTTCCATGGGACAGATAGCCTGAAAGATTTCTGTTTTCCATGCTAACTTTGCAACTACACCCATCATCTTATTGATGGCTTTCATTTTTGATGCTTCAGTTTGGCTGCGTGTAAACAAGAAAGCAGTAGCATTAGAGTCAAGCTGACCAACCACAAGGACTAGTAGCTAAGCCCCTGCATGACCACATGGCAGGGGACCCAGAGGATTTACAGGCGTAGAGCCACCTTTAGAGGAACAATGCATAAGGAGCTCTGCTTCTTCTGACAGCTTGTCACAGATCTGTGCAGCTTCCGACAGTGGATAGGCCGGATTTGGAATATTGTATGCAATTCTGGTCTCACTCTTATCAAAAGGATATTGTGGAACTTGAAAGAGTTCAGAAAAGATTTACAAGGATGTTGCCAGGGTTGGAGGGTTTGAGCTATAGGGAGAGGCTGAATAGGCTGGGACTGTTTTCCCTGGAGCTTCAGAGGCTGAGGGGGTGACTTTATACAAGTTTATAAAAGGGGCATGGATAGGATAAATAGACCCTTTTCCTTGGGGTTGGGGAATCCAGAACTAGAAGGCATAGGGTTGAAGGTGAGAAAGTAAAGATTCAAAAGGGACCTAAGGGGCAACGTTTTCATTCTGAGGGTAGTGTGTGTATGGAATGAGCTGACAGAGGAAGTGGTGAAGGCTGGGACAACTACAACATTTAAAAGGCATCTGGGTGAGTATATGAATAGAGAGAGTTCAGAGGGATATGGGCCAAGTGCTGGCAAATGGGACTGGATTAATTTAGAATAGCTGGTCAAGTTGAACTGAAGGGTCTGTTCTGTGCTGTACATCTCTATGACTCTATCAGATTAGGTGGCCACACTTTGGTCTGAGGTGGTAAAAGTCACCATTGCCTAGAATATATTTGTTTTGGGCCCATGCAGTTTGCAACAGGTGACTTTTCACATAGCAGTCAACCTACAGTTCATAAGTTCACAGAAAAGTTGCTGTACCCTTTTTTGTCAGTTCATTGAGCATGCAGGTGGGTTCTTGAAACAGTATGCTTTTCATGCTTGGAAAGGTCTAGAGGTTTGCTGCAGTACAGACCACGCATAGTGTTCTGTATGATGCCAGAATGTTCTATTTTGCACAACCTTGGTGCAAGTAGGACTCACATGGAGGAAAAGCAGCAAGAAAAGCAGCAGGGTGGCTCAGTGGTTAGCACTGCTGCTTCACAGCACCAGGGACCCGGGTTCGATTCCCGCCTTGGGCAACTGTCTGTGTGGAGTTTCACATTCTCCTCGTGTCTGCGTGGGTTTCCTCCAGGTGCTCCGGTTTCCTCCCACAATCCAATGATGTGCAGGTCAGGTGAATTGGCCATTCTAAATTGCCCATAGTGTTAGGTGCATTAGTCATGGGTAAATATAGGGTATGGGAGTGGGTCAGGGTGGGTTACTCTTCAGAGGGTCAGTGTGGACTTGTTGGGCTGAAGGGCCTGTTTCCATACTGTAGGTAATCTAATCTAATCTAAAACCTACCAAGGAAATGTCAGAGAAGGGACAGAAGAGAGATGGCTTCAAATAATCCCAATAATTAAAATCAATGACTTGATGGTATTTGTCAGGCACTGACCACTCTGCTCTTTGTCACCCCAAAAACCAATAACAGTTTGATTATATTCAGAGTTTTGCAGTCTTTAAGATGTCACCTTTAAAAGATATAAAAGGAAGATAAACATAAGGCAGATGTATGTAAAATACTGAAATAGTAATTTTCACATCTTTAGTGAAAGTATATTTATTCCACTGAGGGTTAAAATACAACTTTTATTTTGTACCTTCACTTCCAATCACCACCTCCCCCCACAACCAACATTATGAAGAAACTATTAAGCAGATAGGCTCTATGAGCAAAGTTGCATTTTATTTTAGGGCTGATGGCACATCTGAGTATTTGAATTGCAAGAAAACATTCTAACATGAAGCACCCATCCAAGAGAGATCTCTGGCCATAATGAAATTCATTCATGGAGAAAATGAAAGCTTATAAATTAGGGGTGCTCACCCAGAAATTGTCAGTCATCTCCCAACAGTTCACTACTGCATTGTTACAGAGCTTTATAGCTTTTTTTTTCAAAACAGACTCAGGTTTGTCTCACTGTTGGAGCTATCAGCATATTTCAATAGTGTTTCTAATTAGGGTCAGAGGGCTAAATTGGGTCCACAGTGAAGGAAAACCTAATTAAATATTCATTTCAGGCATTTGTTTTTAAATCATATTGTTCATAAATATGACATCCTAAGATTGATGTTTGTTTCTATTTAAGAGTGTGTTTTTGTGTATCAGGTTCCAATATGCTGTGAAACCTTTTTTTATTTTCATTTATCACAACCTTTACAAGAATTTAAAATTATCATGACTTTGGTTTCAAATTCATAATTTCTTTCAAAATCACCATGGTTTTGCTTTTAACTTCATTCTTGCTTCTTACCTCTTTTTGTATTAATGTTTCAGTTCAGTGCAAAGCAAAGCCTTTTTAATGTCGTAGCGATTGTGCAGTATGCATAAATTATGTCCTAATTGTCTTATCTGTTAGTGCTTACAAGCTGTTTCATATTACAATTTACCATATGAATTAATAAATGATTTAGATCTATGGTTAAATCACAAGTGCATGACTCACCTACTAAACTGTTGAGTTTTATCTAATTAAACAGGGCCACAAATAAAGTCTAAATCACAGATAAGCAAGAAAAGATGTTAATGGAATATATCCCATTGTTTAATGCTGATCTATGGACTGCTTATAATTAAATAAATCCAGGAGTTCTCTTTCAAAGCTCCAATAAGTGCGCTGTCTAACATAAAATGAAATACAGTATATAACTGGGTCGAAGATCCTGAATGCAACGGTACATAACATTATTTTCCTTGGTGTTTTTGGTTGGGAAGGAGAAAATAAGATTGAATCCATCTACTACTATCTATTGAACAGCCTGGGCAATGGGGCTATCAGGTGGATCAGATGTAGTGCTGTGCCCCTTCATTGTTGAATAGTCTGCTGCCATGCACTATCTATGCTTTCAAATGGAGATTTGGAAAATGTTTGTGAGGTTGTGACATCATACATCAGAATGAGCAAGCATGATAATCAAAGTGTACCAATTTGTTTCAGTAATTACTTTCAAAATTCTGTGACAAACTGTGAACAGTCTTCACTTTGCAAAACATATTTTGTCATTGTAGTGCTGTCTTCTCCCGCTCCAGGTGTTTCCTACTCCATATTCGTATAGCATGTGCACCTGTTCCATGCAAAATTACAATTCCTGTGGAATTTTAAAGGGAAATATTATCCCATGGCTCCCACCTCTTGAACTGTTTGTGTTGGGCAGATTCTTCTTGAGACCACGTTTTCCCATCCTAAATTTAGGCCTGGTGTCCAGGCCTGACTTATGCATTCTTCCTCTTTTCCAAGCTTACAACCCATATGTTAAACTGTGGTAATTTTTGGCCTGATGGGGTTGAAGGGGGTTGAAAGTGCTCTGAGTCAGCATATTTGGAGGACAAACACCAGGACTAAAACCTGGAGAAAGAGATCTGGTTAACCTGACGACAAGACATACGCTGGGCTCATTATGTGTTAATTCCTAAGCCCCTTAAATGCAAATAAAGCATACAAACAGCTCACCAAATGTTGAATATTATACAAAATAGACACTGCAAGGATAACTCGATTTTTGCCTGATCCCTTTAGGCTTGTTGTCAGAAACTACTATACCGTTTCCCACTTCAGTGCTTTTTTATTTAGCTATTTGTCAGAATTAAAAGTAAATGCTTATTTGTAAGATCCTATTCACCACATTTGTAAGAAATGACTCATAGGATGCTGGGGTACTGGATTTTTCAAGGCTCCTTAAAAGCTGAAATCCATTTCTGCCATTAATAGAACATTAGGAGTTTACATTCAGTCACATAAAGCTATAGCATCTGAAGAGCAGGAATATCGATACTTCGGGCCAGAGCCCTTCATCAGGAATACTGCCCAAAACAGGCTGTGGCCTGAAATGTCGATTTTCCTGCTCCTCGGATGCTGCCTGACCTGCTGTGTTTTTCCAGCAACACACTCTCAACTCTGATCTCCAGCATCTGCAGACCTCAGTGTCTCCACACAAAGCTGTACTCCATCTGCCAGTTTGGTCTATTACTCTTTCACTGTTCACTGTTTATTGATACTTACCTGCCTGAATGTTACCCAAATCAGGAGTTAAAATGGTAGTGGCCATGAACAAACCAAGAATGTTGGCATTTTGACCACCTCCTTCACACTGGGCCAGTCAGGCTGACTCAGAGTAGAGTTAGTATGGGATATTTCAATTATTTTGCAATTATTTGTTTGCAAGGAATCAGCTGGGAGCAGGAAATGACTTTTCTGACTTAATTTAAACTCTCAATGACCTAAAAATATATGTTTGATGCTTGGTCCATAAGCATGCAACCAAATATCTGTTAAATAATTGGAAGTATATCTCAATAAAAATGTACAATTTCTGGGAAGAAAAAAATCCTCCAGTTGCAGTGGAACTGCAGCCTAATGGAACAGATATCCTGCATTTCTTTGTGAGTTATCTTCTTAAAGAAATTGTCAGTGCTAAAAAGGATTGCATTTTTTTTCTCCCTTTTCTTTTCGGCAATGACAAACCCGTCACAAAATATGAAAAAAAATCTCTTTTCAGATGAGTTGGAGAGATTAACAGAAATCACCCCAGGTCTGACAGAGAATGGTTTGTAAATGAGAGCTGTTATCACAAAAATCTGGCAGGCCCTTTTTGGTTGTGGTGAAAAATATCAGTATTATTTACTAAGGAGATTAGGACTGAATTGGAGAGAGCTTAGTTGTTGTGTGGAGATGGAGATAAGATAAAGGATTTTACCTTCCAAGCAAGAGACAAATGGAATACACACAGGCTTCTTATCTCCAATTCAGTCAGACTATATTAAGTTATATATCGTTAACTCAGTAATTACTAACTGCATGAGTAGGTTTCATAAGTAAGGATACTGATCATTTAAATAACAAATCAAAATTCTGGTCAAATAGGCTGCCAGAAAAAAATAGAAATCCAATTTGAGGCTTAGCTTTAAGTCCATTTTCTGAAGTTTGTTTTATTTTGATTTTTATTCCCCCCCCCTCAAATATTTGAAGTTTCAGCTGCCTTTGCTGCCATTCCAACTGCAGGGGGTGCACTCATAGCCCACAAAGATGTGTTGTCTGTGAAGTCACTGCCAGTGATGCCACAAAATGTGGATAATTGTTTTTTATTTTAAGTTTGTTTTCATGTAACAGCCTGGTGCCCCTGAGATGAATTACAAAAGCCACTGATTCAGAGGAATGTTCAGAACGAGCCATTAGGGCCTTACCCACTGCCTAGGTCACTGCTATATTTCCTGAGCAGAGCAGAGAGCTGGGTGGTGAAGGATGAGGCCAGTGGAGCAATGTGGAGGAAGGCCAGCAAGGCAGCAACATCAGCAGTGAGGGTGAAGGGGCAGCCAATGAGATGGTGAGGGGGACAGCAGGGGTGGGAAGGGTGAGGGGAACAGAAGGGATGTGAGGTATGAAGGGAGCAGAAGGGGGTTACCGACCCGCCGAAGCGCACCATACCCCTACATTTACCCCTTTAACCTAACACTATGGGCAATTTAGCATGGCCAATTCACCTGACCCGCACATCTTTTGGACTGTGGGAGGAAACCGGAGCACCCGGAGGAAACCCACGCAGACACGGGGAGAGTGTGCAAACTCCACACAGTCAGTCACCTGAGTCGGGAAAAACTCAGGCGAGTAGGGGAACAGTGGGGGTGTTTTCAGTATGGTGCTGAGGGTCACTAGTCAATTGGGCTGGTCAGGGACAGGCAGCAAAATTGGGTGCAGTACTTCCACTTCCAACTTTTGGTTTCAACGTGGTATAGCACAAAATAATGGCATCGATGGCACCAAATTCCTAGTTAAGTGGATTGGCAGGAGATTCACCATTATGTCTAGAACTAACATTTTCTGTTTTCAAAATGCTACTTGAGAGCCAGGCCAGAGATGAGAGGTCTCCTGCACAAGATCACAATTGACAAAAGCTGTTGAGTCCATTTTAGCTGATTAACACAGCAAGAAGCTAAACTAGACCCCAACACAACATTCAATTTTAAATCCCAAATAATCTCAATCTCACAACCTCCACTTATCCATCTAAAAGCTTATACATGTGTTAATTATTCATGTGAAGAATTATCTGACTTCAATCCTGAACTTGCCTTTTACTGGTTTATGTCTATATCATTTTGTTTCACTCAGCAGAGTTAATTTGGAATAACTTTGCAGATTTATCATTTATTGCCTCACACAACAGCAGAAGTTCATCTCAAATAATCCTCTTTCAGGGACGAAGAACTCAACTTTCTCCAGTCTCTCTTCTATGTAATTGTACCAAAACATTTCAACATGATTCTTCTGATATGCACCCCACTATTGCCAAAAAATAATTGATTTTATTAATTGTGTGGGTCTGTAGTAGTTTGGATATGTTAAAAGGATATGTTTAAAAGTCATAGATACTTTTCCAGCCATTTTGGGAACATTTCTAGGGTGTGTGAAGCACCTTCTTTTTCTTCCAATATGTAACATTTAGGATTTATCCATATTAAATTTCACCTGTTACATTTTACTTTATTTGATTAGTTATTGCTATGTTGCTTCACAGTTTAATTAAATCTGTCTATTTTGCATCTTTTCTATTTGGCATATTATCTAAAAATGTAAATAATTTTGTATTCATTTTTGAATCCAAGTAATTGAGGTAATTTAGAAATAGCAGGTGCTCTAAACATATTTCATTTGACACCCAGCCTAACTCTTCCTGCTACCATGATCATTCCTTTAATCTTACTCTGTTTCCTCACCCTTCAGCCACTTACTTATCCATTCCAGAGATTTCCTTAACCACCATCATATTAAACTTAACCAGTAGCCTTTGACATGGTACATTCTCAAATATTATTTCACAACGCATGTGTTCATGCTTTTCACAATCTATTTCATCACAAAGATCAATATTCTTGCATTAAAAATGTACTTAAAGTAATTTCTTGCATAAAGGGAGAAGGGTTGAGAAGATTTGAGAAGTTTCAATACTGGATATGATCAAAACAAATAACATAGCTGTGCTTAATATCTTGACAATTGTTGAAGTGTTATATTTATATAACTTTATTTAAATTATTCTGTGTTATCCTGAATGTTGTCCAACACAGGTGGTCTCGATGCTTGATTTAGTGTGGTAATAATAGCTGTAGGAGGATTCATTCAACTCATTTGAACATTGTTAATGTCTTCTGCTGATTTATGTCTCCTTGGTTGTTAATCATCTTCTATTACCTCAGTTAAATAGCTACCTTTCACAGAAAACGCTACAACAACAATATGCATTTATCTAGTATTTTCAGCAAGTAGTCCTGAGGTACTTCACATGACTTGATAGTAAAATATAAAGGTAGCTGATAATCTGCAGCTATCACACAGCGATTCTCAGTGACTCATAAATGTTTACAGTACAGATAGAAGCCACTTGGCCCATCATGCACACACGACTTAACAATGATTTAGCAAATGTAATCACATTTTCCAGTTCTTGGCCAATAGCCCTGGAGGATGTGGCAACAAAGTGAATATCGAAATACTGCTTCAATGTTCTGAGAACTTTTGACTCAATCACCCCGTCAGTCAGTGAGTCCCAGACTCCCATCACCCTTTGAGTGAAAAATAACTCTCCTCTCAGCCTTCTACCTCTTTCTTTAAATTTACTAACCACTCAGTTAATGAAAACATGATTTCCTATCTATCCTATCTATACCTCTCATAATCTTACACACCTCTATCATGTCCCCCTTCAAACCTTCACTACTTCAAGGAAAACAACCTCAGCCTATCCAAACTTCCTCACAGATCATATCCTCCAGCCACAGCAGCATCCTGGTAAATCTCTTTTGTATCCTCTCTAGTGCAGTCACAACCTTCCTATAATGGGGTGATCGGATCTGCACAAGGTCCTCTAGTTGTGGCAAAACCAACATGATATACAGTTCCAACATAACCTCCTTGCTCTTGTATTCTATACCTTGGGTAATAAAGGCAAGTAGCTTGCCTGCTTTAACTGTCTTACCCACTTACCCTGCTGCCTTCAGGAATATGTGGATGTGCGCCATTCATAATCTAATCCTCACCTTGTTGTCCTGGTATGGTAGTACTGCAGTCCTCTGGCACCTCACCTGTGGTCAGAGAGGCTTTGAAAATTATTTCTAGTGCCCTAGTATGTAATATCTTGCACCCTCAACAGCTTGGAATACACTTTGTCTGGACTTGCAGATTTACCCACTTTTCAGGCAGTTCAGCCCTATGTTACCTCTTCTCTCTCTGTATTTATTTGTTTGAATGTTTTACAGTCCTCCACTCTGATGTCTATGTTGCCTTTTCAGTTTCCATTATGAAGATTGGAACAAAACATTAATTGAAGATTATGCCCATGTCCTCTGGGTCCATACACAGATTACCTCTATGGTCCCTTATGGGCCTTACTCTTTCACTAGTTATTGTCTTGCTGTTATAGAGTTTTAGAATGACATAGTCATATAACACAGACCCTTCATTCCAATTCGTCCGTGCTGACTAGGTTTCCCAAACTAAACTAGTTCCAATTGCTTGCATTTGACCTAGATCCCTCTAAACATTTTCTATTCATGTAACTGTCCAAATGTCTTTTAAATGTTGTAACTGTACCTGCATCTATCACTTCCTCTGGCAGTCCATTCCACGTACGAACCACACTCTGTGTGAAAAATTTGCCCCTTAGGTCCCCTTTAAATCTTTCAGTTCTCACCTTAAAATTATGCCCTCTAGTTTTGTGCTCCCCTACCATAGGAAAAAGACCTTTGCTATTCATCTTATCTATGCCCCTCATGATTTTATAAATCTCTTAACCTCCTATGATCCAGTGAAAGAAGTCCTAGCCTATATCCAGCCTCTCCTTATAACTCAATCTCTCCATTCCTGTTTTTCGGGGACATATGATAATGATGGTCATAGGTGTTCTTCGAAGAAAATTGCAGGGATCTCGGAGAGTTGTAGAGCTGGAGGAGGTTACAAACATGAAAGGAGGAGAGACAAAAAGGTCATGAAGGGATTTACAAACGGATGAAAACTTTTAAGGTCATGGTTTGATCAGGATTCAGTGTAAATTTTAAGCATAGATGAATCAGACTTTGACCGAATGGTGCCCCTTTGTGTGTCAGCTTGCAGTGTAAATTAATAAGCACAGGGGTGATGGCTGAATGGCATTTGGTGCAGGTTATTTTATGGGTAGCAATATTGGCAGGTTACTCAACAGTGTGGGGCATCACAACAGAGTATTGTCCAATCTTCTTTTCATACTATTCAATGCAGTCTTTCGAGCACCAAGTGTTAAATAGCAACCAGGCAAGAGTGCAGAAGTAAAATCATAGCCTGCTTGCACACAAATTAATGAAATGCATCCTGCGTGAATGTTTATAGCTACTAAAAATGCAGTACAGGAAATGTAATTTTGCCTTTCCTTTGTTGTCAGAATATTGGAGCTATTATTACTCTTACAGAAAAATAGATTGAGCAATGCAAGGGGTTACCTAGCCCTATGCAGTGTCAGAGTTTGACCGAGTGATACCCTTTTGAGTGTCAGCTTCCAGTGAGAAGATAGTGCCACCTACCCTTGTAAAGTTCAAGAGATTGTTCATCATTTCCCTACACTGGATCAAGGACTTTTAACATGGACCACTGGCATTGATCTAGGCCTAGGATGCTTGAAGAAGAGAGTAACAACATTGACTGGACAACGCAACTTCAGATGGTGATAGAACTTCTTTTACTTTTAACGAGCCTGTTTGAACAGCAGGATCCCTTGGTCAATCTATGAACATAGAAATTAGGACAAGAGTAGGTCACTCAGCCTCTCAAGCCTGATCAAACATTCGCTAAAAGCATGGCTGACCTGATTGCTCCACCAATAACCTTTCACCCAGTTGCTTATCAAGAATCTATTGACTTTATATGACAACACATGCAAAAGCCTTGCTGTTAATCACAATTTCTTCTGAAAATTAGAAGTAATCTGACATAGAATATTTGTTAGGATCAACTTCAGGTCATCCAGAAATTCTGTCCAATTCACTTTTGGTAGAACTCCCCATCAAAAAAGATAAACTCAGCTCTTATGATTCTGTTGTTCTCTCAGTAAGTGGTCTTATGTATTAATTTTTATCCATGTAGTCACTATTTCTATTTGTGAATATTGAATAAGTTTTTACCTAGTTGTTTCTTAGCATCCAATATGCTCTAGATACATACACTTTGTCAATGAATTCTTTCTTATTATTTTGAGGTAACCATTATTCTCTACTTAATCATTCCAGTGTTTCCATTGTTTATTAAAGAGGTAACCCCATGATTCCCAATGGAACCAAACTAATACATTCAAATATTTGAATGGTCTAAATGGAAAGAAATCAAAAATCACTTTCACTTACCAGCTAAGTAGAAAAGCCACTAAACAAGAACCACCAACCACAGCATCATCCTATCAAACCATTCTAAACAAGATCACCATTGCACCAAGCACATTTCAGGTTTTGCTCTTAGAGAGGGTCCTTTAAGAACTGCTGGTTAAGTCGTTGAAGAATACAGCATGCCCAGCATATGCTTGGCTCTGAGGAAATGAATTCTGGAAATGGGGATAGGGGCTGAGACCAGTGTTAGGCCTCTCTTATATATTTAAATATCCAATCTACAAAAGTCCAGGAAAAATACAGCAGAGAAACAGGCCATTCACTTCAAGTGCCCAAATTTGCATTTATGACCCATTCAAATCTCCTCCCATTCTTCTTCATCTATCTCTCAAAGCGTATCCTCCATTCCTTTTTCCCTCAGGTAATTATTAGCATCCTCTGAAATATATCTATTTGACTGAACTGCCCTCTGTGTTAGAGTTCCACCTTTTCAATGCTCTCTGTGTTAGGAAATTTTTTCCAAGTTGTCTACTTGATGTCTCGGCAGTCATTTCATATCAATGGCCACTTGTCCTTCCCACAAGTGGATGCATACTATCTTACATACTGCTTCAAAACTCTTACAATTATAAAGACCACCATTAGTTCAGCCCAAAGTCTTCCATTTTCATGAAATATGTCCTGTGTAGGCCAGAGAACAGGCACATTAAGACCCAATTCACTCCACCATCACATTTCGTACTATTGTGAAAACAAATAGGAACAATCCTGTACCAAAAGTTACCATTCTCTCATTAGATGCTACCTGGCTTGCTGAATACTTCCAGAGTTTTCTGCTTTTTTTCATTCTTTAATGGACTAGGGATGAGGCAATGTTGTCTCAGCTTGAAACAGATTGTGAGCAGTGACATTGCATAAACCTGCTCATCTGACTGTAATGCACAATTTTGATGTTTGGCCTGTTACCAAATAAATCCTTTTTCTGAGTGGTTTTAGCAAGTGGCTTTATAAACCTTTACTAAATAACTTTATTTTAAAATGCAACACTTAAGGATAACTCATTCCCAAATGCTTTCCATGATGACCAAAAAAACTCAAAAACATGACAAGTTATTTAGGACAAAATAACAACATGAGAGGGAGAAGCAAGGAATAAAATGAGACAGAAGCACATCATCCATTAAATACATCAGAGCGAATGATTGAGGAGTTGTTCAATGGCTTATGTTGGTGATTTATTATTCAGGAAACGTTTTGATTAACAATTTATTAAATGTTTGCTGGTACAACAACAAAAATACTCTGCAGTGAACCATTAGCAAGCAGTTTAGTTTTTTACAGTAATCTGAAAACTTGCATGATAAGTTACCTTGCCTGCTCTCAAATGCTCAATTTCAGTTCTGTCAGAACAATGCACATCCCTGATCCAGATTAGGGTGAAAGAGCTGAATGCAAGAGGAAAGGCAAGAATCCAAACAAAACTGCAGGTCATATATAAATTCTCCAGTGATTGGATTCGTTACTGATACAAAGGAATGATGTGGAGATGCTGGTGTTGGACTGGGGTGGACAATGTCAGAAGCCACATGACACCAGGTTATAGTCCAACAGTTACCTGAGAAAGGAACAGCACTTCAAAAACATTGTGATTTCAAATAAACCTGTTGGACTATAACCTGGTGTCGTGTGACTTCTGACCTGATGCAAAGGAAACAAAACAAAACAGAAAATGCTGAAAATCAGCTATACAAAGTTAATATTTCCAGGTCAGTCAAGAATGAAAAGAAAGCTGGGGAGCCTCTACCGTTACTATTCATAGCTCTGCAGTGCAGTGACATGTACAGGTGCATGTTCCCACTGCAACTCAGACTCTGTGAAGTAGTTCAATTGGTTGGTTGGATGGCCTGGGTGGATCAGATTGGTGTCAACAGCATGGGGTTTGATACCCATCTTTGCTGGAATTTGTCTTTTTGCCCTACCCATGGTGGAGATAGTGGTGCTGTGGTTTAGACCTGCCTTTGCAGAGCAAACTCAAGAATGAAAAGTAATTGAAAAGGAAAGAGAAGAAGAGAACTTGTGTTTTTAGAAAAACATCAACACCAGATTATATTGCCAAATGGCCAGTCAAGTAGTTGTTGGTATAAGAAGAGAAAATGCTGGATAAAATCAGCAGATCTGGCAGCAATTGTGGACAGAGAAACAAAATTAATGTTTTGAGTCCAGAACTCCCGTATATTATATGCATTTCAAAGAAGAGTCATGCTCGACTTGAAACATTAACATTGTTTCTCTCTCCATAGAGGGTTCCAGACCTGTTAAATTTTGTCAGCACTTTCTGATTTATTCCAGACATCCAGAATCCATCATATTTTGCTTTTACATAAGTAGCTCTTGGTCACTGGATGTTCCACTCATAAACTGAGCATTCAACTGTTGCCAAGCCGACTTTACGTCATGCATCAAAACATTTTGAAACAGTAGACTGTTTTCAAAGTCTAAGAAGAATACTGTTACAAATCTCTATGTTTCACTAATACTTAGAGAAATATTTCTTAGGCACTCCAAATGCTTAACGCAATATCCAAGAGTGCCCGATTTGCAGTCGATTGCATTTGGCAGTAAAATGATTTTCATGTTAAGAGCATGTATTGTCAACCAATGCAAGCTTGATTAAACCTCTATATTTATTCAAATGAATTCCATTCCAAGTTTCATGCTCTTTGTCCTGCTTTGTTTGCCTTAGAGTAGTTCACCCATTTAATACAGGCACATGGTTATTTGATTGTTCTTTAGAAGTTGTCTACTTAATGTTATAGGGGAGTTTTCCTAACTTGTTGGATACTTTTGTTTCAATTCTTTGCTTCATGAACATTTTCATTAGTGCTTTGCTACATGTTAATGTATAGATCTTCCTTCTTTACATTACGAGACTTTTGTTTACTCTCTGAGAAAACTCATATTTTCAACTGCAATTACATTTGCAGCAAAGGGTACTGGATGGAAATTTCTTTGCAATAATGCTGCAGTATGAGATGAATGCATGGAGAAACAAGGAAGGCAAATGAAATGACAATTCCACGCTTTATTCCATTACTACACCAGAATTTATATTGACAGATCCAAAGGATTCTACTTAAGCAGAAAATGTCTGAAGTATTAAATGTGCCACCACTAGTGATATTTGAAAGATCAATTAGTCACTGTTCACAGATGAATCAGTAAGTAACAGAGGTTTTCTTTCTCAGGAGCAGGATGTTTATTAACTTTCCAAAAATTACTTTGAAGAATACAGTTGCCAGGTATCTTTCTGGTGCATCTGCCATTTAGGTGAAATATGAGCTTAAATGCCACATATTAGCTTTCTACATCAAAGTAAAACTTGCAGCAAAGACTCATTAGACTTATATTGGCTGTGAGATTCCTGTTTTGAGGCTAAATGTGGGAGTGGGTGTATTAGGTTTTGACTCATTCACTGGCCCCCACCAATCAACTTCTTAAGTGCTGTCTGACAAGCTTTAGCAAGCTTCTTGGCTTATCACAGGATTCCACAGTGGCGTCCCTGTCTTCAGAAGCTCCTGACCAATCAGAAGCTTGCAGTATCTGGGTCCTAATAACTGTCTCGAGGCCTACTCTTCCAGTGAAGCAGCAGAACTGTTTATTTCTCTTCTTACAGGGTGGGAACCACGGAGAAAGGGGAACCAGGACAGTCAGATGAAAGATCAGGGGATGACATTCAGAGAAAACATTGCTGTAGCTCATTCATGCCTTCAATTGGCCCCTGGTTGTGACAAATGAAGAACCCCCCAATTTAATCTGGGAGACGAATTACCCTAGTCATCCAGTCAGGAAAACTGCCACTTTGCTTGCTTCTTGGAAAAATAGGTAATTAGGGAGGTGGCAAATTGAGGCCCTTAACTGTTCATTAATTGACCACTTATGGACCTCAATACTAGTGAGTTAAGAAAGTCACCAGTGGACATTCTCGCTCAGTGTTTAATTGGTGAGGTGGTGAGAAGGGCCACTGACCCTAATTATTCCCCTTCTCACCACCTCCAGGAAGTGAGAAAATTATGCCCTGTATGCTTTTTTGATTAATACAGATACATTATATGAATTCTGACTCTGACAAAATTATCTCAAAACAGGATATTACTACTTAAATCCGAGAGCTACGTGCTGTTTGGGAACACAGCAAATACAGGAATGAGTAGGCCATTTTTGGTTTGATTCAAGAGGATGGAATCAGCAAGATATGTGTACACACAGGGCCTTAGCAGTTCGGTTAGTGAAGGTACTTATTAATAAGCCTGGGTTCAATTCCCAGTCAGCTTACTTCAGAAAGCATTGCTACAACTGACCTCAGGACTCTAATTATTGAATATAAATTCAACTGGTGTTCTCTCTCCTAATATTTATGCCCTGATATTTGTTGGCATTTTCAGAGAGATTCTTTGGAGGGATAAATTGATTGTTTTCCTGGTGAGAAGCAAACATCTGACTGTATGATTTTTGTACCATTAGAAAACAAATACTCAGCACCAATTGCCTTTTCACAAAAAAAATTCTACATTAGAATTTGTCCAACGACCTTTCTAACAGAGCTTCAGTGCTTTTCTCCAAATCTCCCAATGCAATTCAGAGTAAAGTCTCTGTAAACCTTCAGCCCTGCAAAGATGTTGTAAACTCTAGCAGTAGGCAAGCAATGTAGCCTCCGGGGCTCATGCTCACAGTTGCAGTGTACAATATCCACCCCTGATTGTATGTCTCCAACCAGTACTGTATTCCTATTTTCTTGCCTCACATGAATGGCTCCCTGTAACATGGTGCTATGGTCAGTTCGTTCATCCTTCCAGCAGTCCCTACTTTCATCCATCCAACTTGTAAGAACCTCACAACCTTTGGACAATTGTCAGGGCTTGAGATTCCTCAAACACTATTTCGTCGATTCCCACACCTGCCTACCTACAGTCACACTATCCTGTCTCTGATCACAGGCCAGATTTGAACTGCCTAATCAGACGGGCATGTTCATCTCCCAGAGAAAAGTGTTAAGGTAACTTTCCCCCTTCCTAATATCTGCTGCTCAGATTCCAACTCCTCAACTCAGATTCAAAGTTCCTTGAATTGCAAACACAGATGTGTTCAGTCTGTTTCACCTTGGTGTCTGGCAAGAGTAAA
Source organism: Chiloscyllium plagiosum (assembly GCF_004010195.1). Taxonomy (NCBI): domain Eukaryota; kingdom Metazoa; phylum Chordata; class Chondrichthyes; order Orectolobiformes; family Hemiscylliidae; genus Chiloscyllium; species Chiloscyllium plagiosum. The sequence continues at coordinate 30,844,155 of NC_057718.1, read as the reverse complement.
TCACCTATGATGCCATCACTATTGTACTTTATTTATTAGTTACTGAGGAATTACTGAGAACAAGAACAGCTTTTTCCTCCCTGCTATCAGACTTATGAACAGACCTCTCAGAGTTGATTTTTCTCTGCACCTTCTTGGTAGCTGTAACATTATATTTTGTTCTACTATTCTGATGTACTTGTGGAAGGTATGAGTTGTCTGGTTAGTACACAAAACAATACTTTTCACTGTATCTCAGAACATGTGACAATAATAAATCAAATCAAATCTTTGCACTTTATTGTAATTACTTGTTTTAAAAATCAATCTTATACATAATCAGCTACTTTTAAGAAAAATGAGAGAAGAGAAACATCAGAGACCTAAACAGAAACTGTAGAATTGTAGTCATCCAGCACAGAAACAGACGCTTCGGTTCAACTCGTCCATACCAACCAGATTTCCTAATCTGAACTAGTCTCATTTGCCTGCATTTAGGCGGCACGGTGGCTCAGTGGTTAGCACTGCTGCCTCACAGCACCAGGGTCCCAGGTTCGATCCCAGCCTTTGGCGACTGTCTGTGTGGAGTTTGCACATTTTCCCAGTGTCTGCATGGGGTTCCTCCCACAGTCCAAAGATGTGCAGGTCAGGTGAATGGGCCATGCTGAATTGCCCATAGTGTTAGGTGCATTAGTCAGAGGGGAAATGGGTCTGGGCGGGTTACTCTTCAAAGGGTTGGTGTGGACTGATTGGGCCAAAGTGCCTGTTTCCACACTGTAGGGAATCTAATCTAAATGTTTCGTATTCATGTACCTGTTCAAATGTTGTAACTGTACCTGTGTCCACTACTTCGCCTGGCAATTGGTTCCCCATATGCACCATCCTCTATGTGACAAAGTTGCTCTCCAGGCCCCTTTTAAATTCTTTTCCTTTCACCTTAACCGTCTCGTTTTGGATTCCCCTACCCTGGAAGACAACCTTTGCTTTTCACCTTATCTATGCCTCTCACGATTTTATAAATCTCTTAAGGTCACCCCTCATCCTCCTACAATCTAGCGAAAAAAGTCCCAGCCAATCCAGCCTTTCCATATAACCCGAACACCCCAGTCCTTGTAAAGTGCTTATAAAATTTTTGTGCACCCTTTCCAGTTAATTAACATCTTTCCTATTGTAGAAGAACTAGAAATGTACACAATACTTCAAAGGTGGCCTTGCAGAACAGAGAGACCGAGGGGTCCAGGTGCATAATTCTTTGAAACTTGCATCACAGGTAGACAGGGTTGATGTTTAGTGTGCTTGCCTTCATTCTTCAGACCTTTGAATGTAGGAGTTGGGATGTTATATTAATGTTATACAGGATGTTGGTGAAGCCACTTCTGGAGTACTGTGTGCAATTCTGGTTGCCCAGTTATAGGAAGGATATTATTAAATTGGAGAAGGTTCAGAAAAGATTTACCAGGGTGTTGCCAGGAATGGAGGGTTTGAGTTATAGGCTGGGATTTTTCTCATTGGTTGACGGGTGACTTTGTTGGAGTTTATAAAATCAGAGGGGCATAGATAATATGAATAGCAAAATTTTTTATCCCCTAAGGTCAGAGCGTACAAAACTCAGGGGCATATTCTTAAGGTGAGAGGAGAAAGATCTAAAAAGGACATGAGGGGCAACTTTTTTTACACAGAGAGTAGTTCATGTGCAGAATGAACTGCCAGAGGGTGTGGTGGATGCAGAAACAGTTACAATGTTTAAAAGACATTTGGATGAGTACATGAATAGGAAAGGTATGGAAAGATATGGGCTGGAAATGTGTTGCTGGAAAAGCGCAGCAGATCAGGCAGCATCCAGGGAACAGGAGAATCGACGTTTTGGGCATAAGCCCTTCTTTAGGAATGAGGAAAGTTTGTCCAGCAGGCTAAGATAAAAGGTAGGGAGGAGGGACTTGGGGGAGGGGCGTCGGAAATGTGATAGGTGGAAAGAGGTCAAGGTGAGGGTGATAGGGCAGACGGGGGTGGGGGCGGAGAGG